>NC_061113.1:33124203-33170216 GCF_002878395.1 Capsicum annuum | reverse complement strand
TGTTTAATTGTCAATGTATAATTAACCCTCATACATGACTAACAATTTAATTGTCAATGTATAAATAACCCTCATACATGACTAACTGTTCTTTAATAAGTAACCATCACACATGTTTTACTAATTATATTATTTTTCAGATGTATAAGTTAACATTATACATGTGTTAGTGTATTGTATATTTTAGCCTTATACAGTTACAAGTTACCCATCATACATGACTAACAATTGTTTAATGTTGGTCTGATTTATGTTATGAAAGTATAAATGAACATCATACAATCAATAACTGTTAGCTAATTATGTTATGTTTTTTTCCCAAGGCATGAAATATCGAATTGATAAATTCCCACCACACCCATTGCATATGGGGAGCTTACGTAACTGTGCTTTTGGGGAAGAGATAAAGGAATATTTTGAAGAGAATGTACTGGGAGCATTTAGAAATATGATTTTTGGCATATTTCTGAATTTGCCACGGTGCAACTGGATAGGACAGATTTCAAAATACCTACTCATGCTTGAAATTCAGCAGGATAACAAAGACGAGCTTCATGTTTGGGTACAAGGGGAAATCCTCAAATTTACAATGCTTGAATTCTCCATTATAAGTGGTCTGAAGTGTACCGATAATATTGATGATTATATGTATACTTCATCATCTAAATCAGCGTTGAAGTCGAGGTATTTTCCCACAAACTTGTGGGGCCCTATCTATTCCATCTTTCTTGTAGGTCTGACTTTGGCTATTGACTCTGTTCTGTCTGTGAATAGAGGTTAGCGAAGAAAGAGGGAAGAGAGAAAGCACCATCCGGAGGTGGCGTTGATCCAGCTAACGAGTCCATTGTTTATGCGGCAGTGCAATGCAGCTGAAAAAGTTGTGCTACTTGGCTTGATTCAGGGAAACTACAAATTCTCTTCTATACTCGTCTTGGAAGTATGGTTTGCGAGCTGCCCGAGGATCATGGGATCCTTTTCTATCAGATAGGAAGGGCTGTAGCACAAAATCAATCTCATTGAATAAGTAAACAATTGAATTGGTTCAATTGCATGGTGCCCAAGTCCTTGGGCTGTTGAACAGAATCCAACCACACCGGGTAGGAACGGGGAGAGGGGGAAGGGAGAAGCAGGGCTCGAAGAACGGACAGCTAGGTGCTACCATACGGTACACTACGATACCCCCGGTACCCCCCCTTTTTCTTTTTCACAAATTTAACATCGACCAAGTAATTCGAATTGATTCCGCCCCTAAAGCGAACTCCTACTCCTCCTCTTCATGTTCTATTGATCAGAAGCATCATAAATGGTTGTGAGTTCACGTTCTCATCATCTTTGGTAAAATCAAGTCCGCCGCCGATTCCTATCAACATGGTGCATCTCTTAGTAGAGGGGCCAAAATAAGTGATTTTAGCCCTTATAAAAAGAAAACGGCAAAATAGAATAGATAGGCTTTTTTCGCTTCTTCGTCAAGCTTTCGAGAATCGCAAAAATCCAAACATTTATCTTAATAAAAGAGCAATAACTCATTCAAAACTGATAACACGGGTGCAGAATGGAAACTTTGATAACGCTGAAGATGCTCTGAACCTGGCGATATTGTTCTTTGTTCATAAATTCATGTTTTCTCAGCATAAGGAAGCACCAATAAGTGTTGTGCACTTTCAAATTATTGAGCACGATCGGTACATTCACTTTCCATGGGGGAAGGTCACATTTAAAAAGTTAATGAGTTCCTGGCAGCAGGATTTCAATACTGTAAAGTAGTTATATTCATTGGGTGGAATGCCGCACATTCTAAATGTTTGGATGTTTGAGTGCTGCTCCAAAGTAGAATCAAAAACTGATGTCCGTCAGAGAAACGTTATTCCCAGAATACTAAACTGATCGGTGCAGTGTATAAGGCCTAAGTATGAATCTTTTATGTCTGGCATGTTTACTAAGGTAATTCTTTAACTTTGTACTTATTTTATTTACTAACGTCATTTCATTTGTGTGCAAACATTTTATTTTTTATTATTCTTTCCAACATTCTTACAAGAATATACAACCTACAACCGATGAAGTTAGGAGATTGGATTTGTCCTTTTCAAAAGATTTTGAGATATGTGATCCAACAACTTATGCTTCGATATCTGATTCTGGAAAGTTGAAAAGAACAGCAGTTGAAATTCAACAGCGTGTTGGTACCATTGCTGAAGAATTTGGTGATTTTAGCACTATACCACCGCGAAAAATCCTCATAAAGGCTGGTTTTGAATCGCCTGTATCTCCTAACCAACTTTTGAAGAAAAGAAAGACTGTCATGTTTGATCAAGAAAAGCAAGCGGTGATAGATGATGATACATCTGGATCTGGTTATGCAGTACATTATGGATCTGACTTGTATCGTGAAACGCATAAGGATGCAGTAGACAAGCGAGAAATTGGTGTGTCTGAAATTCAACATCATCATCATGTAGAAATTGGTGTTTCTCTGCAGAGTCACCAGTAAGAGTCTGTTCCTTCATCATCCACACAGCTTGAAGGAACTTCTAAATCAAGTTTAGATGGAGATGAAATAAAGAATTACATCAACAAATGTGTAAGTTTAATTTCTTCATCGTACATTTTATCAGAATAGCATGATTTGTTTCTGCTAACTTTTTTTTTTACATGATAAGTTTGCTGAAACGATGGACGAACTGGTTACACTAATATCAAAAATACCTGCTGAGGTTGTCAAAGCATTGAAAAATGAACAAAATAAGCAATCACAGGTATAACAAGTTAATTTCATTATATTTTGCATAACGTTGATGAAATCTTAATACATTAAGATTTTTGTTGTTATACAGGAGGACAAAATTGATGAACAACAACAAAGTTAAGAAGACAGATCTAACAAATAGGAGCGACAACATAAATCTGATATGCGGGTACTTTTTCTCACTTATGTTTTTCTTTTACTATAAATCAACATACTTACCTTATCAAAAACAAATGTTGTTTGTTTTTAAAATAGCATGAAGATTATGATAAAGGATCACTAAACGATATGAAAGTGTCGCGTGATGAAGAATCTAATGAGCAGAACCTTCTTAAAGAGCAACAATTGTTGGTATTTTTTTCCTCAATACTTATTACGTACTAAACTTGTGCAGTCTAAATATTCATCATACATTAACTTGAATGTATAATAATCAGTTATACATTAAACTTTCTACATTTTCCTTTAGCAAAACACATGTTATTTATGAATTTCTTCTTTAATAATAATATCATTTACACTTACTTAAACAACATCATTCAAGAATCACCGAAAATGAGTTTATGAAGAATGTTAATTAGAACGACTTGTAATTTAATTTAGGATGTGAATGCGATCGATAAAGACGCAGGTCGTGAGGATAATTTTGAAAATGAGGACTGTTCTGATTTGCAAGCTTTGGAGGTATCAATATTTATACATTTAAACAACCCCCATACATGACTAGCTGTTGTTTAATAACTAACCATCACAACTGTTTAACATATTATATTAATTTTTAGATGTATAAGTTAACCTTATACAGTTGTTAATGTAGTGTAGATAATAACCTTACACAGTTATAATTTACCCTCATTCATAACTAACAATTGTTTAATGTTGGTTTGATTTAGATTTATGAAAGTATAAATGAACATCATACAATCAGTAACTGTTATGTAATTATGTCAATATATAAACATCCATCATACATGACTAACAGTTTAGTGATCTAGACGCTTTCAATATTTTCCACATTGTTTAACAGTTGTCTTAATAAATACAAATTTTATCTACATGCAACTTGAATAATGATAATTAACACATAAATAATAGGATGAGATTATGGCATATGAAGAAGAATGTAGCGATGAAGAGGTGGGAAAAAAGAACATTCCAGATGTAGAAGATTTGTCGGTATTCTTATGTCCCTAATATCATTTTATTACTACTATAAGTTTTTATACACACGTAGTTTCTTCTAACTTCTTCATATTAGGACAGTTAAATGTACATAAAACATTCAATTGAATGTATCAAGAACAGTCATACATCCAACATACAAACTTTTTCATTAACATAAAGGTTGTAGTTCATGATTAACATCATACATATTTATGTTTTTATTGCCATAAAATCGTTTGTGCATCAAATATTACATCGTTTGTTACTACTGATATATTTATATATTCAAATGCACCCATTACATATAGAAATTTCTTATCACGGGTGTTAAAACTTCATCAAAAAATTTTATATTATACTTTGAATAAATGTTAATACACGATAATTATTATTTAATTTAGGATATGAATCTAACTGCTAAAGAAGATGTTACTGAAGTGAATTTGAAAAATCAGAAATCTACTGATGTGATAGATGTCCAGGTATTTTTTTTTTGTGCTTAACACTTTTTTTTTTACACAAAAATATCGTTCTACGTGTTCGACCTTGTAAAAGTACGTATTGGGACTTAATGTTAATTCTCTGGTGCATATCAAATTTTTCTATGAATTTGAACCAACTGGAATGTATTGATTTTTTTCTCTACTGCATATCAAGTTTTTTCTGATATTGATGTTGTCATGATTTCTAACATAAATGTTGTAAGCATTATTATATTTACACATTCAGATATTATATGTATACATTACAAATCTTTATGTGTTCACGTAGGATGAAGTTGGTGGGACAATAACTGATTCAATACAATCAGCTGTAGATACAATTTTATTTGGTCTATCAACACTTTCGACTACAAAGTCATTGGATGTTGGTGCTTCAAATAAAATGACCGAAAGACAATAGGACCTTCCAGACAGTCAGATTCCACCTGACTTCCCTGATGCTCAGGTTTGGGAGCTTCAAGCGTCAAAAGAAAAAACACCTGCCAAACGAGAAAGAAAGAAGTCAAGGATTTTAAGGTCACCATACATTTCAAAGTATGGTTCTGGCTCCAAGGATACGGTTGATATCGATAAAGAGGAGAAGCTGAAGTATGTTTTTGATGGGTACAACATCAACCAAGATTTACCTAATGAATTGTTGATTGATTACTCCCAGTGGATTGTCGTAGGATTGCTGAAAACTCATTCTGCCAAGTAAGAAATTTGGTATTATATTTTTGCCTAACAATACTTTGCCATCTTAATCTAAACGGTTAATATCATGTGTAATCAATGATTATTTTATAGGAAAGAGACGGACAACCACTATCGAGTAAATGATTCTGGGTTAGGTTTTAGATAATTGAACTTTGTCGTTGCATACCCACAATCAAAAAATTGGTTTTACTTGATGTCCGAACGCAAGACATGCTGGAACGATGAGGTAACTTATTCTAACTATTATCCATATCATAAGTTCTTTTATTGATACTTAATATTCAACAATAGCATAACATAACGTACATTAAAATATATATATAATAACATATTATACATGTTAACCAGTGTATGATAACATATCATACATGCAGTAGTTTCCATTATCATTTCTTCAACTTTAACCAACATGTCATGTATAATAGTTGTATATCATACATCTACTAAGCAATTAAGGTCGAAGCTATTGATTTCTTTCAATCGTTTTAAATATTTTACCCTATTTTCATTTGTAGCATTTAGATATGATCTTCTACCACTTGAGAAAGAAATCAAAGATTCAGCTATGTGATAATTATAGATATACGACGACAAGCTGTTTCTTTAAAACATATGTTAAGAAGACACATACTCGCTATTATCCAGCGGAATTGGCAGTTGACCTATCCACACAACAAGACTATGCAGAATCAATTGTGGTGGCTAAGAATGAAGATGCTATTGCTAATATAATTCAGGGATTCTGTATGCCTGCTGGATTACCATGGTATATGGTTGATGAGGTATATGTTCTAATTAACTGCGGTAAAGAATTTCATTGGGTATTGACGGTGATTATTTTGAAGGAAAGATTCATACGTGTGTATGACTCACTTTCAAGTAAAAGGAAAAAAGAACCTCTAATTGAAATACAAAAGCTTGCAGTTATGCTTCCAACTTACTTGTCAGACAATGACTTTTATGATAAGGCCAAGCGAACTGACTGGCCATCACTTGAAGCTTACAAAGGGAAGATTACTCAGCAAACTGGTCTTGTAAATGAAATATCATTTGATGTTGACTATGTGCAAAATATCCCACAACAAGCGTCGGATAGTTTGTAAGTAAATTACAGTTTATTTTTCATGTATAATAATGATAGAATTGATTTACTGGTTATTATTATTATTATTATTTGAATTCAGGGACTGTGGCATATTTGTGTGTGTCTATGCAGAAATATTAAGCGAAGGACTACAAGTTCATTCATGTGGGTTTGATTCTGTATGTCAACGTGCACGCTATGCTTTCTTACTGTGGCATTACAGAGTGGAAAAGGCAAATGAAGGGTACACGAGTGATAATGGAGATCCGCCTCAACCAAGGAAGAGTGTTATCGAAGAAATTGAAGCAAATGCAATTGTTACTTTAGAGTAGCAATATTTTTTAATTGTTGGCATTGATAGAACTATTTCTTATTTTCGGTGTTTAATGTTACACATTTCCAGTAATACTTTCTTATGATTAATGAACATTTTATGTATGTCTTCTTTTTTTTTGAAGCAATTGATTAGCAATTTCTTACACAATACTGTTATGATACAAAGTTTTTCTTAGTCGAAATTGAGTTTTCCTTATATTCTTTTTTTACGACGTGTAAAAACAAAAAATAAAAATACATTGCCATTGCATTTGAACACATAATATTTTTACTGTAACGTAAATTTTCTTTTTAGGTAAAACTACATTACACTAATTATTAATACATTAAATATATGTTACACATTACATATAGTATCCTGTTGTCACACTTTATATTTTCTTAAACAAAATTTTCAAACATAGTTTACCAGAATCACTTTTATAAATTATTACACAATTTCATACAATGATACAAATGTATAATCTAATTTATACATTCTTATATGAACAAAACCATTATTTATATAAACGTATAACGTGTAACAATTAATATTGAATAGAATGACATTTTTTCCTGTGAAAGATAATACACCAACACAACTTATAACGCCAAATCATACATTTCTTACTCAGTAAATACTAACGTATAACAGTTCATACAGATTATGTTTCAACTATTTTTAAAGCAAATGTTATATTTCTCGGTCAACATAACACATATACCAATCAGTTGGAAATTACAGTGATATGGTTATGAAATATGATAAATAAAAAATTACACAATCTGTTCAAATACTATTAATATTAAATGAACAAGTGAAATTCAAATAGCAACCAAGAAACTTAAAATTAATTGTTTCAGCATTCCAAAGAAATCTAATTAAACCGATTATACTACTACAAACAAACAAACCATCAACAAGTAGAAAAAAATATTATGTTCATCATGATTCCTTTGGAAAGAAACCACAATTCCTACGATTGTGACCTGCTCTTCCGCATTTACCGCAGCAGTTTGAATTTGAAGACAATGATTCACTAGATTTCAGATGCCTTCCTTTTTTTGGCCTTCTAGGAGGTCTTCGATATTTGGGCGGCAAAACTTCTTCATCATCAACAAAACATGGAACATTCCAATCCTTCTTGTCTGGCATTGGAACTATCGGGAGTTCATATGTCTTCACTATGGTTTGTGGCCTGTACAATTCAGCGTAATAACAACCATAATCCTTTACATCCACATTTTTACTTTTTAATACGGCAATTCCATGTGGACAAGGTATTTCATCAATTTGATATCGACCACAATTGCACGTGCCACGCTCAATATCTATAATGTACCTTCATCCCGAATCATAAACACAATAAAGATAACTCCCTACTAGTTTAACCTGTTACCAAAAGGCATAACATGTTTCAGATGCAAAAATATTAATATACACTTAATGTAAAACAAAGTTTCTGTTCCATAATTATTTTAACACATACCGTCAGCCGCAAAGCTTTAACTCCATTATGAGTTAGAATTTCTTCAAATCTTCTGCCAAGAGTTGTATTTGTGTACGATGCAATTTCGTTGTTCTTACAATTCCATGCAGCAAATAAGATTCTAACTTCTTCTAGGAAACCTAGAATAGGAAGTTTTCTAGCCTCAACCAAACAACCATTAATACATTCGGCTATATTTGAAGTCATCATTCTACCTTTATTTACAGGTGAGTGACACCTAGCCTATTTTTCATACCCAGCTTCCTCCAGATATTCCTTAACTCTTTGATCAACCTTATTAACCTTTGACATAATATATTCAAAATCTTCTTTTTTATACGATTTAGCCATGAAATAATAAAGGTCACTAAGTCTATCTTTTCTTTTTCTAAAATGGGTGCAAACGTTTTTCCATAAATGTCATATACATGCTAGATGAGGGACATTAGGATAAACAATGCTTACACCTTTTATGATACTTTCATTTCTGTCTGAAACAACACACATGTTGTCTCTTTCACCAAATGCCTCTCTAAACTTTTAAAAAAACCAAATCCACAGTTTTCATTCTCCAAATCAACAACACCGTAAGCTAATGGCAGAATACAACCTACATATAGATTTAAAAAGTCAATTATTTAAAAAAAATATAGTAAATAACAAAAATTTACCTGCACAAAAATTTAACAATGTATAAGATAAAATAATATATAGTAAATAACAAAAGAAAAAAAAAGTACAGCACAAAAAAAAAAATCAAGCGCACAATACCTGCACCATCTAATGTGCTTGCCGATACAAATGTTCCTTCATATGGACCGCTTAAATGTGCCCCGTCAACAACAACAACAGGTCTTCAAAATTCAAAACCCCTAATCATCAGACGCAATGCAATAAACAAGTATTTAAACTCGTTATCTACTGCCTTATGCATCCGAACATGCGATTGGGGATACACTTGGTTCAACATATATATATATAACGGGGCATTTTTCTATATCCATCTGTTGGTCCACCTCTAAGCATTGCAATCACCTTCTCTTTTGTGCGTCATGCTTTCATGTAGTTAATGTCGACTCCGTAAACAACTTTCATCTCTTCGATAATGTCCGTGGGGTGTGTATTCTTTTGTGATTGATTAATTTTGGAGCAGTAAATTCACTCATAAAATTACTTGTCGCAACCACATTATTCAACACTCGATCCCTAAGACTGCAACTATGCTCCGAAATAAATATTTTAACCACAAACAATACCGATTCATTCATACAAGAGGCCTTCATGACCCACTGACAATCATCGTTACAACAAATGAGTACATAGCTTCATCAAAATATAAAAACTTAGTCATTATATTAACAGTAACAGTATTAATCTAGCGAATAGAAAGAAAATAAATGTATTCCAGCAACTGTCCAGTAATATTATACATATCTCTGAATGTATAATATAAATTATACATTCATTTTTAAATAACAAAAAAGCAAATAATACAATACATTAATCAAAGAATTAAATTTCATAAAGCATGTATTCATGTTATCAGTACATATCTGTAACAACTCATAAAAACTTAATCAATGTATAAAACAGAAATATTAAAACATAACATATTAATAACAAAAAAACAAAAACTTTCATTGTCACAGTTATATTATACATATCTCTGAATGTATAATTTAAATTATACATTCAAAATTTTTAATTAAAAAATTAGTAATAACAGACAAACGAGTTCACAATCTATTAAACCAATTCTTCATACATTTCTTCACCTGGCACGATTTAATTATACATTAACCAATACATAAAAAATCACATTATACAATCGTATGATAGCATTACATATCAACAGTTCAAAAAAATACACAACATAAATTTCTTAACATAAAAAAATCAATATGTTATAACATCAGGAGATACAAATGATATCATACCTTTTTTTGTCGGATCGTTGCGCTTTTGTGTTGAATCCATTCGCTATTGCGTGTTTTGACATTACTGAAACAAGAGTTTCCTTATCCTTGTATATCTGACTTACCATTATTTCAGTATTCTTGCAATCAGTAATGAAGTATTTAACTTCCATTTCAGGAACATATAGAGCATACTAATTATCCGTTTCAACAACTGTTAACGCAACTGAATCATATTCACTACCCTCGATACACATTATAGAACCAGTGGCTTTATCAAACTCTATTTCACTATTGGCTTTTCTCGCAACTTGAAATACAAAGTGGAAAATTAACCAAACCAGCAAGTTATTTCTTTAACTCAACGTAAACCCTCACTCCATTGTCGTTTCTTATTACAATTGGAGAAGAGTTTCCTTCAACCACATATTTTACTTCAATTTTTTTACGCACTTCGTCTATATCCAACTCCATGGCGATAGTAGAAATCAATTTCAAGAAAGTAATACTTTCCGAAACAATTATTGTGTCACTTTTGTATGACTTGTAACTAGTTTCTGACTCCCAAATTCCAGAATACCTCAGCAATATTGGGATATTCATGATGCTTTTTGAATTTTTGAAGAACGTGTGTAGAAGTATTTTGTTTTTGTATGGGATTTTTTTTTTGAAGAATTTTTTTACAGCAATAGAACTTTTTTCGTTTCCAGATCTTCAATCAAATAAATCAGAAAATCAAATTTGACTTGTATAATTTATTTTTTTGAAATTCAAATTTCAGTTACTAGTTTTATCCATATATGCGTTAAAAATATCTAATTATTGCCGTTAATTAAGGAACAATGATATAATTAAGGATATCAATTTCTTTGAATTTAGGAATAACAGTTTCATTATACATTCCACCAATGTATAATGTGTTGACGATTGTATGAGTATATTTACCAAAATTCGGGAGAGAGAAAATAAGAGGGGATTTTGTGTAATGACTTTATTAAGCTAAGGGATTTATGTTGTTTATACTTTTTTATTTGACGAAAAAATTAAAGCCCTTCATTAATGTATGGCTTTAGGCCCCCGACGATGTTGAGTCGGCCCTGTTTGTAGCTCCCTCTATAGAAACAATAACCTACAAAAATTTAATATTATCCTTCAAATTAACTATCTGCAACACTTCGTCTAATATCTTGTCCATATATAAGATTGTCCTGCCTTCACTTGGAATGTCCTGAGAATTATTGAATTGGTAATCACCTGCAAAATGAAAAACAAGATTAGCAAAATAGTCAGCAAGAGTATTTCCTTCCTTGAGGGAATGTTGTACTTTTGTTGATAACGAACTCCTCAACTCATTAATCGTGTTAACCTCCAAAGCCACACTCCATGGAATATCCCACCTCCCTTCCAAAATATGAATCATAGCCAAGGAGTCAGTCTCTATAATGGAATGTTCAACTCCTTACAAAACTGCAGTCCTTCCCTAATCGCCCTGGCTACAACAACCAGATTTGTAGAATCTTGTAATTTGAATCCTTTAGTAGCAACCAAGTCACCTAGATGGTCCCTCATGCAAAACGCTGCTGAGTTGGGTCCAGGATTAACCCCAGATGCCCCATCAGTGTTGCATTTTAACCAACTAATAAGAGGAGGAATCCATCTCACCATTCTGAAACTGTAATTAACTCTATAATCTTCTAGAAGTTCTACAATGTGAGGCCAACAATTGATTTCTGCAACCATCTTAAACCCAAATAGTCTTTCCCACTAAATATGAACCACCATGAAGAATGGTGTTTCTTCTTTTCCATATGAACCATAAAATAATCATTGGCACTACCAGAAACACCACCTTCATTCTAGAATTATCATCTGATTCCTACCATCTCCTGATAGTATTCTTCAAATTTAGCCTTGAGCCAAGAATACCAGCTGCACTGGCATAGTGATGCCAAATTCCATCAACAATTTCACTATTTAAAAATAGATGCTTAATTATCTCAATCTCAGGGATATTACAACAGCTGTAAAATTGAGAAATATGAGGATTCCAAGAATACATTAAATTAGCTACAGGAACTTTACCATGCTAGATTCTCCAAGCTAAGAATGAGAACTTCAAAGGCAATCCCTTCACCCATAAATGCTTCATATCATCATCAATACTTTTCTTTTGCCTCAACAGATTCCAATCGCTCTTAACAGTAAAATTTCCTGAGGGAGTTTTTGTCCATCAAGGTTTATCTCCTTGATTCACTAGTTTCACATAATTCATATTTAACCTGATATGCTCCAATACATACTCAAAAACATTCTTCTCAAGAGCTTGAAAATCCCAACCCTTCTCTAAGATAAAATCCCTTATATCTCTCATAGGATGACAAGTATGAAATTCTGATTGATGCATATGCAAAGGTCCCAGATTAGACCAATTCTCAAACCAAATAGTAGAAGTACCACCTCTAGGGTCCTACCATAAGTGTTTTTCTATTCTGTCTCTATTTTCTAGCATGTGTTTCCACACTTGGGAGCCCCCTCTCCATAACACAAGAGAAGAAATCTGTTTCTTACAATATTTATTCCAAAAGAAATTAGACTACAAATTATTTTGTATTCTAAACCTCCATCACAGTTTAGCTTACAAAGCTCGAGATACATCAAATAAAGACCTGAAGCCAAGACCCCCTTCCCCCTATGGAAGATAAACTTTTAACCATTCTGACTAATGTTTGCCTTCGTAAGATTCTTTATTCCTCCAAAAGAACTTTGCGAAAATCCTCTGCAATTCCTTAATATCATACTTAGGTGGAGCAATAACAGATAACACATATATAGAGATATTTTGAAGAACATTAAAGAGTAGAACTTCTTTACCACCATATGAGAGCATCTTTCCTTATGGTTGAAGTTTTCCTTTGACTGTGACAATCAATTTTGCATAGTGTTCCTTTATTTTCCTAGCATAAGTAATAGGGCAAACTAAATATTTCATAGGAAAATGTCCCCTAACCATCCCAACGCATTGTTCCACCTGTGGGGAGATCCCTACAGCTACGTTTTGATGTAGATAGTAAAAACTCTTCTCTTTATTCACCTTCTGGCCAGATTGCTTCTTATATTCCTGTTAAACAGTCATGATCTTTCCCAAAGAATAATCATTAGAAGAAGAAAAAACAATAGTATCATCTGCATATACTAAGTGGTTAAGATTAGTACTCCACTTTGGCATTCCATACCCAACATATTGAGGATCATCAAATAAAGAGTTAAGAGCTCTTGAAAGAACCTCTGATGATAAAATGAACAAAGTGGGGAAAGAGGATCTCCCTGCTTTACTCCTCTAGTAGAATGAAAGAAATAATACAATTATCCACTAAGCATAACTGAGTAGTAATTATTTGAGATTAACCGCCATACCATATTTACAAAGCTTGAAGCAAAGCCCATCTTTCTTAAAATCTTTATCAGAAAAAATCATGATACTCTGTCATAAGCTTTGGACATGTCAAGCTTTAACAATACATTTGCAGGTTTACCTCTTTTATAAATATCTATCACCAACTCCTGGGTTAGAAGAACATTTTTTAATGCTCCTCCATTTAACAAAATTTGACTAATTAACAAATATCAGTTTAGGCAGAATATCCTTCGATCGATCGTGAATAATTCTTGAAAAGATTTTGTTAACGAAATTACTCAGACTAATAGGACTCATATCTAAGAAAGTTTGAGCACGCTCCTTCATAGATATGAGAACTAGATTAGTGTGAGTAATGGATTTAGGAAGAGTATTACCAGAAAAGAAGTCTTGGACCATTCTAATGATGTCAGATCCAACTATATCCCAACATCCTTGATAAAATCTACCAGAAAGCTCATTAGGAACACTAGAGTTATCCCTACTTAGGTTGAAAATGACATTTTTAACCTCTTCATTGTCTGGAATAACCCCTGGTGTTGATTCTCCTCATCAGTGATAGATTTAGGGATATAAGATAATAAAGAAAAGGAGGTAGCATCACTTTCCAGCGTAAACTATTTCTGGAAATGACCACAACTTCATCTGTAATATCTCTTTCTTCTTATAAACAAACACTTCATGCATTTTGAATCCTATTCACCTTCATCTTTTGCCTTCTCCCATTTACCAGACTATGAAAAAGTCTGGTGTTTCTATCTTCATTTTCAAACCACTCATATCCAGCATTTTGTTGCCAAAATACTTCTTCAAAATGTAGATACTTATTATATGCTGCTCTGGCGCTTTGCATGATAGATCTATTTTCACTAGACGGGCAATCTTCAAACAGCTTCTCCTTGATTTTAGCTATCTCTTCCCTAATGATAAGTTACTATAATATGTCACCAAAAGCCTTCCTACTCCACATTGTGAGAGTCACTTTAATCTTCTTAATCTTTCATTTAAAATCAAAAAAAGGATTATCAGATGTTGAGGCATCCCAATTTAATCGAATATTGTTAAGCACCCATAGATAAAAATGATTGTTGGGTGCTTTTGTTTTGGCTTTGGTGTGGCACTTAACCACCTTGATGCCTGAAGTGGCTGGGTTCAATTCCTAGTAGCAACATTTTTTTCCTTAAATGAAATGAGTACCCACAACCTTCAAATCCTAGATTCGCCCCTGTATTTATAATACGTTCTCTTCTGTTGCAATTTAAGTGGCATTGTATAATATTGAGAGTTAATCAAATATTTTATATTTTTAAAAAAAATTAAGTTGCTAGTTATTGTAATGTATAGTCTCTTTTAGGTATTGTTTTGAAATATATAATAGATTAAATTTTGTTAGATATTTTTAGTTTTTAACTATTCTAATATATAATACTTTTAATGTAATTTTCAAATAATATATGTTACTCTCTTTGTCCAAACTTTTGTAGCATTGATGGTTAATTATATTTTTTAAATAATTTGAGTTTTTAATTATTGTGATTGATAATACTTTTTCTTCTATTCTAATTTAAGTGGCACAATGCTTAGATAACCATAATAATTAATTAGGAGTGATATAGTAAAATCATGATTGAGATAGACATGTCTTAAATGACTTATAATAACTAATTAGAAGTGATATTACAAAATTACTATAAAAATACTTGTGAAAAAAATTTAAGTGGCCTCATATAAGACGTCAAGTTAATTTAAAATATAAAGATTTAATTTATTATTTTATATCTATTTACCCTTTTTATGAGATATTATTAATTTTTTAATACTTAGATGGCCTATAATAACTAATTAGGGGTGATATAATAAAATCATGGTTGAAGCAGCTAAAGCAGACATGTCATAAATGTCTATTTTATTTATTTTTATTAAATATTATTAATTTCTTACATACCTAGATGACTTATCATAATTAATTAGGAGTGATATAGTAAAATCACAGTTGAATCAGCTGAAACAGACATGTCATGAATGTTTATTTACTTTCTTTTACTAAATATTATTAACTTTTTAATATATAAATGACTTATAATAATTAATTAAGGGTGTTCTAGTAAAATCACGGGTTGAAGCAAGACGTGTTTATTTACTTTTTTTATTAAATGTTATTAATTTCTTAATAAGTAAATGACTTATAATAATTAATTAGGGTTGATATAATAAAATCACGAATTAAAGAAGCTAAAGCAGAAATGTCATAAATGTTTATTTACCTTTTTTATTAAGTATTATTAATTTTTAATATGTAAATGACATATAATAATTAATTAGGAATGATATAATAAAATCACAAATTGAAGTAGGTGAAGAAGCAGACATATCGACAAAGTGTTGTCTGCTTCTTCACACTTCTATGTAGTAGTAAAGTAATGTTTCTCCACAAAGATCAAGATTTTTCTATATCAGTACTATATTGAAGAGCGGTAAAACAGACACCTCCTCATCGACGTGCCTGCTTGCTCCATAATTTTACAATATCACCCCTAATTAATTATTATATATCATTTATTTATTAAAAAATTAATAATATTTAATAAAAATAAAATGAACATTTATGACACGTCTGCTTTAGCTGTTTCAACAATCATGTTCACAACATTCATGCTTACTCCGTGATTTTACTACATCACCTTTAATTAATTATTATATATCATTTACGTACTAAAAAATTAATAATGTTTAATAAAAAGATAAAATAGATATTTATGACATGTCTGCTTCATCTATGTCAACCGTAATTTTACTATATCACCCTTAATTAATTATTATAAATCATCTAAGAATAAAAAAAATTAATAATATTTAATAAAAAGTTAAAATAGACATAAAATGATAAATTAACTCTTGATATTTTAAATTAACTTGACATCTTATACGAGTTCACTTAAATTTTTTTTCACAAGTATTTTTATAGCAATTTTATTATATCAGTTCTAATTAGTTATAATGAGTCATTTAAGACATGTATATTTCACACTTCAGTCGTGATATTTGGTTGACTCTTACATCGTAGTATTATAAAATTAATCATGTTTAATAAAAAAAAAAGTAAAATAGACATTTATGACATGTCTGATTCAGCTGCTTCAACGTAATTTTACTATATCACCCTTAATTAATTATTATAAGTCATCTAAGTATTAAAAAGTTAATAATATTTAATTAAAAATAAAATAGACATAAAATGATAAATTAACTCTTGATATTTTAAATTAACTTGACATCTTATATGAGGCTTATTTAAATTTTTTTCACAACTATTTTTATAGCAATTTTGTTATATTACTTTTAATTAGTTATTATGAGTCATTTAAGACATGTCTGCTTCGCTACTTCGATCGTGATATTTGATTGACTCTCGAAATTATATAGCGTCACTTAAATTGGAATAGAAGAAAAATATTATAAATCACAATAGTTAAAAATTTAAATTATTTTTAAAATATAATTGACGATCAATTCCACAAAAATTTAGATATGGAGAGTATTATAAATTACAATAGTTAACAACTTAAAATTATAAATTACAATGTAAAAAAAGTACTATAAATTACAATAGTTAACAATTTAAAATATCAAAAAACATATTAAAAATATAATTGATTATCTAAATTTTATTTATGTCATATAAATTGAGATAAAAAAACAAACATATATTGGCCCCATGAATCTCAAGAACCAGGTGGTGTCATGTTGACCTAACAACGTGTCAAACCAAAATTCCTTAAAATCTATTTTATCCGTCCAATAATAATTGTTCATTATTAACGTGATACACAACTTAAGTAATAATAAATAATAGAAGTAATTTTACTATATTATTTTTTGAATATAATAAATTTAATGTTTTAAAAAATGTGTTACATTATGAATAACATTTAATATTAAAAATAATGTTATAAATGCATTTACATTATAGTGAATGTCTATCAAGAATATAGATAAGATCTATCAAGATCTAGTTAATATCTATCAGGATTTAAAGTATCTGTCTTTTAGTTAGAAACTAGGAGTATTTTCTCCTATAAATAGAAGGGTTTTTTTCATTGTATTCTTAAGAATCTTATGATCTATCATCCCTCAAGAGAAATAAAAAAGCATCTCCTCTTCTCTCTCTATTTATTCTTGTTATTTTTTATATTTCATAACACGTTATCAGCACGAGACTCTGCCAAAATAAGGTGAGATTATAGATCTACAGGTAATGTAATTTCAAGGTTAGTAATTCCTTATGTTATTTGTCTTTTGCTACTAATGATAAAACTATTGTTGGATTTGAGGAAAAATATTTGGTTTGGAACCTCTTATTCTTTAATTTGTTCACGAAAAATAATATTGTATCAAAGATATTGATGAAGGCTAAGGTATTATTTTTTTTCTTTTCATATTGCTAATAATCTTACAAAATCTGAGTTCGTTGCCTCGAGCAGAACTACCTTTAATGAGTATTGAATGCTGAAATCCACTTAGATGCTATGGGTCTTGGAGATGCCATAAAGAAAGAAAATACAACATCTCATCAAAATCGTGCTAAGGCTATGATTTTCTTGCATCATCATCTTGACGAAATTCTGAAAATTGAATACCTTACTACTAAGGATCCACTTGTTTTGTGGAATACCCTAAAAGAAAGATGGTCATTCTTCCAAAAGTACGATATGAATGCATGCATCATGAAAATAAGATGTTGGGTTCAAGTCCTATCGATTTATGTCTGAGACGCCTTTATGTGGATAAGATGTTGAGTTTGAATCTCAATGCACCATATTGATAATATAATGATGGCTAACGCAAAATAATATTTTTTTCATAAAAAGACATGAATCTGTCCCATTGAATATGCTCCATTCCAAGAAGTGAATGTGGTAGCAATATATGATAAGTCAAATTGCTCCATTCTTGAAGTGAATGCTGAAGTGAATGTTGTAGCAATTTATGATATACCCCGAAAGGTATGTTAAGAGAAAACTTCTCTACATTATATGCATACCTCGATTTGCTCTTAAATTAGCAATATTTTGAAAAAGGTTATAAGCTATCATAATTTGATAGGCTTAAAGCACGATTATGTTTCATTCTTCAAAATGAAAATTTTGATTATTATAAGCACAGATCCATTCCCTGAGGTGAATATGATAATATTTAGTAAAGCTAAATGTGCACTTGATTGTGATTGTATCACACACAACTCACCTCCCGAAGAGGTAGAATAACTGAGAAGAGTTATTTTGAAATCTACTTCTGAAGTAGTTAATTTGAACTTTATTTATGTAATAGTAAATCTAAAATTTACTAAAGTAAAAGGTATATGTCATGATAAACTTGGAGTTTGCTAAAATAAAAGTTCATAAATTTTCATGAATGATTACGATATATGTGCATACTGAGTATTGAGCATATATTAAAAAATTAAAAAAAATTTCATTACTTTTAATGTTGATTGTTCTTATGATAAGTTGGTTGGACCAACTAATTTTGAGATTGGATCCCTCAAAATCTGAAAAGTATAAAAGGTGAATAAGGGTCCGTTCACCTATCATGTGATATGTTGAAAAGATGCATCAATAAGATGATCACATGTACATTCATTGTCAACCTGCATTTGACATTCATAAAGTTATTTGCTAAATAAACTTGAGTTAAGAGCATAACTTTTAGACTGTGTAATCAAAACAATTCATCTTGATGATGATGATTTGACATTGAATGCCTTCGATAAATAGTTAAACCATTACTAATGAGAACAAAGCTTCATTTTTTGGTCTAAAATATGATATGTTGCATACAATTGCACTTATATGCATTAGACCAATAAATAATGATTATTTCTTTCCTCTTAATTAGTTCAAGATCAGGAACCAACTATTCCATCTAATAGTTTTGATGTGTGGTATATGATTAATGAATATACCATGATGCACAGAGATAGATTCCTCAAAGAAGATGAAGGAAGTATATTAGTTTTCCTAACGTAAGGAGGAGATTATAATCGGCTATGAAATATGTTAGGAATTATCACCAGATCCTTATTCAAAAGATAATTCAAGTCAAATACCAAAAGCATCTCATATTTAAGCTGCAAGTACTCCTATTTTGTGTCCATGAAGGACAAAGTCTATGCATACGTGAAGCGTGGTAGACCAATCGATTTCAAATAAAATAATCTTTGAAAAGGATAAAGAGCAAATAATCATAATAAGAAGACAATGTGCTCTTGAAGAGCCTACGACATAAACTTCATGAAACCTTATGAGAGGTTCAGGTACCTGAAAATAATGAAGTGATGAGATCTCAAATTGTTATGTCACATTTTGAACCGATACAAAATGAGAAATTGTTGATGATATCTTTGATACAATATTGGCGCAATATTATAAAAAAGATTACGAGGATCTGAATTCTACGTTAATTTAAGCATGCTAACGTAGAAACATTTATTAAGTGACATGAAAGAATGTATCTTGATAAGCATAAAACTTATTTGATTTGCAGTTCAGACACTTGAAGATGTCACACATATTAATATTGTCACTTGATAAAAATCCATATGAAAATTCCTAAAGGATTCAAAATGCCTGAAGAATAAAAAGTTTCTGGGAAACTTGTTTATTATTCTTAGGGATAAATTGATGGTTTAAATATTATTGAAACTCTTGGAGAGTTTTCAAAAGCAATAGATTATTTGCTGAAATGAGAAATATGAAGTATCAAATCTTAGTACAATTGGTGCACAACACTAATGTATCTTGCAAATGCTACAAGACTTGATATAGCCTTTTCAGTCAATTTGTTAGCAAGGTATATTTCTACTCCTATTAGGAGACATCAAAATGGGATAAAAGGCATGAGCTTATTTTATTCTAAAACTTGCAGTTCCGAACTTATTGATTATGCTGATGTTGGGTATTTATTTAACCCCTTAAATCTCGATCTCAAACATACAATGTGTTCACATATGGGGATACTACCATATCTTGGAGATATACAAAGTAGTCTATCTAGCCACTTCATCGAACCATGCCGAGATTATAGTTATTCATGAAGCAAGCCGAGAATGTGTGTGGTTGAGGTCCATGGTACATCTCATTTGAGAAAAATGTGGTTTGAAATGTGACAAAGTACCCATAATTTTATATGAAAATAATGCAGCATGCATAGCATATCTTAATGAAGGATTCATAAAAGGAGATAGAACGAAGCACACTTCATCAAAGTTTTACTATACATATGAGCTACAAAAAGAATGGTCATTTTAACGTGCAACAGATTATTCAAGTGACAATGTGGCTGATTTATTCACCAAGTCTCCTTCAATTGCAACACTCAAGAAGATAGTGCACAAGATTGGGATGCAAAGGTTCAAAGATGTTCTCATTATAGGGAGTTAATACGCGTTGTACTCTTTTTTACTTACGAGATTTTTTTGCACTGGGTTTTCCTTGTAAGGTTTTTTTAATGAGGCAGCCTATATGCGTATTGTTAGAGATATGTACTCTTTTTCCTTCACTAAATTTTTTTTTCCACTGGATTTTTGCTAGTAAGGTTTTAACGAGGTACATTATCTATCAATTAGACATTCAAGGGGGAGTGTTATAAATGTATTTACATTATAGTGAATGTCTATCAAGAATATAGATAAGATCTATCAAGATCTAGTTGATATCTATCAGGATTTGAAGTATCTGTCTTTTAGTTAGAAACTAAGATTATTTTCCCCTATAAATAAAGGAGTTTTGTTCATTGTATTCTTAAGAATCTTATGATCTATCATCCCTCAAGAGAAATAAAGAAGCATCTCCTCTTCTGTTTCTCTTTATTCTTGTTATTTTTTATATTTCATAACAAATAAAATATTGTTCGACATTAATTTTTAATATAGTGGATAAGTAAAGATGGATGGAGGAGAGGGAGTACCAAATGTCAAATTTGTTGAAGGGAAAGTATGTATTTTTTTAAAATAAGTTTCTAGAAATCCTTTTTCTTTCATATTAAAAACATGAGGATTTTTTAAATATTTTTTCTATTTTACTCGACAGATTATGAGAGATATTAAATGTAAACTACACAGTAATGGTAGAAGACAACACTGTGATAGTTATTGTTTGAAGAGGTAAATTAACTAAAATTAACCTCGCATACTTATTTAAAGTTGAGAATATATAATTTTTTGAGGGGTTAGACTTGTAGGTGTTTATCATTGTGACAACTGCAACATTCTAGCTGTTGCTTGTGATACCTACCATCGTGTGGTATTGCATTTTGGTTATCTTATTACCCCATTCGTTTGCTTTTACTTGTCACTTTTTGACATGACAACCTATTAAGACAACAATGATTGAACAAGTGAATGTTAACATTAAAACATGAATTTTTTTTTGTCTTTTTTTGATTTATAAATATGACAAGTAAAAATAGAAATTAAATTAGAAAAATAGTGACAAGTAAATCCGAACGAAGAGAGTATTTTGTTGGTGTTCTCATTCTTTCTTATAAACTGTGCACTATTTTTCTTCCCCTTTGTACTTGGAATTTCTATATTTAAGTCAACGGTCTTCTGAAAGAACCGTTCGACATGTACGAGATAATGATGAGATTTGTGTATATTTCATCCTTCGAGACCTCAAATGTGAAATTTCATTGGTATGTAATTGTTTGTATGGGTTGGGCATGACATGCCATTAAAACGGGCTATATTTGGGCACAACCCAACTTAAACTATTAATTTTGAACAGCCCAATGGGCTCATGACTTTAGGCCCAACTAACCCATCCAAATTAAAATATTTGCTCTCCCTTTCTTTTTCAATTTTTCTCCAACAAACTCATCCAATTCGTTTGCTGCAAATTCATTGTAAGTTTCTTTTTTCCTTCTAAATTGATGAATTAATCTTCAGAATTTAACTAAAATTAAATACTATCTAAGTTCAAACATATAACATATTAATATTCCCTCTTTACGCTGTCTGATGGATTTAGTTGAGATACACACAAGCTGAATCCGACATACATTATCAAATTTTTATGATGATCGTGTTTAGAGCAACTTGCGTGCAACTTTAACTAATTTCATGTAATATTTGTTGGTCGCCTTCGAGTAATAACTAATATTAGGTAACTTGGACAAATTAATTAAGGATGATAAAAAAGTTTCAAAACTAAAAAAGAGTGACACAAGTCTAAAATATTGAATAGAGGTGATAATTTTAAGATTAGTGTTAATGACATTAATTTTAAAATCCTCAAGTTTTATTAATTACACAAAGATCCCTACACCATATTTACACAAAGATCCCTACACCATCACCGCCACTCCTCCTCCACACTCTTTTTGTTGCCGCCACCGCCACCCCCTCTTCCTCTACTATCACTATCACTAACATTGCCACCTCTTCCAGATTCACCATTATTTTTGCCCTCTACATAAATATCGCCTATTTTTCTTCTTTCTCCTCCACCACCATCGTTATCAACACCACAATAAATGTCATCTTCTCATTTTGGCGTCACCACAAGCACCTCCCTTTTTACCTTAAATATCACTTTTTCGTGGGTTCCTCCTCCAACCACATCTTTTTTTAGAAATTAAGTAAGTATTGAAGTTGCTGTAGCAACTTCGATAATTGCTGTAGCACAACAACTAATAGTAGTTGTTGCAGTAATTACCTTAACTGTTGTAGCAATTATGATAGTTGCTGAAGCAACTCTTGTAGTTGCTGGATTATTTCTTCATTCATTTTTAAAAGAAAGTAAAAAATTTCTTTTCAAACTTCTCAATTTAAAAAAAATAGTCCGGGAAGATTAAAAAGGGAAGAAGAACAAAATGAAAAGAGAAAGAAAAAAAGAAGAGAAGATGAAAGAAGAGGAAAATCGATCTCTCTAGAGAGAGAAAAAATAAGAAGAAGATGGGGAGAAAGAAATTTAGAGAGAAAGAAAAAAAAAGAAGAAAAATTGAAAGATAAGAAAAGGGGGAAAATTCTAAAATTTGAAAGTTGGATTTGGAGTTGAAAATTTTAAAAAATTACATTTTACACTCCAATTTACTTTAATCACTAATTAAAAAGAATTTGACTTGAGTTAGTTAAAGTTGTCACCAATTTTAATTTTAAAACTTATTTGTCACACTACACCTAATTTTCTCAAGTCGGTAGTTTTAAGAATATCTTTTGATGTAATCTGTGGTTTTTGATAATTGTGATGTCCGGGCCAGCATGCGCGTGCTTTCATTAATTCCACCCGATACCTGGCACCTCCAGGCTAGGATAGATAGTAAGAAATCCCTAGTGTTTGATAATGCATGTGTTAGTTTGGGTATCATTAATCTTTTATTTGGTAGTAATATTTTCCATCCTATGTACAACTGATGTAAGTATTAGTTATCTATGTTGCTTGGATTTTTCAAAAATATCAACGAATGTGTATTGAATTCTCTAAAAATAGTGTATTTTTGAAGATTTTGATTTGAAATGAAGAATCTGGGAAACTTAATTAGTTTTGCAACCTTTTTGGGGTGTTAAGTGAGTCCCTTATTGTTGCGTGAATATTGATCTTGTACTATAGTTATGGTTGAGAGCTACTTGTTTACATTTTTCTCTCCTTCCCTCTATGTTCTTGACTCAAGACTCGAGATTAATTTTTTGTAGCATTCAACTACAGGACCATAATGGGTAAGAAATCATCAAGAAAAAAAGGAGGTGGTACAACACTTGTTTCAATTACATTAAGAGAAGAATTAGGTGGCAAGAAAAAACAAACTTATGTTAATGTGAAATTGATGCTGAAATTGGAGCATATAAAAAATCTTGCTACATGGGCTAGTGGTGAATCTTCTATTCCTTCACTTGATGCATTTTTTGGTCAGAGATTAGCTGCATCAGCTGAGTCTTTAGGTGTTCCTCCCGATCCTTTGTTATTTACTTGTCAAAGTTTTGAGCTTTTTCCAAATTTCTTACATTACTACTTTAATTTGTTGTACTTGAGCTGAGCATAGGTAAGACCCCACTAATGTGATTTCAATGGGTATGTTGTTGTATTTTCTCTTGAATTAATGAATACAGACTTTGTTAATTTTGTGACTGCTTAAAAAATGGATATTGGTTCACTAATAGATGTATGGGTATAGTTGGAGAGATAGGATTAGAAATGAGTTTATTTGGCAGAAGGAAGGTTTGGTTTTGGTGGTAGACGAGATTCATGAAGTGAGTTGAGATGGTTCGTACATGTGAAAAATGAGATGTATATGCATGCATATTCTAGTGTGGAGCTGTGAGGGGTTGGCTATAGATGGTTTCAGGAGAGTAATAGGTAGGCCAAAGTAGTAGTGGAAAGCTGATTATACAGGACATGGTGCACTTTCAGCTTACCGAGCGTATGAACTTAGAGAGAAGCTTGTGGAGGATACAAATTTGCCTAGGAAATTGTAGGTAGTAGTGTGTTGTCTTGCTATCCGTTCAGACTAATATTCATTATTGCTCATGTATTTTCTTGTCCTTTATTTATGTTGCTATATGTTCGTAGTATTGCTCCTGTAATTTCTTATCCTTCAATTTTTGTTACTAAATGTTGTCTCTTGCACTTTGATTATTGAGTTATTTTGCTATAGTTACTAATCAAAATGCTTGTTATGCATTCACTTCCGTTTTATTCTCTTCTGGGGTGTTTTTTCTTGAGATGAGGGTCTATTGGAAGCATCCTCTCTACTACGTAGAGGTAAGGTCTGTATACACGCTACCCTCTCCAGACTCTACTTTGTGGGACTACACTGTTATATGGTTGTTGTTGTAATAGGTGTGTTATTTGAACTGGAAGTGTGATACGTACGTATGGAGTAAAAATACCAAGAAGTGTTATTTGAATTAGGTTTCGCAACTACATGTTTTTTATACATGTAGTCAGTACATGTGTTAGTATGGACAAATTATTCTTCAGCGTAATATTTGATCATGAAAGAACTCTCGAGCCACACCAGAATAGATTTTTGATAGGATTATAAAACTACCGGGGGATGATTAGCATAAGTAACAAGGGTGATAGAATGGGCTGAGATTCTCCAGTTATCATACTCTCCTTCATGTGGCTTTGCCCCCAGATGACAAAACCATCACAGGCTACTTTTGCAGAGGGAAGAATTCTGATCACATCATTCTTCTATATCAGTTGGCTATCAATATCTTCCTTCGTCATCAAATTGTAATAATATTGTTGTCTCAGGAGTCAAGTTTGTGAGTTTAGCAATGTCCTCAGATGTTTTACCTTTGGTCAAAACTTTGGGATTCTAACCAAGAAAAATGAAGGAAATAAGCATTGAGCTCGTCTCAAAAAATTCAGTAGGCTTAATGCCTGGAGAAGTAGCTATTGCAAAAGCTGAGTAGACTGAATAGAACCAAAGCTATCAGAATGTCCGTATTTGCAGAACAATGGTGAAGTGCTTTGTACGAACCAGTGTAGAAACAATGTCTGGTGATGAATTGCATCGGAGTAGCTAGCACACATCACAAGATCTCTCCAACTCTTTGCATGTTGACAACTTCAATAAAGTGTTTTGTACGAACCAGTAAAGAAACGATGTCCGGTGATGAATTGCATCAGAGTAGCTAGCACACACCACAAGATCTCTTCAATGCTTAGCATGTTGACGACTTCAATCTCTAGGCCATCCTTTAGATATGGAATATATATGAACACTATGGAGGTCAGAAAAACTGGAATAGTTTAGCTGGGTTCTAGAGAATGGACAGATGATACTGTTCAATTTTATCTCTTCTCCTGGATTCTTGTCCTTCTCCTTCAGGAAATGTCACTCCCTTGAACCATACTAAACCAGTTAATTCAATTACTTGAATAAATTTCAAAGTCCTGTGACATCTGATCGGTAAGAAATAGATAAATTCTCTGCTCCATAAGAGAAGTTCTAATAATCCTCATGGAATTATTAGTTAGCGCACCGTCAAGTCTCTTGCATAAGTATAACCAGAACAATAATGTTGTAACCAACCTTTTTTTTTGGATATTGGGGAAATCATTCGAGGCCAGTGATGCACGTTTCAGAACTCAGTGAATAATATGATCATTTATCTACCCCTCTCCACTGTAATACCTTTTTCTTTCTGTAGCAGGATCTAAATCTGTGATGTACGCCATACCCACACATCATGAGCTACACCCGTACAACTAGACAAAGTCCCAGAGACCGGCTATAGCTAATTAGCTAGTTGGTATCACTTATATGGCTTCTTGCTTTCATTGTATTCTAAGCTTAGCTAAACCTGCATGGATTTCTAAAGTTTGTACGAATAACTAAATAAATACAGAAAGCCAAAACATAACTTTTTGATGAAGAAAACAAAAATATAACTTGGTCTCATCTTATTATACCTAGTTGGTGTTTTTCTATCTCTAGGATTCTGAAACATCACTCGTGTTTTTTTAGTACTTACGTTTATGTGGTATATAATATCCTTCGAACATAGCATCTAAAATACAACCAAATTTTCTGTGCTATTTTTGAGCCTTTGGTAACAGCTAATTATGCCTGGAAAAGCAAAACACCTAAACTATCATTAAGAAGTAGCCAACTCCTGAGCGTATACAGTTTTTTTACTTCTTCCTTGTGATTTCTCTTATTTCAGGATCGCACTGATGTGTTGAGTTGCTTTATTCTGCATAAAAATATATTTACTTTGAATTTTGGTCACTTTCATGTTGAATGAGTCATCGTCGACTTTTCGTCCCTATTTTTGGGCTTTCATACTAACTTATAATTGATAATCGCATGTGTGAATCAATCCTTCAGGCTGGCTACAACTGTACAGCATGAATTCAGAAGAACAAAAGAAAAGCATGAAAGAAGCGCAAGATATCTGGTATTCCTCAGAAGAACTATGTTGTATATGAGTGTCATTTCTGCTCACATTGGAATGTAAAGAGGGGAACCACAAGATGCTATATGAACGACCTATATCCTGCCAAACCAAAAACTTCAAGAGTTTACCCTGCTATATCAGCAACCCGAAAGTCTGAATAGTGGGATACATGTATCAATAAGGCAAGAGTTGATCCTACTAAATCAGCAATACAGAAGTCTGAACATTTGGATATGTTAGTGACTAGTATCGCGAAGGCAAGAGTTAACACTACTGAATCAGCAACCCAAAAGTTCGATCAACAGTTTGATATTTTAAGAAGTAATACCGATAAACATAATAACACAGATGTAATAGTTTCATCCGAAATAGCTTTAGATGATCCTACTGCTAGTTCTGCTACTCCAGTATCAACAGTTGCAGTCACTTCTTTGTTGGAATCGAAAAAAAAATAAAAATAGAATAAGGTTCAAGAAGAAAGTTGAACCCCAGGATGGTTCGTCTATGACAGATGCTGAGAAGATTGCCGCGACATCCAGTAAGCGAAAGAAGAAATCTTGGACTAGTTTGAAGGAAATTGCTGAAAGTCAGAGTAGCAATAGCAGGAAGTTCAACATATCTGTTCCTTTTGTTCTTTAATTGTAAAAATTGTATTATTGCCTGTTGAGCACCCTTTAGTGTTGATACAAGCATACTCCTGCAAGTTTTTAGAGTACTTATGTATGCAAGGGTGGCAATGAGCTGCATTACCATTTCTAGATGTCCCAAAAAGGAATAGCTAGCCATATTTTCTTAAGCTAGGAGTATTTGACGTTAAGTTTACATTTGTTTTGGGTATTTAATTCAATAGTTGAGGATATTTTTGACTTGTATACTGTAGGAAGAGTATTTTTAAGCTGCTTGGTTAGCAATTTCTACTCCCTTATTTACACTTTATAGTGATACTTTTAAAGACTTGCGTATAGCAATGTTATATATGACTTTATATATTTTTATAGTCATATTTGTGTACAGCCTTACCAATGAACACTTTCTCAATAGAGACGTCAACAAATTCTTAATGTACACACATGACATATATAACACATATTTTCAGGTGTTGATCCCCTCAACAAACAATAAGAGAGTAACATACAAAGGGGTCGTTTGATTGGGAAAGAGTTATCCCATGATAATTAATCCTGGGATTAGTTATCTCACCATATATATGGGATAACTTATCCCATCACTATGGTGTAAATGGTTGAATAAATAATCTTGGTACCAACTAATATCTCACACCAAACATGGGATTAACTAGTCCTTCATTTTATGCCGAGACTATTTATCCCTTATACTTTACACCAAACGACCCCAAAGTGTATACAAAGTTTCGTCCGATAAAGTGGGGTCTGGGGAGGGTAAAGGATATGCAAACTGTACCTCTACCTCAAAAGTGAGGTAGAAAGATTGTTTTCGATAAACCTGTAAGGTGTTGATCCATTCATACATACAAAATACACTTCTTCTGTGCACATACATTAATTCAATTTCGGTTAGAAAATACATAGGGTTAAAATCAAAAGATTATGTTCACTCGATATCAGTTAGATTTAGCTATTGTATAGTTAAAATTGATGTCTTCACATGCATACATGTACATCCAGCTTCTGTAGTTAAAATCAGATACTATATTCACACCATTCAGTTAGATTTAGATCTTTATATACACCTGAATACTACTACATTTTGAAAGGAACATGCTGATAGAATTTGCAAAAAGAAAACTATATATAGCACAAAAACATCCATTAAGTCGCGCCACTTAAAAAAAATTCTAACATTTTTGTCCTAAAACGAAAAGTCGGATAAAATTAACTCAGTTAGCATTTGGCCATTAATTTTAAAAATTATTTATATAGCGCAGAAACGTGCATTAATTGGCACTACTTAAAAGATTCTTTGAAGATTTTTATCCTTAAACATAGAGGAGGATAAGATTAACTCAACTAGCATTTGGCCATCAATATTGAAAATTATTTTCAAATATTTGTTCGATCATATTTTTGAAAATTAGATCATTATATTTCGACTTCAAAATATTTGAGAAACGCTTTTATAAAATAACTTTTCAGAAAAAAGTGCTTTTGAAAAAAATGAATTTGTATTTGGTAAATTCATTTGAAAAGTGTTTTTAATAAATAGATTGTATTTGAATAATCTTT
Organism: Capsicum annuum; assembly: GCF_002878395.1. Lineage (NCBI taxonomy): Eukaryota > Viridiplantae > Streptophyta > Magnoliopsida > Solanales > Solanaceae > Capsicum > Capsicum annuum. Next base: position 33,140,774 of record NC_061113.1, on the reverse strand, counting down.
TTCAAGAAGTGTTCTTTGAGGCAAATGACCAAAAATGACATGTATCAATAGATTTTTAATACTAAAATTAATTTATAGAGAAAATTTATGTTAAATATCTATTATAATATTTTTTTAATTAAAATTCTATTTTTATTTAATTAAAAGGTACATACTCTAAATTTTTTAATCAATATTTGTATACATATATAAATACATTAAAAAATATTAAATAACAATATATTACTTAAATAATTTAAATATTACTTAAAAATATCACGCAAAAATGAATATAAAAATTATCCCATAAATTAAATCACCACATATGAAAAAACTAACAACAAAAATAATTAATCCTTCATGCATCACAAAAAATCTCAACGATTGCATCCCTAATTTTACTACGCAATATCTCCAAACTAGTAGAAGATCTGTCTTGTATTTCTGAAGGTATACCAGAAGGCTCATCTCCTTCTTCGATCTTTGTGATGATGTCTTCGTTAACATAATAGTTAAAGTATTTATCAGTAGTAGAGTGTTGTCGTATGAAATTAAGTATAGCCACAATAGTTGTAACAAGATGAACTTGATTGTCGAATTTAAAAGAGAAAAGACATCACGTCCCCCCTCCCGAAACCCCCTCTTCGAACTTGTCCGCTCAACTTACTTTAGTACTTTAACTAAATTTCTATTTATTTTCCCTCTTAACATCTTTAAAGTGTATTAGTCTCAAGTGGGGCGGGGGCAGGGGCGGGGGTGAGGGCTGGGAGGAAGAAAGAAAAAGGGGCACGCGGGGTGGGGGATGGAGGGATGGGGAGGAGGGTGGATGGTTTTGATGAAGAAAGAAAAATGGGGTGGGTGGGGGGTAATTTTTGATATTTATATATATATATATATATTATGTGAGATTTTTTTTTTTTAAAATAATAACTTTTTATGTGGCGATGATATGACACTGATGTCGCAATGATGTAGTGTGAATGTAGTGCATTGCCGCTGTGAGAGTGGTAATATATCCTTGGGGGTGAAATTAATACACTTTAAAGATGTTAAGAGGAAAAATAAATAAAAGTTTAGTTAAAGTGCTGAATTAAGTTGAGCGGACAAGTTTGGAGATGATGCCTTTTCTCAATTTAAAAAATAACATTGAGGGTAGGAAAACAAATCTATTTTTTCAAACTCCAAATAAGTTTTATTTGAATTTTTCAAGTTAAGAATTACGTCTGAAATCAAGGAGATAATAACACTCCCTTTTATTGATCCTAAATAATCAATCGTTGTTGTATAATTTGAATCCACTAAATAATATTTATCTACACTAAAGAATTGTGATGTAAATATGAGGTATAAAATTTTAAAATCAAATTTATAAGATATGTTAATTAATTAATAAGATATATATATATAATATATATATATATGTGCGCGCGTGTATGTGATAAAATATTTTTATCATAAAAAAATAATTTTTGCTACTGCCTTTTTTGAAAAGCCTAAATTTTCTGATTTTTTACAAGTTTATCAAATACCATACTTAAAAAAAAAAAAAAAAAAAATTCTCAATTTTTTTTTTTTGAAAAATAAACAATCTCAAACCGCACATAGTATACATTTTGTGCACATGGTATAAATTGCAGATTCCATTTTCTCTCATTAGCACACTCGGACACTTTTTGCTGCTTAACTCACCGCAATCAAACCGCCATAGCAAAAATGGGAAAACGTCGGAACACGGTGGTTGCTATCAGCGACGACGAGGATGAAATGCCGATATCACGTGTTACACGCGCATCCAGTAACAGTGGCGGAGAGGAGAAAGCGAATCAACGGAAACGGAAGAAAGTGAAACTCGAAGAAGAAGAAGAAGAGGAGAAGGAAAAAGAAAAGGAAAAGCCAAAGGTGAAGGAGGAAGAGGAGAGCGAGGAGAAAGAGGAGAGGGGGAGAGGGAAGAGAGTGAAAAAGCCGAAGAAAGTTGATGAAAAGGAGGAGGAGGAGGAGGACGCGGAGGTGGAGGTGAACCGGGTTGAAGAAGCGGAGGCGGTAAAGGAGGAGGAGGATGAGGGGCAGGAGGAGGAGCAATTGGATGATGCGAAGCCGATTGGTGAGGTTATCAGGGTTACTGGAAAAGGAAAAGGAAGGAGAAATCATTATGAGTCCTTTGAGTATGATGGAAATCGCTATGAACTAGTGAGTTTTTTAGTTATTTGTTTCGTTTCATCGAAAAAAATGAATTTGAATAACTATGAGTAGAAGTTAAATTTATCGTAGATTGGTTGATTTTGGGGAATTATTGATTCTTTTAGTGTATCGTAGCTGAATTAGGGTTTGAAATGTGATTACATATAGTTTTGTATTTTGTATGATGGAAAGTATGATGTTTTTGAATTGTGGAAACCATTATGAATAGTTTGAGTACGATCGAAATAGTTATGAATTTGTGAGTTTTTTCGTTTATTTGTTTTGTTTACATCGAAATTTTGCTTTTGAATGACTATAGGAAGTTAAATTTATTGTAGATTCATTGATGTTTTTGAGAAATTACTGTCTTTATGTGTATTGTGGCTGTATTAGGGTTTGAAATGTGATTACATAATAGGTTTGTATTTTGTATGATGGAAATTGTTGCTCGTGAGTTTTTTCGTTTATTTGATTTGTTTATTGAAATATGTTTTGTTTAAACTGGGCTCTTTTTAATGTATTATAGCTGAATTAGGGCTTGAAATGTGATCACACATAGGTTTATATTTTGTGTTGAAAATATGATGCCTTTGAATTGTGAAGAAAAGTTTTCTTTTCGAACCCAAGGGCGTGTGGCCTAGTGGTCAATAAAGTGGATTGAGAACCTGAGGTCTTCGTCCAAATCCTAGCTGAGATGAAAAAAAACCTAGGGGATTCTTCCCATATGATATAGCCTTGGTTGACAGAGTTACCTGATATCGGTTGTTGCTGGTGGGGTGGAAGATATCTTGTGGATTTAGTCGAGGTGCGGTAAAGCTAGCCTGGAAACGACAGTTTTAAAAAAAAAACTTTTTCTTTTGGATATGGAGGCTTATTAGCAAACTCATATTCCTGGATTGGTCTTTTCGTCAACATAATAAAATAGTTAGATTAGGAGAATTCCTGCATGATACTGCACACATTTGGCTTGTTCAACAACAACAACAACAACAACAACAAACCCAGTAGATTCCCACATCGTGGGGTCTGGGGAGGGTAGAGTGCACGCAGACCATACCACTACCTCTAACGAAGTAGAGAGGCTGTTTCCGATAGACCCCAGCTCAAGATAAAGGACAATATATAAAAACATCAAAAGCATGGAACACGATAAAAAACATAGATACGCCATCCACAAAAATATGCAACACTACCAAACAAAAGACACCCAAGCCCTCCTACCTACTGACTACGACTCATCCACCCACCTTAAGCCTCTATCCTAATGTTTTTCCTCCATACCTTCCTATCCAGGGTCATATCCTCAGTCAACTATAACTGCTCCATGTCACTTCTAATCACTTCCCTACAGTATTTCTTAGGTCTACCTTTACCCCGCTTGAAACCATCCAAGGCCAACCTCTCACACCTACGAACCGGGGCATCCGTGCCCCTCCTCATCACATGGCCAAACCATCTTAATCTCACTTCCCGCATTTTATCCTCCACCGACACCACTCCTTCCTTCTCCCGAATAATTTCATTCCTAATCCTGTCTGCCCTAGTAAAACCACACATCCAACGCAACATCCTCATTTCCGCCACCTTCAATTTTCGGATATGAGAATTCTTAACCGGCCAACACTCAGCTCCATATAACATAGCCGGCCTGACTGCAACTCTATAGAATTTTCCCTTCAGCTTGGGGGCACCTTCTTATCGCATAAAATTCCCGAAGCGAGCCTCCATTTCATCCAACCTGCCCCAATACGGTGAGAGACATCCTCATCTATCTCTCCATTCCCCTGAATCGTCGACCCAAGATACGTTAAACTATCTCTCTTACAAACCGTCTGGGAATCCAACTTCACTACCACCTCGTCCTCTTGCCTCGAGTCACTAAACTTGCACTCCAAGTACTCCGTCTTGGTCCTACTCAACCGGAAACTTTTAGACTCCAGGGTGTGTCTCCAAACCTCCATCTTATCAGTAACATCTTGTCGGGACTCATCAATCAAAACTATATCATCCGCAAAAAGCATACACCAAGACACCTCGCTTTGTATACTCTGCGTCAACACATCCATCACCAAAGCGAATAAAAAAGGGCTAAGAGTTGATCCCTGGTGTAACCCTGTCAAGACTGGGAAATGCTTGGAATCTCTTCCCACCGTCCTCACCCTTGTCTTCGCCCCCTCATACACATTTGGCTTGTTCCCAAAATAAAAAGTGCAGCTCGGTGCGCTAAAACTCCCGCTATGCTCAAGTCTAGTGAAGGACCGGACCACAAGTCTATGAACTTGTGACTTTTCATTTATTTGTTTCGTTTCATCGAAAATTACCTTTGAATAACTATAGGAAATTAAATTGATTGAAGATTGGTTGATGTTATGGTGAAATTACTGCTCCTTTCACTGTATTGTAGCTGAATTAGGGATATGATGCCTTTGAATTGTGAAAAAAACTTTCTTGTGGATATGGAGGCTTATTAGCAGAACTCATATTCGTGGATTGCTCTTTACCTCAACATCATAAAATGCTAAGGTAAGATATGGAGAATCCCTGTGTGACACATTTGCTACTGAATCTCCACATATTTAGTTAGTTAGCTGAATAAAAAGTCAAAATTTAATTTCCTTTTTGATTTAATGAGTATATTTGATATAGTTGTACTCATCGTAAGGAGTTGGAGAAATGAGAGGGTTAGTTAAATCTGATTGGTATCTTTTCTCATAGAAGTATGATTACGGTGGAAGAGGCTTGGTTTGGTGGGCTTGGATGTTGGTATGAGAGCGGAAGGGAATTTTGTGAATCGATATCAACTTCAGTGATTTTCTTTCATGGAATTTCATTTGGTTGTTCATTCTCCCTTGACTAGCAATAAGCAATGTTGTAATTGCATTGGCTTGTAATTTTCCTAAGTGATATAGCCTCTGTTGACCTATGGTGTTTCTCTATTACTAATTTGTTTTTTATACAGGAGGATCCTGTGCTCTTGGTTCCAGAAGGAAAAAATCAGAAGCCTTATGTGGCAATTATCAAGGTAATTCCTTTTCCCCAGAAAATGTATAACTTCTTTGGTACCTCCACCCAAGGGTATGGTATGAATTGTGTGTAAACCTTGGACATCAGGGTTCAATTCCAATAGATACAGAAAACATTAGGTGATTGTTTTCCATATATTTGAGCTTTGGTGGGCCCACTGCTAAAAAAAAGGATTGTTTCTTGGTAATTAGAGATATGCACAATCTGAGCTTATTCGGAAGCTTATGTATTAGGTAGCTTTCCTTTCCACCAGACTGCCTTTTTTCTTTTCTTTTGTTTTTTTGGAAGGGGGCCTCGAAGTAATTGGTAAAGTTATTGCCATATGACCAGGAGGTCAGCGGTTTCAACCGTGGAAACTTCATGGCCTCTGATAGAAATGCAAGGCAAGGCTTCGTACAATAGACCTTTATTGCCCGTGCTTTCCGCGGGCCCCCTGCATAGCAGAAGCATTATTGCACCGGGCTGCCCTTTTTTCCTTCTACTGCGAAATTAACTCAATTTGACATGGATTTTTATTGTGAGTTTGCCTTTTCTATTGCTCCATCAGAGAATATCTTTTTCTTTGGCGCTGCTACTGAAAGTGTGAATTAAACTTCCTCAGTTGGAGTACAAAAGGGAAGGGGAGAAAACAGAAGCAAAACATTAAATTGTAGCCTAAGAAGGAAAGAGCAGACGAACATTAACTAGTCTGGAAAAAGATAATAATTACCTTCACTTCCATATATGGAATCTGTCTTAAAGTTGGGCGAAAAGAGGTGTAATTGCCGTAAGGTAAGTATTTCCTTTGATTGGTAGGAAGTAGAAGAGGAACTGAAGTGGAAGAGGAAGGTATGCAACAATGCAACATTTATGTTTCATGTCTCCCCACGCTCCATCAAATCTATTATAAATTTAGACATGAGGCCATGCAGGTACTCTCTGTGTTTTAGGATGAGTCTTTTTCCTTGGATTAGCAGGTAGTTTAGGACTAGAGGGAATACAACATGTCATAAGTCTCTGTTGAGTTGTCTCAGATAGGTCCAATGTAGTCGACTCCCCCCCCCCCCAAATCCTTTTTTTTTTCGTGTGTGTGTGTTGTATTTTATCTGCATCTTCCTGAACTGGTGTTCTAGCTTTGGCATGCAATTATTTGTGGCGCTTGATTCTCTGGCTGTTAATTTTAGTGTGGCTGATTGCTTTTAATCTCTTTTCGAACTCTCAATTAGATTTTCTCCTTATAGGATATTACTCAGACCAAGGATGGCAACATGATGGTCACAGGACAGTGGTTTTACCGACCTGAGGAAGCAATAAAAAGAGCTGGTGGAAATTGGCAATCACGAGACGCGAGGGAATTGTTCTATAGCTTTCACCGAGATGGGGTCCCGGCAGAGTCGGTCATGCACAAGTGTGTGGTGCACTTTGTACCGTTAAACAAGCAGATTCCAAAAAGGAAAGAGCATCCTGGTTTTTTTGTTCAGAAGGTATATGACACTGAACAGAGGCGGCTTTTCAAGTTAACAGATAAGGACTATGAAGATACCAAACAGCATGAGATTGATCTGCTTGTTCAGAAGACTATAGCACGAGTTGGGCATCTTCCTGACCTTGAAACTGAGGATAATTCTGCAGCTCCTGTTAGTCAGGAAGACCAATTGAAGAGTAAACGACTTTTGAGGAAGAAGAGCATGATGTCTTTGGATGTCACCAGAGAAGATGAAGCACCATCTAGATCTGGTCAGCCTACAGCAGAAACTCCAGGCAGTTGTGCCAATAATGCTTCAGAATACTTCATCATCCTTTCAAACTTCAAAGTCCTAACAGGTGAAACACAGCGTGACAAATGGCTGGAAAAACTGCTGCAATCAATTCAGTATTTCTGCAACCCTGTGGATAATGTACAAAATGATGGTAAAGAAAAAGGGGGCTCAGATGCTGCTGATCTTACTGGTAACACAGATTCTGCAAAACACGTTAATGAGTCTCTAGAAAACAGTGCTGACGTAAGAATTCTTCTTTTCAATGATTTTGATGATTGACAGAATTTATGTATAGTTGCTATTGTACAGATGGATTTTCCTTGAAATGTTTCTTCTGTTGGATTATTTTCAGGGTGATGTGTTCCAATGGCCAGACAGTGTTGTCCCTGCTGTAGTCTCTCTAGAGAAAGCTGCACATGAGACCCTCTCATCTGATTTTCAGAAGTACAATCAGAAGATGAGGCAGTTAACATTCAATCTTAAGGTGAGTACCTTTTTTAAGGGGATGGGGGTATGAGCATGGAGTTAATTTAATTTTCTTCTAATTTTCTATGTAGGTATGTATTTACCTTCTAATGCTCCAGTTTTCCTTTGTTGTAAATATATTGTCAGAACACCTCACTCTTAGCACGCCGTCTTCTGAAAGGGGAGTTGGATCCCTCTCAGATACTGAACATGTCCCCGAATGAGCTAAAGGTATGGGTCCGGGGAATTAACTTTTTACTGAATTTGAGGATTGAATTATGTTTTATCGACTTTGTACGAAGTTAGTCTTAAATGTTTGACATAGTAGTTTGTACTTTTATATTCTGTTGATTTCTGAATTGGTTAGCCCTTGCTTTGTTGAACTTACTTGTTCTTCTTGAATTCATCAGGTGCAACCTCAATAGGTTTGTTTGAAGTTCCTGAAATGTAAATATTGTTCAGCTGTGGATATAGTGAAGCTGGTTTTGAGAGCATTTTCCTAAGTAAATACACAATGAAGGAAAATTTGATTTGCCCTTTGAGATTTTTTTTGTGAATTAAACATTGTCTTTTCCTTCTCTGATATGTGAAAAAGGCATCCCCCTCCAACTCGTCTGCTCACACACAAAAAAACAAAGATGAAGAAGAAGCAGGAGATTTCCTACAAATAAAGAAGTTGATTATCACCTGTAATACGAATTTAATGTGCTCCAAAAATAAGCCAAAAAAGAGGGCGCGGGGGGGGGGGGGGGTGTGTGTGTGCTTGAAATGTGGAAGAAGGGGACCTCATTTCCTTCCGTACAAGAAAAAAAAAACTAATTTAGGTTAGGCATAAAACTAAACAAACCTGCCTTGCAGTTTGATTTTCGTTTTCATAATTTAAGCATAAAACATTTTCTTCTGCTTAGTTCTTTAGAACATTTGAATTGTACTTGCTACAATAAAATATTTGCTCTTGTTCCTCACTTAATTGCCCAGATTTCTCTGTAGTGAATATTACCATTAGAGGTACACCAAGGCTGTAATTTTGTCTAAGTCTAAGTAGCTTCTGTTTGTTCCAGCCTTGTAAGAACTCAATCATGAAATTAGGCATGGTCCAACTTATGTCTAGAATTACAAAAAACATGTACCGCAGCTGGCTAGTGACCCTGGATGCCATTTTATTTATCGTGATGCTTTGATGTAATTTTTCAGTATATGGCGTGAATTTGTGAATTGTTGTACTAGAAGGTGTATGTTAATTTCTAGGATTGAGCTCTTTTTCAATGGACATTCTTTACAAACTAAAGAAATTGTAGGCTGGTCTGATAGTCTCATATTATGTTATTATTTTAGTTTGATTTAGTTCATTTATTAATTGATCGCTGAGTAATTTTTTTTTTTTTTTTGATAATGGTAAAGTTGTATTTAGCATTAAGGGTGTGCTGGCTACCTCCAAAAAGTTACAAGCTAGTACCATAATTACAGGGCCCCTAAGAAATCTACTAACTGTTCTACCTCTTCTATACCCTCTTCTTTACACCAAAAGTACGAAGTGTTAATGCAATTGTTTTTAACCTTCTGCATTGTGTTGATAATATTCTCAAAGCATCTGAAGTTTCTTTCTCTCCAAATTGACCACCACACACAGGATGGTACTAAAGTCCACCATCTTTTTTGAGTCTTGCTTCCTTCCCTTTTACTCTAACTGCTTAGGAGGTCAGCAGTGTGTTCAGGCATCACCCAGGCCTCTTGAGATAAGCTAAGAAACATGTGCCATATTTATGAAGTGATCTTGCAATGAAGAAACAAATGGCTGTTGATTTCCTCCTTCTCGTGACAGAAAAAAACACCGGGAAACAATCTGAAAACCTCTGTTCTTCAATTTTTCCTTTGTGAGATACACCTTTCTCGAAACCTATCATGTGGAGCATTTCACCTTGGCTGGAATGTCGAGCTTCCATATCTGAGTGCTGAATATCATATTTGTGACTAAACAATATAACCATTCTTTTTTGATCAAGAAAATCAAAATGTTTTTTAACTATATAACCACACTCAGTATGAAGCTTTTGGTTTTGTAATTTACTATCGTGTTTTCATTAGAATGAGAGTTATTTTATGCCATGGTGGGTCGTGCAAGTGGACATAGAGACAGATCGTCCTTGCATTTGTCAATTAAATTGACTTCGACCTAAAAACAATTCTGTCATACTGTAATATATTACTACTGCTAAGTATTTTAAAGTAATATGTTTAGATGTATTTGTATACAGAGAAATTTCAGATTTATGTGTGTAACTTCACTCTAAGTATATACATTGAGTACTTCTTTTGGGTTATTATGTGTGATATTATTAAAAAAAAATTGTGTTGGTAATAATATGCGATTATTTTATGTTTAGTATATACTGATAGCATTTCCATAGATAAAATAGTCTCATCTTGGTGGTATTTTAAGGATCATTAGCCTCTCACTGGAAGACGGCGATGATGGAGAAGACGAGTGTTTGAGAAGAATGATGCCTTCTGCATGAAGGTGTTTTAGGATTATGTAAGTGTTAAGCGGAGATCCTGCCCTAAGAAAGGGTAGTGTCAAGAACTTTGTCAATAATGCTGAAGCGAGAGAACTCTTAGAATCCTTAAAACCATAGTAGGGAATATATTTTGTTTTGATATATAAAGTCTTTCCACAGCACCTCCGTGCCGCTATTCTAAACTAATAAACTTACCATTTCTGAACAAAATTAAAAAAATATAGAAGAAAGGAGAGCTGTCAAGACCAGGGTCAGATGCCTCCTTATTTGAGAAGGAAGATTTTTGAGGTTTCTTTCCAACCTAGGTTAGGGATTGTTATGGTAGCTTGCTGAACGTTAGCGCGATTTGATCTGTGGAGAGGTGTTGCCGGCTCAAAAATTGAAGAGCTATAATGGGAAAAAGAAAGATGCACACACAAGAGGAAATTGGAAGAGGAGTATTGATACAACATCGACAAAGGAGACACAAAACAAACACCAAAACAATCCACAAGTTGGAAGAACCGAGGACCCCTTTGGTGACCACTCTCGGATTCACTACAACAACAACGAAAACACAATAACAACAAGATATTAAGGTGTTCAACACCTCTAAAATCAGCGAGCCAACAAACTAGATTAACAACACAAGCACAAGAGCAAGAAGAACACAAAGTCTCGGTTTTGGGACACCAAATTTGAGAATGAACAACAACAACAATGAAATAGATAGATAGATAGGTAACTTGACATACAAATGTACAAACACTATGAACCTAAGTGTATATTAAACACAAAGACCCAAGAATTCATACAAGTAACACCAAGCTCTACGGTGACCTCAAGGGAACGGGATTCCTAAGCAACCAACATTTCAAAACTAGCACCAATACAAGTGATATCCACACTTTTTTACAAGGAATCCATCTTGTAAGACTTTCTCTTTAGAGCTCTCAAAATATCACCAAAGTTATGAGAAAATGACCTAGCATATTCTATTTATAAGCTAAGTTACAACTTATTACAAAATGATTAAAATGCCCTTAATGAGCCATTACAAAGGGACGACTTTGGCATGTAGAATTGGGTGGCCTTGGAGTGTTTTGAAAGACCTTTTTGACACTTCAAGGCTTGTCCTTCTTGGTTGGGCAGCTCCCAAGCTCGGGTCTCAACGTATTGGTCTCCAATCATGTCCTCGAAAGTTAAGAGGCCTCTTTGTCTTGTATCAAGTATGAATTCGAGGATAAGTTTATAACACTTGAGTGGAAAAAGGGTATATCTTAATTGAAATGTGTAGAAGTGTATGGAATTATACACATCTATACGATTAGGGGCACAAATATGAAGTGAGCGGTATTACCTTATTATTTGTGCCATCCTTTAGATCTATACAAGGAAACAAAGAGAAGAAAGACTCTCACCTGGTAAAATGGAAATCAGTAGCAACTGGGAAGAAGAATGGGGGAATGAGAATTAAGAGTGTGAAGTATCAAAGCAAAGCACTCAGAATGAAATGGTTGTGGAAATACTCAAACGACGACCAGTCACTTTGGAATAGAGTGATAGGTGCTAAATATGAGGCGGAAGACAATTGGATGACCAAGGAAGTGACTACACCATACGAGATCAGCCTATGGAGATCCATAAGAACTCTATGGGAGGAAGTCAAACTCAACTCCAAGGTAAAAATGGGAAATGGGAATAAGAAAAATTTTTGGAAAGAAGAGTGGCATGAGAAAGGGAACCTGGAAATCCTTTTCCTTGACATATACAACTTAGCTTTCTTTCAACAAAGGACTATTGCGGAACTTTGGACAATACAGGAATGGAATTTCAACTTCAGGAGACAACCTAATGACCGGGAAGTAATGAGGGTAGCAGAATTTCTTAACACGGTTGGAAATTTTAAGGGTCTTTGGGCAAAGAAGGATGTGTTGTGGTGGAAAGGTGGCAGCAAAGGCATATTTAAAGTAGGCGCAGCCTACAGGTTGATGGATCAACCAAGTTTGCTGAATCCTACCTGGCCATGGAAACAAATCTGGAAATGCAGAATCCCCAATACAACAATAACAACAAACCCAGTGTATTCCCACCTAGTGGGGTCTGGGGGGGGTAAGATGTACGCAGTCCATATCTCTACCTCTGAAGAAGTAGAAAGGTTGTTTCCGATAGACCCCGGCTCGAGGCACGAGATACCACACAAACACATAGTAAAGCACAGAAGCAGATTGCATAACATAAATACGGCACCCATAAGTAATATAAAACAGAGGAGAGCAGAGGAAAGCACACAGATTCGTAATGAAACATGGAACACGGAACACGGAATCATAACAGGAATAAAACCCCCACCAAGTAATTCCCTACACTAGCGACCCAAACTGGCCCTAGTCCTCTGCCGTAATTCGCATCGTCCAGACCTTCCTATCTAGGGTCATGTCCTCGGTGAGCTGTAACTGTTCCATGTCCCGCCTAATCACCTCACCCCAGTACTTCTTCGGCCTACCCCTACCCCGCCTAAAACCATCCCCAATAAAGTTTAATATTTTATGTGGCTCCTAGTAAGGAAGCAACTTTGACTCAGGATAATGTAATGAAAAGGGGGATAACTTACGTTCTAGGTGTTTCCTATGTGGGGAAACCTCAAAAACCGTAAACCATCTATTTCTACATTGCAAATATACTCAGCAACTATGGAGAATACTTTTGATCCTTAAAGGCATATATTGGATTATGTCGGGGAGAGTCACTGAAGCTCTAAAAAGCTAGGAAGAGGCAGGCATCCATGCTTAAGACAGACCTAGATGGAGAATTATCCCTGCTTCAATATGGTGGACGATTTGGAAAGAAAGGAACTCTAGGTGTTTACGATTTGGAAAGAAAGGAACTCTAGGTGTTTTGAGAGCATAGAGAATAGTGTGCAGAAAGTTAAACTAAACTGCATTTTGTTATGTTTTTGGTGTAATCAGTTATACTCAAATGACACTGTCACTATAATTGATGTTTTAGACTCAATATAGATATAGAGCAATGGAGTTTGGAGCACATCTGTATATAAGGTTTCAGTGCAACCCATGTACTGTTGTGATATAATACAAAGTTACCAATTTAAAAAAAAAAAAAGTATCTGATATTTCAAACTTAATTTGGTTCACATTCTATTTGTTTGTTCCTCCTATCACATTCAAGTAATTTAGCTGTTAAACGTTGTCCTTATTTCTTTTTCCATTTTTCATCCGATCCTATCTTCTACCTTTTCCTCGTTCCTCCTTTCATAATCTTATATACAATTATCATTAAACAAGAGAGCTACTAGGGAACCTTATAAATTTAATAAGAAAAGATAAAATAACAAAAAGATATAAGAGCTATAGGGAAGGAAATAAAAAGTGAGACCCAACTCTTTAAGGTGGAGATAACATCTATAGCACTATATAAGTGTACATAGAAATTGAATGAGTCATTTTCTGTACATTGTATAAATATGTGTTTTATATGTTCTTTCTTTTTGGTGGGTGGTTCATTTAGATTTGTATTGTTTCTTAATCGTACCGAAATCTCAAATATTGTAACATACCATACCATGCTCACCTCTATTATAAATCCAACTTAGAGAGTAAATTTCATTCATACTCATTCAGCTTCATGTTTATCATACGAAAGCTAATTTTTTTTTTTTTTGTTAAAAGTCATTTTTTTATTCTTATGCCATTTGTATTTTTACCAAGTTAACTAAAAAAGAAGATCTACTGAAATTTTATGGCCAAACACATAAACTTGTCCAAAAATTTCATTTAGATACGTATTCGCCATTTGAGGAGATCATCAGCAGTTAGTAGAAAACCTTTCATTCCTTATTTCTGTTGTGGAATCGGAAAATTGGTGCCAGCAGATTATGCCTTCCTTTGTTTGATGTTATCTTCCATTTCTATCTCAGGAAGCTTTAACAGCAGAAGAGTTAGCAAGCAGGGAGCCCGAGGAGCCAGAGCCCATACAGGTTTATACTACATTATTATTTTGTTCCTTAAGCAGGTTTTAGTTTAACTAACCAGGGCAAACTTTAGTTTACTACTTTGGTGGCAGAGTTGGTCTTTTATTTCTCATTACTAGATATGTGTATGGATGCACTAAATGTGAAAGAAATATTTTCTTGTAACCAAGTAAAAAATCCTCTCTTTTGGCGGAGCATGATTTTGTTTTCTAAGATGAAGTTGAACGTAGGCATGTAGCTTCTCAATGTACTGAGCCTCTAGAATTCTGAAGAATTATCTGTTCATGTTGAGAACTTGAAAGAGGAGTTCAGAAATTTGGCCATTATTAGTTGGCAAAAATTGATGTGATGATGTTACAAGACAGGAGTTTTGAATTTGACATATCTTAGTTGCTCATTTCTCTTCATGTTGTGACAGATGACCAATACATGTTACAAAAACTTTAACACAGGTTAAGTATATTGTTTCTTGTTGCTCAATTCTTGATCGGTTTGTGGCGCAGATGACTGATGCTCGTTGCAAAAGATGCGCAGAGAAAAAAGTGCGGCTCATGGAGATTATTCAGGCTGGGCATGGAGATCGTTACTCGGTTTGTCCTTGCAGCTTTCGTTTGGGGTTTGAGATAGACTTGCTACATATGTACATCATGATGCTTCTTTTTGGATATTTCTTGTAGCCTCTTCTTCTTATTGTTATTATTATTGTTCAGTTTGCTTTTTGTGAGAGGGGTGAAAAGCTGTTTACTATGATAGCAATTGCTTGTTGCATCCGAAGTTTTTTTTATAGTTGATTGAGCATTGTCTTTGTTCCATTTCTGAGTAGAGAGCTAAATGTTGGTAATAGTGAGGAGGAGATTTGAACTTAAAACAATATCAGGTTATGTTTAGATGACGTGACAGTAATCGATCTCTTTTTGAGTTCTTTTCTGTTCTCGGGGTAAAGCTAATCACCACGTCATTGTCATTATACTAAATCACCATGCAAGATGTTGAAGGGATTTATCTTGAGTAGGGACCTTCTTGCATGTTATGTCTCTTAATATATGTAGTCATTTTGGATTTTTACTTGTATTTAAAGAATGAAACAGATTGAATATGGTGTAAACGCCATTTGAAAATTTCCTCTTCCCCAAATATATTGATTTCTGCACTAACTGCTTCTTGTTTCTGTTTTTTCTTTTCCATACCTCAGCTGGAGTGTATTGCTTGCGGCAATACTTGGTATGCATCTAGGGACGAAGCTGCTAGCCTCACAATTGGGCCAAATTTGGCAAAGAGTGTTGGAACAGAACCATTGGCCACTGCTAAGTTTGAAGATGTAGAGAAGAACTTAACGAGTCCACGGAGAGCTGATAAGGAGCTAGTGACATTCTAAAGAAAACAACTGACGCTTACATGCCGGTTTTAGATAGCCAGAAATCATTTAACAAGACCAAGCCGGAAGACAGCACTACTACTAGCAATGCTGACTGAATCGTCTGCTAGTTTCTCAGTCCTTTTAGACTCAACCATCTCCGATAAGTAGTACTCCCTCCGTTTAAAAAAGAATGACCTACTTTGATTTGATACAAAGTTTAAGAAAATAAAGACGACTTTTGAATCTTGTCGGCTTAAATTAAAGTTGTGTCAAATATACTAAAGTGCCCTTTAATCTTGTGGTCATAAACATGCCATGTGGAAAGTTGACATTAAAGTATTGCCAAAAAAGGAAAGGGGTCATTCTTTTTTAAACGGACTAAAAAGGAAAGTAGGACATTCTTTTTTAAACGGAGGGAGTAGTAGATAGCGCACATAGATACAGTTCTTTTACGGTTTACTGGGTTCTTGCTGGTATAGATATATGGGGTAGTTGAAAAAATCATAGCCTGGATAGAAACTCAATAGTGAAGGGTGCGACAACTTGGTGTGGTGTTCACTTTCTTAGTATTGTACAATCTGTACAGTTGTAAAAGGTAGGCAGAGGTTGATGGGTATAATGTTATCTAGTTCTGGATTTGGATTATTATTTTGCTTCTCCTACTTAGATGTGAGGTGATTTATGTTTTGAAGGGAGCCTTGGTAAAGTTGCTGTCATGTGACCGGGAGGTCATGGGTTCAAGCCTTGAAAACGGCCTCTGGTAGAAATGCAAGGTAAAACTGAGTACAATACACCCTTGTGGTGGGGACTTCTGTGGACAGTACTCATAGTGTGTGTTTTCGTTAACGTGGAGTAAGGCTGCATTACGTGTCTTAATGGCTTTGGTGCAGTCTTTTTAACATGCATTCATGCACTCTACGAGGACGTGCATTGAAGGAACGTGTTGGAAAAATTGCGTGTATTGGAAGGAATTTTTATATGTATAGATTATAGGTGATGGCAACTTCTGTGGTAGTTTAATAACGTGCCCATCTTGTTGGATATTTCGACCTATTCATAAATTTTCTTAAATTAACAAGTTGAGTATCATTGGAGTTTTTCTAATACAGTTAGGACATTTGAAAGGGCCGTCTGTTATTGTTACCATGGCAAAATTTAGTGGGTTCAATATGAAGGAAGATGCTCTTAATGAGAAATGGATTTTGAAAATTGTTTTCTAGGCAAATAAGTGAATACTTTTACTTATTTTTTTTGTGTTTAATATGTAAGCAAAATATAACTATAATCTATAATCTAATAATATAATCTCTATTATTATATTAAAAGTGTAAAGAGCCTTATAA
>NC_061113.1:33108900-33124103 GCF_002878395.1 Capsicum annuum | reverse complement strand
AACTGAATAGAAGTGATATCGGGGAGGGACAAAATTAGGTGTCTACAATGTTTACCCTATTTGTAACAGATTTATTGCTGACGATGACTCGATATCATGCAAAGATCAAGGGGTTAAATTTGTAAAAGTTAAGATAAATAGTAAGCTTAATGAATTTCTTGAGAAAGCACACAAGGATATCAACTTTGCATTGCTTTGTTGGCCTCAAGATACTTGAAATGTAGATGACATTAACTTGTTCATTATGCTTGTCATTGTCCAAATCACTGAATTCTTAGTGTGGTGGCTTGGCTCTATCAATGAGCCATCCACACACTGCAATGGATGGCTTCACAACTTTCACTTTTATTAAAGAGTGGACTAAAGTGTGCAAATTAGGGATTCCTCAAGACAAAATTGATTTCTTGAGCTTTAATTTGGCTAATGTTTTTCCATCGAGAAATTTAAACTTCTCTTGCCTCTTTATTCAGAAAGATCGTGAAGATGCTAAATTAGTAGCCAAAAGGCTATACATCAATGAAGATTTCATTTCAAGGCTCAGAGAAGAAGTCATAAATACAATTACTTCTTCTGCTTCTACTTTTCTTCTTAGTAAAATTTTAGATGCCTTTAGTAATCAATGTTCTTATATGGATCCAATGTATTATGCTCAACTACACAATATAAGAAATACAATATATCAACCTGCTAACCTTTTAACCTAATTTGTGTCCTTCACATCCTTTTATTTGATGTCATATTTTCATAAAATAATTCAAACAAATCTAGCAATATATGTTAATATATAAATAACCCAAAAATTAATAAAGATAGATCATGTGAATTCTCCTAGTCCGAATTTGACTACCGTAAGACAAAAATATTGAAAAAAGAAGAAATTCTCCGAGTACACAACACATCAGACCAAAACATGGCAGAAAAGATTAATTAATTAATTAGTAGCTGAAATTCCGAACAAATTGTAAGGAAAAAAATATACATGAGACAGAATTCTAGAATTTTTATTATATTTTTTCCTTGTCATGTATTTTAGAATTTTTAACGTGTATGTATATATATATATATATATATATATAGGACTCCTTGATTATTAGTTCTTACAGTATCTCTTACCACATATTTTACGATTTCTTAATTTTTAATTTTTTTTTTCACTTGCCAAATGCTTAGTTAAAATGAAAAGACCGAAGAAAGATGAGTATTATAGTGTTAACTATTTTACAAAGTTCATTTTGGTAGAATTTTGAAAATCTGAATGATGACTTTTTGGTATCAAGTAATTTTTTTTTCTTTTTTGGTGTTTTAAAATAGATTTTGCATTGAAAAAGTAATCTTTCAATTGTTTCTCTAATATTTAGGACTTCAAATTTAACTAAAATCTTATGTGTCAAATCTTTACTTAGATGAATTAGGTGCTAATGTTAAAAATATTAAAATTATTTATAGTTTACCTAAGAAAATTATGATTTACGTTAAATATAACTTGGATATATCTCACATAATTCAGAAACATAAATTTGATGCAAAAACAAGCAACACAATTATCTCTAATTTAGACGTATTATAACGGATCAATAATACTGTAGGGTAATGTAAACAACATTACGAACCAACTACATGACGCCTTAAAAATCCAACTAAAATTTTCAGAAAAATATTTTATGATATAGTTGCAAAAAAAAAATAAAAAATCACAACAAAATTGAAAGCAAAATAATAATTATTTTTTTCTAATTCAGAAATATTTTTATACACTATTCAATTTAATGTATAAAGTAAATCACAGATCGTGCACAATGCTTAAATCAAATTATGCATCTCTATATGATCTACTGAATGTATTATGTATCTCGATCAAATATGTTAAAGAAAATTATCAGATTCATAAAATAAATTATGTATCTCAACATGCTCTTGCAAACAAAATATGTTGCTACACAACATCTGATCATAAAACATGTATCTCAATAAACTTAAGATTATATAGAACTTTGAATATATAATAGTTTCTTTAAATATGAATTCTTAAAATATATAAAAAAATTGACAAAATAAATCTATGGAAAGAAATTAGATATTTATATTTAATATTAGGAGAATTAAGGAACTAAATAATATGTGGGGAAGAGACAAACAACTTTTGTTTACATATATCTGAGAACGAAGTAACTCATGTAATACATATAAGACAACATAAAAGTAAATTTGAAACGTTTGAAACAAGCAATATCTGAAATCGAGAGTTTAATCTAAGTGAACTTGTATATTTTTCTTGCATAATGAGCATTGATTATTCTGTTGTTGGATATGACGTTTATATATTTTTTATTCAATTATCCAATAATTTTGAATTATGTTGTATTAGCAAAAAGAAATCTGCCCTCCATTTGACGTATAGCTGATGTGTAAAAGTAATAATATAGTTAATTATAGGAGAAATCAAGGAGAATAGTGGTTATGAGGAGGGGCTTCTCACTATAAAGAAAATTATGAAAAATCTTTGAATCTGCTATAAAGGCCAACAATGAGTCAGCCAAAAAATGAGATCTTTGCACTAATATTGATCATTTTATGTGTATTATCATACGTTTTAAATTCATTTCTGTTTTACTATTTTGTTGTTTATCATAAGTAACTTCTCTAACTTTTGGAATATGCGTATAGCCCACTTTCTTCAATTTAAATTTTGAAATTACATTGAGTATATTATTGTTTTTATTATGTCTAAATTAACGATATTAACATTTGCATCTACTTTAGTGTACATATAAGTGATTTAATTGAATAAAATGTAACTTTAACTAAAACATTTTGCATTTTCGCTACTATATTAAACATTGAATTATGTTTTTCACTAACAACGTCATGTAACTTTATAACGAAAAGTTTTAAACATTTGTAAACAAATATATGTAATCTTTCTTCTTTATCATTAAATACACGTGCAAAACGTGTACACTAAACTAGATTTCTTAAAAATATTTGTATCTTAAAAGTATTTGTGTTTGTTTTGGATGAACACTTTGGGGACGAAGGTGGGGTAGGGGTAGCCTGCGAGGCGGAAAAGAAATAATTATGGTAGGAGTAAAATCTGGTCACTAATATATCTTCATAATTTTCTTTTTCTTATTTTCACCGCATCTGTTATACAATTTCATAATTCTCTCTCTCTTTCTTTTCACTCCATTCTACTTTATACTTTTCTACACATATTTCCTCAAAATCAGTCAAAATCCTCTATAAATAATCACAGATTTTATCTTTTAACCATAATTTTTTTCTTGTTTCTTTCATTATTGAAGAACTAGATGACAAGCCATTTTCTTTTTTTATAAATCTTAATTATTTTTTTTTGCTAGTATGAAGATGACAATGTTCATTCAACCTTAACTTAATATGAAAGTAGATGAGATGGAATCTTGATTCAAAGAGATAAGCACATAGTGAAATGGATATATAAACTGGTATCACCCAAATTGAATATGACAATTCATAGATACCAGTTTATATATCTATTTCATGCACATTTCAAACTAATGTGACATATAAGAAATTACTTTATAAATTGATTCCATTTAATTTATAATCTAAACTATATCTTCTTAATTGAACATCACAATCCATAGAGTTTGTAAATAACTTGATACGAAAAAGATTAAATAAAACAATTCCTTTTTTGAGTATTTAAATGAATACACTTTAATTCACGCAAATATTTAGATTATAATAAAAAATAGTTAAATAATAAATTAAAAAAATAGTGAAAAGACAGTTTTATCTAAAAAAGAGTCTTTTAATGAAGGGTAAAAAGTTCAAATTACTTTTCTAAGGGTGTTCACACTTTTAATATATTATAGATTATAGATATAGATATAGGAATTAGGTCGACTTGTTTGCATTGTACTCTACCATTTGAACTTATTTTAACAGCAAAATAAATATTATGATTATATAGTGAAACCGAGGTGACATTGTTATTGTTGTATTGTTTTATTTTAATAGACGTTTATTTAATGCCCTTAATGAGAGCATTAATGTATAAATAACATAAATACCAACCTTTTAAAACTAATTACACTTTCTCCCATTTTTTTAATTACTTTACTTTCTCTCCTGATTAATATACATAACATAGCCGACATATACATAACATTCTGTGTATTTGTAGAATTTTTGTAATATGTTTAGGGAGTTGGGATTTTTTTTAATATTGAAAACATAAATTGTGTATGTGTGTAATTTTTAGTTTAATTTTTTTAACAAATATTTTAGAAATATTTTCTTAGCCCATTCCCTATCCCGACTCCCACCTCCTATCAGTTTCCCTTGAAAAAAATATTTAATTTTTTAAAAAATTCAAACTTATCCACACCTACCCGGCTCCCCACCCCTACGAGCTCCCTCCTCTCCCTCTGAATAAATAAATTTTTTAAATTTATTTTTTAATTTTTTTTCTTAACCCCCCTCCCCTTCCCAATTAAAAAAAATTATTTTCTTAATTTGTTTTTCAAAAAAATTCAAAGTTTTTTTCTCGCCTCTACCCCACCCCACCCTACCAGCCTCCTCCCAAAAAAAGATTTAATGTTTAAATTTATTTTTTAAAAGAGTTTCAAATTTTTTTTCTTACCCCACCGTTCTTACCCTATTCGTTCTCACAAATATTTTTAAAAAATATTTTCTACTTGCATAACGAACACAAGAATATAAATAAGAAACAACTTATTTTCCTAGAAAATATTTTTCTCCTCCATAAACATACCCTAAAAAAATATTTTTTGGGGTCAAAAATTATTTTTCTAAAAAGTATTTTCTACTCTTTAGCTTAATAATAAAATGTTTTTTCTAAAAATTACTTTTTTGTACATCAATCAAACATTAAAAATATTTTTTACTAACCAACCAAACATAAGAAAATAAGTAAGAAACCAACTTATTTTTCATGAGAACATATTCCATGAAAAACTTTTTCCTTCATACCAAACACACCCTAAATGCTAAAAAAGAAGAAGATAAATATATTTCTGAATCTACTCCACTAGACCAATAATACTCTTTGTTTATGGGTTTTCAACTTATAATTCTTATATATTTACTAGATTTCTCTATATAAATACTAGATTCGCACGAAAATTACTGGGTTCCCAGGAACCCCCACCCGAGCCTCTGGATTCGCCCTTGATTAAAATTTTAATAAAATAAGTGTCTAAAAGTGTTGCTACAACTTGTAATAACAATCCAATAAATACATACAGTAAAAGATAATTTTCACTTTCAATAAATGGTCCTATGGGTTTTGATTTCTTTTTTGAAAAAACTTATATAAGAGCAGTCATTAGCATGGTACAAACACAAAATCGAGTAATTTTTTCCTATGTTTATCTTAACCTATGGACATAAGTACCCACAAAATAACCAGAGAAGAATTGACATAAAGGCTACTTTCAAAATTTATTTTGTCAAATAGCGACTAAATTTTCTTTTCATTTAATTTTTAGGGTTAAAGTTCAAAAAGTAAAAAAAGTAGTGTCCACATGTGGGCCAATGGGCCTTTTTCAAACTTGAAAAATTAAATAAACTACACCTAACCCTCTCTACTTCTTTCAATATTAAATTAAACCCCTTATCTCTCTCCTCCTCAACTTCTCCTCTCTAGCGGCAAAGGGTTATATTTTTCGTTCTAAGGTAAGTTAAAATCAAGTTTTGATTATTTCTAGATTTATTTTAGCGGTTTTTATTTGTTATCCGTTTTGTAGTGAGCCCTAGTATAAGAATTTATTTTCAAATGTGATTGATTAAATAGTGAAAATATGAAAATTGTATAGCTAATTAATTTGATTTTGTAGTAATAGTTAAGTTTTGATTCCATAGATTCGATAGAATTTTCGTTGATCACATTTTTGGATTTTGAATTTTTCATTAAGAAATTTTGCTTCAGTTCTGATTTTTTTGTGTACTGCATTATTTAATGGTGGAATAATTCTTAGTTATTTTGACTATTTGAATCGAGCATTGACCTATTCTGTTTGTAGACTTATGTCCATGAATTAAATAATGTCCTAGATTGTGTTAAATTTTTAGGTATGTGAAATTCTTTTCAAATATGATTGATTAAATAGTGAAAATGTGAAAATTTTATAGCTAATTAGTTTGATTCTGTAGCAATAGTTGAGTTTTGATTCCGTATATTTGACTGAAAATTTTTTGTTGATCACGTTGTTGGATTTTAAATATTTTTCTAAAAAATATAATTCAGTTATGATATTTTTGTGTACTGAATTGTTTAATGGTGGGATAATTCTTAGTTATTTTGACTGTTGCATTTGAGCATTGAATTTCGGTTAGTAGACTTGTGGTCTATGAATTGACAATGACAAAATTATTTTTAGGTGCAGATTCTATTAAAAATGAATAAAGCTAGAATTGGTGTTAAAGGCACTATTGATACCATGTCTGATTGTGCTTCTAACAGTAGAAAAAGAAAAAGTGAGGCAGTTGAAAATGTCTCTAAAAGAAAAAAACTATAGCGGAAGAGTTGAAATCAAATTCAAAAATCATAAAGGAGATAGATAGATATGTCGATGAGTCTAGTGACGATATTGTTGAGTGTAGTGATAGTGATGATAGTAAAGGGAGTGAGGATAGTGAAAAAAAAGTGCTGATGGGGATAATGATCCATTATTCGTGCCATTTTATTCACGGTATATTTTTATGAAGCGGTATGACCTTCGAACTTTGATGGACGAGGTTGGATCTTTCCCTATGAAGATATTGGTTAGATCAAGGATGACTGCATATCGAGAATTTAAGCAAATTCTTATTGACCAAAATTTGAAGAAAAGATTTAAGTAGTCTTATTTTGGGCACTTGAAAAATATGTCACAACATCTCAAATTAAATGGACAGATGATCCATTAGTTGTTGTTGCGACATGTTCAGAATGATAAGATGCTTCATGAGATGTGGTATTGTGTGAATAATAAACCAGCTTGTTCTGACTTAAAAGAGTTTTGTTTGATCGCGGAGTTGAAATTCTCATCATACCCTAGTGAATCAAAATTGAAGAAGGTGTTAGAAAATATTTTTGCTTTAAGGTGACGAAAAATAAAAACATTACATCGGTCAACTTGTTATAGCTAATTAAAGGGAATAAGTTGAGTGAGAACCAGAAGTTGAAGTGTTGTTTACTGTTGTTCTTGCACATCATGTTGCTTTCAAAATTTCGACGAAGGTTGTCGACACAAAACTGATTCAGATGGTGGATTCTTTGAGTTTATTCAAGAGTTATCCGTGAAAAAAAGAGATATTTTAATTGATCATGAATTATCTAAAGAAGAAAATTGATCTAAAAAAAAAATAGAGAAACGTATTTGATGTGAAGCAGAAGACATCCTATGCTCTATTCAAATTTTCTTGGACATTCATGGTATCCATCATCAACCCTTTAGTCAGTTCATCATAGATTCTTATTTTATTTATACTTTGTCATAGACTATGAGTCATTTTTATAGATTTGAATCTACAAGGTCTTTCCTCATCTTAAAAACTTACTGAAAAATCAATGGATGAACCCTTTTTCATTCCTCGCATCCTCAGATAGCACACTATAAAAAGTGACAAGATAATCGAAGGTGACCCATTCAAATATAGAGAAAATATTATTTAGGTATGAATTTATTTTTATTATGCAATAATACTACTGTAATATTAAATGTTATGTAATTATTAAATTATTTTTTATAGAACGTGCACCTGTACATCATCCCTATTGTCCGTGAGATGAAGATGGCTTACATAATTACGTTTAAGCCATATAATGATGAGGTGAAGAATAAATTTCTTGATGTCTTGAAGAAAGATTTACAAGGGGTAACTGTCCTTACTTCAAACGAAGACAATAATGATGATGGAGATTTGGGTGGTAACACTATTCGAGCACGTGTTGGTGATGATGCTTGTTCAAGTACCTCAAAAGTTATAGTGGACACCTCTGTCGACGGGAATCTACATAAGCATATTGATATGCTCGAGGAAGCCATTTTGGATATTACTACCTATATTAAAGAAAAAAGACTAAAGAAACAAAAAAGATAAGCAACAACATAAACGAAGTAAATTTATTTAATAATTGATGTAGTTAATTAATTTTAAGCTGTAAATTTTACTAACATTTTGTAATAAGATACTGTGCATGTGGACCTTAACGAAGCGGAGAGAAATGGGGAGGAAGAAAAAAAATTAATATGAATGAGTTAACCACTATTTTGGCAAAAGAGGAAAAGAAAGAAGAAAAGAAGGTTGAAGAAGAACAAACTGAAGAGAAAAAAGAAGAAGAAGAAATGGAAGAAGATAAGGTTGAAGAAGAAACTGGAAAAGAAGAAGCAACAAATGAAGAAGAGGAATGTGACATGGGTCATAGTTAAACAAACAGCATCCTCAGAGTAATGTTTGTCAAAGGACAAATATGTTTTGAGGATGTTGATTGCTCAACCACTACCCATGCACATACCCCTTTGATCACCAAACTCAATGTCATGACTCGAGATTACTTCCTAGTTGTAATACGGTGCTTGGAACCACAAGTGATCCCAAGCTAACCACAAGTTATCCCTAGTTTTATTGTGCAAAAACATAATCATAATGAAATTTGAATAAGTAACTGATAAAGTTTACAATCTGATAAATTTGAAGAGAGAAACTGAAATCACATGACTGACTCTGATTGACATCTATAAAGCCTCTATTTCATTGACTATAGATAGCTGGGACATACCTCTAGCAACCACTAATCAATACATATGAATAATAAAAATATAGCACATGAACAACGTCTGACTGGAGTCCCCAAAATAGGAGAACTCATCACCTGCTGGTTGAAAGCTGCAACTGTCTGATCATAATATGTTGGCTACAACAGGTACCTACATTATGAACACAAACGTATAAGTGAATCAGTATTTCTAGAATGTACTGAGTAAGTGGGAATGAATGCAATAAGTAAAACTGATTATATATGAAATCTTAAAGCATGCATGCTAAGTGTAAGTAGACTCACCAAGAGACTGAAATAAGATGAAAGTTGATAATCTTCAAACATGATTAACCAATAAAATCTGATAAGCTAGTGAATCACTACTCTTAGTTTCTGAAAAACTATACTTTTGTAATATAACTAGAACTGAAGCTGGAAAATAGTAAAATATGGATACTATATGAATATTGGGTCTGAAACTACGTGATGGAAAGTGACATAACTCGTGGATTTGAATATACAAATATATTTAGCACGAATACATAAACATACAAAACCAAACATAACATATACTAAGATGATCTGATTAAGTGAATGACTGATAGCTAAATACTAAATAACTGGTATCTAGATACTAATTAGATGGTATTATATATACTGATTAACTAATAATTAAATACTCGTCATGTAAAATTAAACTATACTTAGTCTGAATAACTGAATTGAAATCATGGGGTACTATGCATATGAGATAAGGACTAACTGAACAACATGAGATAACCGAACATGAATGCATAAAAACTGTAATATCTGAGAATGTAAGACTAAGTGTATATCTGTTATGTCACTGAGACAACATGCAATTTTGAAAGGATGAAATCTGTATAACTAAATATCTGAAAGTTTGTACACTTAGTCAAGCAAACCTGAACTGAAAATACACTAAATACTGACTAAAATTGTGGAAGGTATCATATAACTGACATATCCCAATCTGAGCTAATTAGGGTCCAACAAGTAACTCCAGTTGGAAATGTGTCAATATTGTGCCATGGGTATTAATACTGATTATGTGGATCCACTAATCTGATGTCCTGAAGGACTAGGGATTCAGTCCTAAATTGGCGGGTGACCCCTAAGAGAGTGTCAGTCCTAAACTTATGGGTGATATCTCATAATCCAACGCTAGCTACGTAGTTTTGAAACTTAGGGACTGCTACTAAGGACCCAGTTTTCACTGACGGGTGATCCCCCATCCCTAGGTTCGCTCGATACTATATCTTATTCCCAATAGAAAAACACTGAAAAGCTAACTAGTGCATGCACTGATAACTAATAAGCTTAGGTCATGGTATTCTAACAATAACAGTGCATGCGGATTCTGGGGTAATTATTAACATATAAACTGATAATGCTCATCATGAATATGAATAACTGACTATACTGATAAGATTCATGGATTAACTATCTGAATACTTGAAAAGCTAAATTTATGTTAAATCACATAGCTATTGGGTGTTCATAACCCACCAGCACTGAATGAGTATAAAATACAATAACAAACTTGAAATACTGTAATAAGTGATTATGGTACAAAGAACCAAACATGGGCATTTCATCAAATATGTGAAAATCATAAACTTGTACATGAGAACATCACAAACATGAGTAAACAATGGGATTTCACGGCTAAATTCATAACTTTGGGATTTATCCTGAATCAACTGAACATGACATTGGAATTGCAATATTCAAAACATAATATGACTCATTCTACTTGAAATCACTTATAATCATAACTTGAATATTAAATAACAAGAAATTTATGGAGATAGTTCAACTTAAACATGTAAAACTAATAATTTAAAACCAAAAAGGGTTCTTGGGCACCATGGATGAAAGGGGACCCATGGATGAACTCCCACATACCTTAATAGATGATTTCTTGAGGATTTCTTGAACTTGGAAGCTTGAATTCTTGAATTCTTGATTTCTTGAGAAAGGGCTTGAATCTTGTTCTTGGAAAGAGAAGAAGAGTTTTGGAGTCGTATACTGATTGTTTGGGGGTGATGGGAATTGAAATAATGTGTTTAAAAACCCCTTATAACGTTTAGAAGTGATTAGGGGCGGTTTAGGAGTGTGAAATAACTTCAACACCCTTGATTTAAGTCAAAATGGAGAATTTTTGGCACTGCACAATGACCTAGACGACGCCCAGCAAATCTAGCAAGCCAAGGTGGGAGATACATGGCCAATCGCCCAGCCCTTAAGTGAGCGATGCATGGCCAATCTCCTAAACCTTTACTAGGCGACGCATAGCCAATCACGCACCCTTTCCAGTGGCCCTAGGCGATTGTCATGCGACACACGACCTTTTCATAGCCATAATATTTTGCTCGAGTATCGAATTAAGGCAAAATTGGTATCATTGGAAAGCTAATTAAATTATCTATAATTTGGTGGGTCTCAAGCTTCAAAATTCCACATATGTAATAAGTTATACTCATTCAAAGCTGACCCTTGTAGAATTGAATACCAAGCTTTGGCCGAATCAAAGGCTCTTAGCTCAACTTTGCTCTAAGTTATTCGTATGAACATTTTTAACCTCGATAGAACTTTAAAGACTAGGATAATGATCATGAAATATATATTCAAATATAAATCGTGGCGTTAGAGTTTACACACGTATAAATGATGGTTTGATTTCTGGCTAAAAAATGTGGGGCGTTACATTATCTTCCCCTTGGAATCATTCATCCTCGAATGAGTCTGGTTAGACTGAGAATACTAAGGTAACTGCGATTATATACTAAACATTCATGACTTGGAACATGATTGCATAACTGAGTCTGAGCATGATACATGAACTGAACTAATTTCATGAATATGTACAATGATATAAGAATGGTTATAAGGCTGAGATAAAAAGGAAAGAGTCAACTTATGAGTAACCATTATATCGGGATGTATCTGGCTTCGTGAAGAATAGTTGAGTGATTTAGTAAATGAAAACTCGAGGTATCAGAACATCTCCCCTATGGGATCATTCATCTCCCGAATGATACTGGCTTGGCTAAAATACTAAAGAAAGACTGAGATATTGCACCGGACGCTTATGAACTGAATCATGTCTGAATATCTGGAATCTTAAACTAATGTATGATGCATGAATTGAGCTAAATTTACAAATTACCCGGATGCAAACAAATTAGCTCTTAGAATATCCATGTTCATGAGACTCTAGATAGTATGGCTAGATGGAAAGATGTAAACCCATGGGAACTTGTTTGTCTGACTGCTAAACTGGATTGTTGGCTATACGGACTAAATTATACTGAAAGCTTATGCTCAACTAGAGTATTTCTTCAACACTTTTTCTAATAAGTTCTAATAACTTTAGGAAGCAAAGAATTCTTGGGCATGATCTAAGTGAGATATTTGAACAAGGAATATTAATATAGCTATAACTCTGTAACATGAAACATAGGCCTATGAAATGTAAGCTAGGATAGAATTGATATGCCTTAGAAAATGCAACTGCTACTTTCACGATTAAACATACTTCTCAAATACTCCCTCAACTGTATGTTCTCCCTTCAATACTGCACTTTACTTGAGGCTATTTATAATCTCCACATGGGCACTGATAACTCTATCTACTGAAGTCTGAGCTAAACTGAATTTTCACACTATGTTCAAGCCTACTCAAATCTACAAAGTGCACACATAACACTGTAGTACTAGTCTAAATCATGAATTCAATACCCCTGCGTTTTCACAACTTCTCATCTCATGAATAATCCTTATTACCACTTCAACAACTACATTCAATCCTCTTACTAGGAATTCACTAACGCATAATGCATTCATCCACTTATACACCAACATGATATTCAAGTCTATCTTCATAACCACATATGAACTTCTAAACAAACATCCATAAAAGTATCTTTCTCATATTCTCTAAACCTCTATCATTAACAATTTCCATGCACTACACCAAGAAAATACACATAGAATTCTCGACTAACCATGATATATGCGAAAAGATTTTCCTTAATCTTCCTCAGCAAGAACATTTACTCTCTCTCATATATACAAATTACTCATCACAACTATTTGAAAATTAAGGAGAGGTCAGTGAAAGGTTAGAACATAAGATCCTAAAGCATAAAAGAATACTATACATAACTTTGACACATAACTGAGGCCTGAGGAATAGAGTATCAAAGGCCTGAATTCATGAAAGAGATCTAAATTGAGAACATACATGACATAATCTAAATTTCGCTAGTCATTAAGGATGTGCCATGAGTTATGGGAACTAAGCATACTGTAAAGAATGAGTATATGAGTCATGAGCTACATGACCTGAGTTTAGAGTTCATAAATTCATGAAATATGATTCATACGACTGAGTGAATTAGAACTCCTCATACTAGAAACTGAAAGTGCATATGATTTTTATGTAATATACATGAATGTGGACTATGATCATGGAGCTGACATGTAAGGCATGAGTAGATGTAGTGAGAATTGAATTACAAATACTGAAATAAGAATGGGTCAGGAATCTTCCTCCCTTACTAATGTTCTACAATACACTAGAATCACTACTAGAATCTGAGAGCCTGACTTGGTTACTTATTCTATCATCTCCCCCTTAGATTCAAGCCATCATTCTAAGTCTGTGGACCCTTTTACTAAACTCTAAACTGAACTACAACCATTTTACTCTAGGGTCCGAGATATAACTATACTCATAAATAATAAACCCATCCTGAAGGACTATATCTTAAAGCGTAAAACCCACTGCTAGTACTTTCTTCTGAGATACAACTCTTAACTTTCTATATCCCTAATAGTCATTATATAATAACTTAAACACTGGTCATCATACAATAACTTAAACACTGACTATCTTAAAATCTTTAGGAGTATCACCATACCATGAGCTCACACCATCTAGAGCTTTAACTCTTCTTTTTATTAGCTTAATCTTCAAAAATTCAAACTTAGATTCTAACACTTAACATGGATATCCCCAAACCTTTAATGAACCATACTAATTTCCTTCATAGCCTACTAATATCACATATCTAAACTTATATTTTTTTCCTAAACATAAGAATTATCATTACACCAACATACTTAATTCTGGATCAATAAACTTAAATTCTTGCATACACTATTTCAAGCCTACTGATTCACCTTCGTACAACTAGCCCCATGGATACATAATCTACTAAATCCAGATAAATATTATGCCCACTTTACTACTGCTAAACTTCTGGGTTTATGCTTCTAACTCTAGATCATATGCTGTCATAGGATTCTGAGAAGGGGTCTGAGGGCACATCTGATTTTGACTTAGTGCATGATTTTCATGACATAAATAAAATATTTCATACTTTGGAATATAAATTCACTGATGGGATAATTTTGAGCTTGTATACAATCCCATAACTATCTGTGGGGACTATATAAGAAAACTCTGTTTGTAATGATTTAAGCTGACTATTTTTGTTGCCTTGTAATAAGGCCGAGTTGGCATGAACATATTAGCGTGAGAATCTGCATAAGTTCCTTAGAGAACACTTCTACTGCATGATCTGAGACATGAAATAAGAGAAATATTTCTTAAATGCCCTGTAACCTCTCAAAGAAAAGTACAGACGTCTCCGTACCATTCCGTATGACTCTACAGACATGGCTTCATAGAAACTCTAAGAGACTTGAAATCTATGCTCTGATAGAAGGTTTGTCACGGCCCGAGACTCCCCTCTAGTCGTAACACGGTGCTTGGAACCACAAGTGATCCCAAGCAAACCCATGAACTGGCATAATACTTGAGCAACTAATTTAGAATATATTAAATAGCTAGTTTTGCTATGCAGAAACATAATCATAATGAAATATGGATAAGTATGTAACTGATAAAACTCATAATTTGATAAATCTGAGAGAAACTGAAATTACATAACTGACATCTATAAAACCTATACTATACTGACTATAGATAGCTGGGACATACCTCCAGCTACCACTAATCAATATATATGAATAATAAAAATATAGCACATGAACAACGTCTGACTGGAGTCCCCAAAATAGAACTCATCACCTACTGGCTGGAAACTACAACTGTCTGGTCATAATGTGTTGGCTACAATCGGTACCTACGTTATGAAACAATGTATCCACACAAACTTATATGTCGATCAGTACTTCTGGAATGTACTGAGTAAGTGGGGGTGAATGAAATAAATAAAATTGATTATATATGAAATCTTAAAGCATGCATGCTAAGTGTAAGCAACTTACCAAGAGACTGAAATAAGCTGAAAGTTGATATATGTTCAAACATGATTAACCAATAAAATCTGATAAGCTGGTGAATCACTGCTCTTAGTTTCTTAAAAACTATACTTTTGTAATATAAGTAGAACTGAAG
>NC_061113.1:33065121-33105900 GCF_002878395.1 Capsicum annuum | reverse complement strand
ATACCTCTTTGATCACCACCCCCAATTTATGTGGACTCTAACATAATCATGTGACTTGTATAAACTCTTTCATATGTGTAGAATCTCATTATTTATTTATTTAATTATTCCCTTTTAAATAACATGCTAGTGAGGGTCTAAAATCATGTACATAAAACTACAAGATCGATCATCGATCCATATAATAATTCATGATCGACCTACAATATACGTCAACAGTAGACCACATAAATCGGTGGACCCTCAAAGCACAAGTATATTTTGAGAATGTTGTTTGTTCAACCACTACCCACCCACATACCCCTTCGATCACCATCCTGAATTTGTGTGGACTTTAACATGAACATGTGACTTGTTTACACTCCTTCATATGTGTAAATTTTTACAGTTTATTTATTTTTTACTTAATTATTCCCTTTTAGACAACATGCTTCTGTGGGTCCATCGATCCAACGGGTTTACGGTAGACTTGTATATCTCATCGAGGATTGACATAGGTCAAGATCAATGATAGTCTATTAAGTATCTCCAATAGTTTAAAAAACATATTATTGTTCCAACGATAACTAGCGGCTAATTTTTTACTACTTAAATGGTAATATTTCTTTGTACTTCATATATATAAAGGTCTTCATCCCTCATTATTTCCTCCACTTTATTTTTGTTTTAAAATTCAAAAATATCTCAAGCATCTCAAACATTCAATTCAAAAAAGACTATAATTTGTCATTGCTGAAATGCGGCTATCTTCAGAATATCAAACACGAACTCAAATTCATATAGCAAATTTTATAACTATGCAATTGCAAAGGTGAGTTGTGTATGATTTTTTTTTAAGTCAAGTAAATTGTTATCTAATTATTATTTTTTTTCCTAGAATAATGACACATGCTCGTATTATAAATGGCTTGATGAGGTATCACCCCCAAGCAGTTCATAAACGTTGAATCCGGAGTCCGAGACATCAAATTTTCATGGTGTTGCAAAACTTAATCTACTACAAAGGCTTCAAGAATACGAAGAAAATAGAGTTTTCTCATGACATTGTTCAAAGAAATCGAAGAGCAGAGGGATCACTTGAAAGTATTGCTATAAAACACCCACATAGAAAGGGATCAACTAAAACAAAAGTTGATTTTGACTGAAGAAAGGGAGAATAGCCTAAAAATGATGTTAAAGGGAGAATAGCCTAAAAATAATGTTATGTGGTATATACTAGAATTCATTGTTTGGAAAGGTGTAACATGAGTGTAGTGAGATTGAATAAATAAAAATATTTCTATTTTACTAGAATGTTAATGCCATTATTCATAAAATCATCATCGATCAAACTACACATCAACTTAAAATCGACTAGCATGATAATAATCGACTATTCTAGCAGTATACAAAAGACTTAAAATGCATTTATGATGTCAACCATACATTGTATCATCTATGATAGCAAAATGCATATTCAAATTATCTACAACAACGTAGCTTGATAAAAACAGATTCATTACCAAATCCTAAGAATTTTCATAAAATAAAAAATTACTTGTGATATCATCCAACGATCATTCAACTAATTTGTTGGACAAATAGTGTGGAATCTCATAATTTATTTATTAATTACTGAATTATTTCTTTTTAAACAACATGCTAGTGAAGGTCTAAAACCATGTACATAGAACTATAGAATCGACCATCAATTCTGACAACAATCCATATTCGGCTGTAGATATAAATCTTTGGTAGATTGTATGAATCGATGGACCTTCAAAGCATAAATATTTTACTCATGTTGTTTGTTCAACCACTACCTACCTACAACCCTTTCGATCACATGACTTGTTTAAACTTATTTTTTTAATTTAATTATTTTCTTTTAAAAACCATGATACTGATGGTCCATTGATTTATCTGGTTTATGGTCGTCAGCTTGTTAGGTCAAGGATTGATAGAGGGCAAGATTGAGGATATTTTTTATAAAATAAGTTGGCCAAACGTAGACCAGGCGCCTTGTCTATGATAGACATATATGTGATCTACATTTATTGAAAAACATTTCAAACTCTTCGTATATTTTATTAAGACAGTCCACAGTCATATTCATTGACTGAGCAATAAGAATTTAAAAAGTTAGCAGTGTAGAAAAACAAAAACCATAAAGAAGAAGATTACAAACATAAACACAACAATTATAAAGAAGAGTACAATGAGATTTAACATACTGAAATCATTATATTCATATTGTTCATTTCTATTACATACATTTTAGCAGCACCAGACCAGCAAAAAGGGCAAAAGAAGAAGTTTTCTTCTAACAAAAATCCTAACCAAGAAAGCTTCTTCTGCAATAACAAAATCAAAAACAAAAACAAGAACTTAAACTAAACTAAACTAGGGGGATGGTAGAGGGGATGATATAGTCGTTGGCTTCCATTCCAAGCCTCTTCAGAATTGTCTGTACGAAATGAGTAATGCAGTGTAGTTCATGTTTCAGGTAAATACGGTCCTGACCCAGCCCATAGAAGAGGCGATTAAGGTCATTGTGCAGGGGAAGAACATCATAGTGCCGATGGGCACTCATTCTCCTGATTGGATGAATGAGGATTTTTCTAGGAGGCATGACTGCTGTTTAAAGATAAAAAGTTTCTTGCACTATTTAGTTTAGGTGAGAGTCACTGGTCACATATAAAATATCACTATATAAATAGACTCATATAAGGTGGCATTTCAAATTTTCAACTAATAAGCAGTCGATACGTGTAGGAATAAAAGATGTTTAGGTTACATATACAGATGTTTTTAATGTGAATAGACGTGTAGTGCAACTTTTAATCAATTGAAAACATCAAATAATGGTTAAATACATCGATTGGAGTGATATGACGATAAAAAGACCCATGTAACACATTTGATGAATAATCATAGATTCTTTAAGATTTCTTTAATCGATCGAGTAAAAGGAATAACATAGATCATTGTGGTCTATCATAGGAAACTATAGAGTCGATTACATCCAAACATTAAATTCTATAGAAATATGGGGGTCCCCCAATATAGTAGCTTGAGTTACAAAAGAAGAGACAAGCCTATCTAACAGTTGTTAGCCATGCTACATGTGGTTCTTTTATGTCCGGATCTCTTGTATATTAAAAACTTATTCCTCTTCTTACACCTAAAAGTTTCACCAATGCCCTTAACACACTTGACTCTCTTTCTTTCTAGTTTGGGGTCATATAAGGTGTAAAAATCTTTGTGTCTTGGAATTTCGATGGCACAATCCATTTGGACTCTAGAGGGACAACGGTAATAGCTTTAGAGTATGCAAAGAGATAAATTTCAATTTTATAAATAGGTGAAGAGTACTCATAGATGGAATACCATAACCTTTGCCATCGCTATACTTCTATCGCAAAATGGATATCACATATTCACACAACAGTTTTATCAAGTCATATTTCCTACAAGAATAAGAATTCTCCAAAAGATTGACCTTAGCAGTAACACCGCTTCCGAACATGATGAATTGGTTGAGATCCCCGCTCGTATTAGTCACATAAAAGGAGTTGCTCACGCTCTTATTATCCCTTAAGATCTTTTCCGCACAAGGAAGAAGTTTGTTATGTGAACTGGCGACATATACATGCCGCTTCCTAAACTTTTCACCAAACTTTTAACAATCGAAATGAATATGTATGAAATGGTTTACTCCCTTTCATCCATCAACAGTGAGTTGAGCGTCTTGGCGATGTTTGTGGTCATCATATCATACCTATTTTTCGGGAAGTGTGCTCTGCTCCACTTCTCAAAACCTACTATATTTCAAGGATATGTGCTGCCTCAGGGCATTTATCCTTGAATTCTACAAAATGCTTGCTAAACTCATTAAAACAATAAGCCTTTGCTGTAGCATAGAATAGATAAAGATAGTCTCCATAGTGCTAATTTACTCAAAGATTTTCACTGAGGTGCCTCATGCAAAGCCCATGATGCGCACGTTGTAAACACGGGAAAAGGCGTTGGCAATGATAATGTGCTTATCATAGATGACACATAAATTTAGATCATTTTCAACTATACTCTTTAACTTCTTTAAGAAGAAGGTCTAAGAAGCATCTTTCTCTTTATCCACAACACAAAGGGCAGTTGGATAAATAAAATTTTCAGTGTTCTGTGCAAAGGCGCTCAGCAACACAACCCCATACTTGCCATATAAATTTGTGTCGTCAACGATAATTACCTTTCTCATATGGGCATATCCATGTATGCAAGCTCTAAAAGCTAAAAAGTAGAACACGAAGGATTCATCTTTTTTGTTTACCGTGATAGAATAAGAAGAATCGGGATTTAGGACCATGTAGGGAAAAACCAACAAGAAAGAACATTCGTGCTTCTATGTTCCACGAATAATGTTCTTCGCAATTACACTTCCTTTCAAACACATCTAATATCTTGCCTTGCAATGCATCTCCCTAAACACAATCCTCAGAATTTCCTTTATGCTTGAACCTTTACCATCACGAAAATGATTTACATATACTGAACTAATGATCTTGGATGAGATTTTTTATGCCTGCCCGTGGCATGTTCAACACTACAAGTGTGGACCCCAACATACTTGTATATATAAAATCTGTCTGAGCACTTGTACTTCTTTGCCCGCAACAATTAGCCGCATCATGAGGTACATATTTCACCTTCAAGAATTTGCTACAACTCTTCTCCGTAAAAATATCAAAAGACTGCCTAACTGACGCTCGGTCTAGTAGCATTTTGTAATGACCCAAAATTGCCTCCCAGAGCGTCACACGGTGCTTAAACACGGTGCTTAAGACTACAAGTAGCCCCAAGCTAACCCTTAGAGCCGGTTTCTAACCCAAAACACCCAACGTCAAGATAAGGATAGACTTAAACACTCATGTAGCCATATCACAAAAAAGGAAATAAGAAAGGATAATTGATTTATATGACCACAATATAGAGAAATATCAATAAAACCACAATAATGATCCCTCTCGACATATCAAAAGTCTGATATGAGTCTGACAAAGCCTCTAAGAATCAAAATCTAGAGAGCCATTGGGATAGGCCCCAACTAATTCAAAATGGACTGGAAATAAAACATAGTCTCTCAAGCACAGTAAACATCTGAAGATCGTTCCTCAAACCAGGAGGACTCACCATTGTAGAAAACGTAGGCAAGGTGCTTAGAAAATTACGAGTGAGGCTGGGATTGAGCACTTAAACCTACATCATAAGACAATATAGCACATAGACATATATGTGGATCAGTACTTTGGAATGTACTGAGTATGCGGGGATGCATCCATATGTAAAAAGTAGTAACGATATTTTCTTCAATCAAATCATGTATGCATAATGAGATGACTCACATAGCTTGAACAAGTATAAAATATGAAACTCAAAAGTCATGTAGAATGAAACATGTAACATAATCTCGTGAGTCATCATTATTTAACTTCAAAATTGGAAACCTTCTCTTACTCTCAATGCCCAAAGGCTAAGGGATTTCAAACCACACTTTCAAGTCATGCATATATATCAAGAGAGTAAAAGTTCTTCAATGCTCAACACTTCACAATCATTTAGAAACTCATATACTTGGAATTCGAAATCATAAAACTTGAAAACATACTTGAAGGAATTTCATTCACTTTAGAAAATATCTCATCTCAAATCAATATCTTGATTAGGGAATATCTTTGCAATTCAACCATTTAGGAAAATAGCTTATAGGGAAGGAAAATAAATATTTAATTTCGAAGTTCGAAAGGCAAGGAAAGTTCTCGTAACCGACATAAACCATGTGAGCTACATAGAGTCCAACATTTTGTCCTCCTAAAGAAGAGACCCCACGTTGGGGAGGAGCTTCATACTCTTGCCAAGGAGTATAACCTAGGTCTAGTGATCACTAAATGAAAATCAGCCTCGGGCCCACATAATTAAATCAGCCTCAGTACCACTCATAATCATAATATAATCAGCCTCAGGCTCACATCCTACGGTGGCACATAGTTTTTGGGGTGAGAAATCGTAGTACCTTACCCGATCGGTGCTAAATACTACTCCCTTTAATTATCTGTGCTCATCTCATAAAAATCCACTTTTAAAATAATCTCATGGTTCACCATGAACCCATTAATCAAATCAATAATCTTGTATAGTAAAGTGGATTTCAAAGCTTTTGGACCATTAGGTCAATTCAATTTTCAACCATCTCAAAATACTCAAATTATGGGTGCTTATAGCACGAGATTTCATAATTTCATAAGTATCGAATAGTGCTTACTAACCCATAGTTCAATTTCAAATTAAAGCTTATCAAAAGCATAATATATAGCATATAGATTCATAAATCATATGGAAATCTGGAAATTTCAGCAATTCATCTCAAAATCTCAATGTAGTCATATGGTTCAATATCTCAACATTTGAAATATAAGCTTCTCAAAGAGTAAAGTCATGAGGTTTATCCAGCTGTAAAAACTCAAGAAAACGTGTAGAAATCATGCCATTTAACTCTCAATTCATGAGAAATATCAACATAATACATTCAATAAATATGGGTGAAAACCCCAATTCAAACTCATGTAAAACCCCAATAATTTCAGCAAAATCATGATGTAAATAAATATTTTGGGCACAAGGGTGAAAGGTTTACCCAAGTTCAAAACCCCACATACCTTGAATTTGAAGCTTTAGAATAACTCTCACTTTTGGAACTCTACTCTTGCTCTAGAATCAGGGTTTTTGAGACCCTTCACTTGGGAACCTAGAATCTTGACTTAATTTAGGAAATCCATGGTGGACTCTTGAGATTCTTGGAAGAGTTTTTAAGTATTTAGGGTTCTTGTTGAGAGAAATCTTGATAAAACCCTTATAGGATGCTTGCAAATGGGTTTAATCTAGTGTTTCCACTATTTTATAGGCCTGGAAAAAGGTCCAAAATGCCCTTTTAAACGTCTGTGCAAAACTGGAAAAATTAAACTAAAACCCGATTTCGAAGGCCTGCACGACATGCCACTAATCGCGTTGACAATTGGGAAATTGACAGCCTCCGCGACGCGGAGCCATGCATTTTCCCACTGGTTGGGACCTGGGACTCCTCCGCGATGCGCCACTATCGCGGAGTCCCACTAGAAATTGACAATTGCTAAATGCACCCTCTCCGCGACGCTCTGGATCTCAAATGACGTAGTTTTTACGACGAAGGCTTAAATTGGCCATAACTTCTTACCCGAATGTCCGATTTGGGAAAATCTTATATCAATAGAAAGCTTATCAGATTTTCCATGTGATAAAATGTAGAAATTAGGGAAATTCAATATAGTTAACACGTTACTCACTTAGGAAGAAACTTCACAATATTTTAGGGCCGGAATCACGCCTCACTCGACTTGCCCTATGACTCAAACTATGAGGGAACTTTGCGGGACCTTATAATATCTCCCTATTGGGAACATTCATCCTCGAATGTCGTTAGTTAGGCTCGGAATATAGGAAAAATTGAGTACACACAGCCAAAACAATCACTAAACGGTTCAAGATCTTCCTAAACTCATGACCACTCTGGATATCGCAAGAACTCATACAAAGATAGATGCATGGCTGAAATTTATATTAGAAAAGCTGAATCAAGGAAGAATGGTATCTGTGGATGATCTAAACTTGCGGAAATGAGGTGCGGGTATTTGGCTCGTATGTCAGTTTCCGCCTCCCAAGTAGAACCCTGAACGGACTAGTTCTGCCACCAAACTTTGAGCAAGGGAACTTCTTTGTTCCTAAGTCTACGGATCTGAAAATCTAGGATCTCCATAGGAAACTCATCAAAGGAAAGGATATCTTGAATATCAACACTCTCTGAAGGGTCAACCACAACTGAATCACTGATATGCTCTTTAAGCATGGAGATATGAAAGATAGGATGAATGGAAGACAACTCTGGGGGAAACTCAACCTTGTAGGCCACTCTATCAACATGTCTCAGAACTCAATACGGGCCAACATAACGGGGACTAAGCTTCCCTTTCCTACCAAAACTTTTTACCCCTTTTATGGGTGAAATCTTCAAGTACACTAAATCACCTACATTAAACTCAAGATCTCTCCTTCTCACATCAGTGTAAGACTTTTGACGACTCTGAGTGGTCTTCAACCTTTCTCTAATCAACTTAACTTTCTCCATAGCTTTGAACACTGCATCAGGCCCACACGCGGCAGCTTCACCTACCTCGAACCAACCTACGGGCGATCTACATATCCTACCATACAAAGCCTTAAATTGTGCCATCTCAATGCTAGTATGGAAACTATTGTTATAGGCAAACTTTATCAATGGCAAATGCTCATCCCAACTTTCTTTGAAATCAAGAGCGCACACCCTCAATATATCCTTTAAGGTCTGAATGGTCCTCTCAGCCAGACCATCTTTCTATGGGTGAAAAGCTGAACTTAAAAGAACTTGGGTGCCAAGACCCTGCTGAAATGCTCTCCAAAACTGAGAAGTAAATTGAGTACCCCTATCCGAAATGATAGATAAGGGAACTCTATACAGCCTGACCAACTCCCGGATATACAATCTGGCATAATCCTTAGTCGTATAAGATGTATGCAAGGGTAAGAAATGTGCGGACTTAGTCAGCCTATCCACAATAACCCAAATAGAATCATAATGACGATGTGAAAGAGGCAACCCAATCATGAAGTCCATATTCACCATCTCCCATTTCAAAGTGGGTATACTAAACTCTTGCATCACACCACCCATTCTTTGTGCTCTACCTTAACCTATTGACACGTCGCACACTTTGCTACAAACTTAGCAATGTCTTTCTTCATACCGTTCCACCAATAGATTTCCCGCAAGTCGTGATACATCGTGGTAGTACCAGGATGAATGGAATAATGTGCGCCATGCGCTTCACCCATAATCCTCCGCCTCAAATCATTAACACATGGAACATATAACCTACCATGCACTCTCAACACACCATCTCCCCCTTGGGAGAAAACCTCGACTTTTTGGTCCTTAACTGACACCTTCAGTTTGACCAAACTAGGATCCCTATCATACTTCTCCTTCTCTTCCTAAACTAAAGAAGATTCAGAACTACTTTGCACCAACGTACTCCCCTTCACTGAATCAAGCAATCTAACACCCAACCTAGCCAAACAATGAACATCATGAGCTAACTCTCTCTTACTTTCCTCAATATGTGCAACACTACTCATGGACAATCTTCTAAGGGCATCCGCCACCACATTGGCCTTGCCCGGGTGATACAACACTCTCATATCATAATATTTCAATAACTCTAACCACCTTCTTTGCCTAAGATTCAACTCTTTCTAGGTAAACACGTACTGCAGGCTTTTATGATCAGTAAACACATCAACATGGACACCATAAAGATAGTGTCTCTAAATTTTCAAAGGAAAAATCACAGCAGCTAACTCAAGATCATGGGTTGGGTAGTTCTTTTCATTCAGCTTTAACTGTCTAGAGGCATAGGCTAACCTTACCCCTTTACATCAACACACAACCCAAACCAACTCTAGAGGCATCACAATACACCACAAAACCATCAATACCATCAGATAAAGTCAACACAGGGGCTAAAGTGAGTTGAGTCTTGAAGTCCTGAAAACTCTTCTCACAAGAATTGGACCACTAGAATTTAACCTTCTTTTAGGTCAACCGGGTCGTAGGAGATGCAATGGAAGAGAAACCCTCAATAAAACGACGGTAATAGCTTGCTAGACCCAAGAAACTCCTAATGTCAGATGGAGAGATAGGTCTAGGCCAGTTTCTCACAGCTTCTATCTTTTGGGGATCAAC
Organism: Capsicum annuum; assembly: GCF_002878395.1. NCBI lineage: Eukaryota > Viridiplantae > Streptophyta > Magnoliopsida > Solanales > Solanaceae > Capsicum > Capsicum annuum. The sequence goes on along the minus strand of NC_061113.1, from coordinate 33,096,053 downwards.
TCTAATACCCTCGGCTGAAACAGCGTGACCCAGAAAGGTTATAGACCTTAGCAAAAATTCACACTTACTGAACTTGGCGAATAACTGATGATCCCTAAGAGATTCCAAGACAATTCTAAGATGGCTGCATGGTCATTCTCATCATTGGAGTACACAAGGATGTCATCTATGAAGACAATGACCAACGTATCAAGGTATTGCTTGAACACTTGATTCATGAGATCCATGAAAGCTGCTGAGGCATTGGTTAGCCTGAAAGACATGACTAGAAACTCAAAATGATCATAACGGGTTCAGAAGGCTGTCTTTGGAATATCACATTCTCTCACCTTAAGCTGATGATAACCGGATCTAAGGTCTATCTTGGAGAAATAACTTGCACTTTTCAACTGATCAAATAGGTCATCAATTCTTGGAAGAGGATACTTATTTTTGACTGTAACCTTGTTGAGTTGACAGTAGTCAATGCACATACGCAAAGATCCGTCTTTCTTTCGCACGAACAAGATGGCTGCGCCCCAAGGAGACACACTGGGCCTAATGAATCCTTTATCTAAGAGATATTTGAGTTGCTCCTTCAACTCCTTGAGTTTTTCAAGTGCCATACGATATGGCGGAATAGAAATAGGCTAAGTGTCGGGAAAAAGGTCAATCCTGAAATCTATCTCTCTATTGGGAGGTACCCCTGGGAGATCTTCTGGGAAGACATTAGGAAACTCTTTTACAATATTGAATGACTAAATATTTTGAGTCTCAGACTTAGTGTCCTTGACTCTAACTAGGTAATAGATACAACCCTTAGATATATGCTTTCTGGCTTTGATATAGGAGATAAAATGACTCTTGGGATATACTGAACTCCCAGACTACTCAAACACTGGTTAATTAGGAAATTGAAACTTGACCACACGATTACGACAATCTATAGATGCATAGCAAGAATGAAGCCTATCTATACCCAGAATATGGTCAAAATCTATCATGTATAACTCTATCAAATCGGCAAGTATGACTCTATGAAGCACAGTAACAGGGCGATTCCTATACACTTGTTTAGCAAAAATAGACTCTCTGACTGGTGTAGAAACTAGGAAAGGCTCAGAAATTTTTCGGGACTCATTTTGAAATTCATAGCTACAAGTGGGGTCACATAAGAGAGACTTGACCCGGGATCTAACAACACATACATATCAAGACAAAAGACACGGAGCATACTAGTAACAACATTAGGGGAGTCCTCTTGCTCCCGATGGGGTGGCAAAGCATAGAACCTGTTCTGGTGCTGATCACCAGCGGTGCTAAAAGAAGCGCCCTGAGCAGGGGCAGGATGAAGTACTGGACCATGCACTAGAAGCCTGTGCCTGAGGTCGGGCATCTCTGTTCCCCGTTCTAGCAGGGGGGAAATCTCTATGGCTGTGGCCCTACTTACCACAACCAAAACAACTCCTCAAATCTCCACAGCACTCCCCAATGTGGTTCCTACCATATTTAGCACAAGAAGGATAACGGTGCTTGTTACCAACACTGTTCTGCAGCCCAGGCATGATAGGCCTACTACCTTGCTCCAGCCTACCACTAGGTTCTGGAGCACTAGCTGATGAAGTAACTGGAATAGGTGGATGCCTCTGAAACTGAGGGAGGTTCCCTCCAAGGAACCTAGGCCTGCTAAACTCATGCTGATCAGATCTAGTCCTCTTGTTACCCCTCAATCTCTCTCTCTCTAAGGTTATCGGCCTCCATCTATTGGGCATGAGTCATCAACCTAGCAAGATCTATATCCTTATACAATATCATAGCCCTACACTCCTTCAGTAACATCCCAGAAACACCGATCACAAACTTACTTATACCAGCCCGAGTGTCAGAAATCAAATCCGGAGAATACTTGGCCAACTGATTGAACTTCAAGCAATACTCTTTAACAGTCATGGAGCCTTGCCTCAAGTTCATAAACTTCTCAATCTTATTCTCCCTTATCTCAAGTTGAAAGAACTGATCCAAGAAGGCATCTTAGAATAATTACCAAGTCATAGGAGCAGTATTCTCACCTCTACCCTTCTTCCACGATACAACCCAATCATAAGCAATGTCTTTCAATCTGTAGGATGCCAACACAACACTCTCTTCTTCTGAAACCTATATCACATAAGTGATCTTCCTTACCTCCTCCAAGTATAATAGGGGGTCGTCATCTGTCTTGGACCCATAGAACTCAGGCGGATTCATCCACATAAAGTCACAAACCCTAGCCGCGGCTACATCACCACCCTGCTGATTAGCAACTGGGGCCTAGTTATTGGCCCTAACATTTGTGGTGACCGCTTGGGCTAACGTTTGAAAGGTCATCCTAAACTCAGCATGGGATACCATCTCATTCAAGGGATTAACATGTGAGGGTTGCTCAGCATTGTTTCCACAGACATTCACTATTCGAGGAGGCATTTTCTGAAAATAGAAGAGCATGAATCATTAGATAAGACGGGCAACTGTAGGCATGATAGAATCTAAAAGAAGAAATAACTTTTTCCTAAAATTTATCGTAGCCTCTTGCTCATAGATGTGGCACGCTACACACCGATGATCAAGACTCTACTCAACGCAGATTATCAGACTCCCTAGGACTCCTTAGAAACCTTAGGCTCTGATACCAATTTTGTAATGACCCAAAATCACCTCCCGGGACATCACACAGTGCTTAAGGCTACAAGTAGCCCCAAGCTAACCCTTAGAGCCGGTTTCTACCCAATAACACCCAACCTCAAGATAAGGGTAACTTAAACACTTGCATAGCTATATCACAAGAAAGGAAATAAGAAAGGATAATTGGTTTATATGACCACAACATAGAGAAATCTCAATAAAACCACAATACTGATCCCTCTCGACATATCACAAGTCTGATACTAGTCTGACAAAGCCTCTATGAATAAAAATCTAGAGAGCCATTGGGACAGGCCCCAACTAACTCGAAATGGACTGGAAATAAAACATAGTCTCTCAAGCATAGTAAACATCTAAAGATCGTTCCTCAAACCAGGAGGACTCACCACTGTAGAAAACGTAGGCAAAGTGCTTGGAGAATCACGGGTAAGGCTGGGATTGAGCACCTAAACCTACATTATAAGACAATGTAGCACATAGGCATATATGTGGATCAGTACTTTGGAATGTACTGAGTATGCGGGGGTGCATGCATATGTATAAAGTAGTAACGATATTTTTTTCAATCAAATCATGTATGCATAATGAGATGACTCACATAGCCTGAACAAGTATAAAATATGAAACTTATAAGTCATGTAGAATGATGAATGTAACACAATCTCGTGAGTCATCATTATTTAACTTCAAAATTGGAAACTTTCTCCTACTCTCAATGCCCAAAGGCTAAGGGATTTTAAACCACACTTTCAATTCATGCATATATCTCAAGAGAGTAAAAGTTCTTCAATGCTCAACACTTCACAATCATTTAGAAACTCATATACTTGGAATTCAAAATCATAAAACTTGAAAACATACTTGAAGGCATTTCATTCACTTTAGAAAATATCTCATCTCAAATCAATAACTTGATTAGGGAATATCTTTGCAATTCAACCATTTAGGAAAATAGCTTATAGGGAAGGAAAATAAGCATTTAATTTTGAAGTTCGAAAGCCAAGAGAGGTTCTCGTAACCGACATAAACCATGTGAGCTATATGGAGTCCAACATTTTGTCCTCCTAAGGAAGAGACCCCACATTGGGGAGGAGCGTCATACTCTTGCCAAGGAGTATAACCTAGGTCTAGTGATCACTAAATGAAAATCGACCTCGAGCCCACATAATCAAATCAGCCTCAGTACCACTCATAATCATAATATAATCAGCATCAGGCTCACATCCTACGGTGGCACATAGTTTTTGGGGTAATAAACCATAGTAGCTTACCTACTCGGTGCTAAATACTACTCCTTTTAGATTACCCACGCTCATCTCATAAAAATCCACTTTGAAAACAATCTCATGGTTCACCATGAACTCATTAATCTAATCAATAATCTCGTATAGTAAAGTGGATTTCAAAACTTTCAGACCATTAGGTCAATTCAATTTTCAACCATCTCAAAATACTCAAATCATGGGTGCTTATAGCACGAGAGTTCATAATTTCATAAGTCTCGAATAGGGCTTACTAAACAATAGTTCAATTTCAAATTAAAGCTTATCAAAAGCATAATATATAGAATATAGATTAATAAATCATATGGAAATCTGGAAATTTCAGCAATTCATCTCAAAATCTCAATGTAGTCATATACTTCAATATCTCAACATTTCAAATATAAGCTTCTCAAAGAGTAAAGTCATGGGGTTTATCCAGCTGTAAAAACTCAAGAAAACGTGTAGAAATAATGCCATTTAACTCTCAATTCATGAGAAATATCAACAGAATGCATTCAATAAATATGGGTGAAAACCCTAATTCAAACTCATGTAAAACCCCCATAATTTCAGCAAAATCATGATGTAAATAAACATTTTGGGCACAAGGGTGAAAGGGTTTCCCAAATTCAAAACCCCACATACCTTGAATTTGATGCTTTAGAATAACTCTCACTTTTGGAACTCTACTCTTGCTCTAGAATGAGGGTTCTTGAGACCCTTCACTTGGGAACCTAGAATCTTGACTCAATTTAGGAAATCCATGGTGAACTCTTGAGATTCTTGGAAGAGGTTTTGAGTATTTTGGGTTCTTGTTGAGAGAAAACTTGATAAAACCCTTATAGAATGCTTGCAAATGGGTTTAAGCTATTGTTTCCACGATTTTATAGGCCTGGAAAAAGGTCCAAAATGCCCTTTTAAATGTCTGTGAAAAACTATAAAAATTGAACTGAAACCCAATTTCAAAGGCCTCCACGATGCGCCACTAATCGCGTTGGCTCTCTGGAAAATGACAATTGGGAAATTGACAGCCTCCGTGACGTGGAGCCATGCATTTTCCAACTGGTTAGGACCTGGGACTCCTCCACGATGCGCCACTATCACAGAGTCCCACTGGAAATTGACAATTGCTAAATGCACCCTCTCCGTGACGCGCTAGGCTCTCAAATGATGCAGTTTTTATGATGAAGTCTTAAATTGGTCATAACTTCTTACCCGAGTGTCCGATTTGGGCAAATCTTATATCGATGGAAAGCTTATCAGATTTCTCATGTGATAAAATGTAGAAATTAGGGAAATTTAATATGTTTAATGCATTACTCACTTAGGAATCAACTTTACAATCTTTTAGGGCTGGAATCACGCCTCACTCGACATACCCTACGACTCAAACTACGAGGAAAATTTGCAGGACCTTTTTTTAGCTTTTTCTTTTTGCTCAATATTTATTCATGATAGAAGTTAGTTACATCGGAGAAATAATGACTTGGTTGTGATTCCGATCTACAATCTTCTTCAACACCATCCGAGTCTAATGAATCATATTCCATATCCATAGAATTATCTTCCATATTCATTGGATAATCATGCTCATTCTTGTATTCAATCAAATCTCCATCGACTAATGGGTCGAGGTGGGGGGGTGATGAATTCAACGTCAAAGGGCCTCTCAACTACATTTATTCTTAAAATAGGCCTAAAGCCATCAACACCAATATCCATCATGTATATGGACACATGTCTATCATTATTTATGATCGTAAGATGCATCTTTTCTCTTGAGTTCATTAGTTAACTAATCACCACGTCGCTAGGATCACAATCTAAATTATCACTTTCCATTACGCTTTCAACCAAGTCCTCATATGAACCATTGCAAACCACAATGGGAACTATCACTTTAGTAAAAGATTTCCAATTCCAACATTTGAGAGTCTCCTTCCATTCTTCCTTGAACTCACCAGAAACAAGAACAACCTCTACAATAGACATCCTATAAGTATACTAGAGTCGATCCTCGATTCTCCTACTGGTATATGTCTATTATATAAATGATCAATGACTAGATAGATATTCATACAAAATAGTGAAAGTGCAAAAATTACTTCTAATCAACGGTCTTTGGATTTATGGAATAGAGAAACAAACTTGGAGTCGCCCGAGCTACTGTAATGTACATTCTAAAGAGATTTGAGTAATTTGAATGATTTGAAAGCTTTATAACAATGTTGGAAAATATGTTTGAAAAGATAACAAACAATGGTAACAATGTGTAACAACCTGAAAAATTGATGAAATATGTGAAATGTGTGCTTCTTTGTGATTTGAATGTTTACCCCTCCCGTAGTTGCATGATGATATTTATAGGGTGTGAGGGTGATTGGTACAATTATCGAATGCATTTGGGATCATTTATGCGATACTGTGATTTTTGATAGCTTTGAGAGCCTTATTTTGAACTTATATAAATATCTATTGGTCTGTACGATGGATTGCTGAAAGGATTGCACCAACAACTCTGAAATTTTGATTTAGGCTAGGTAGACCTTTGGTTCAGGTCCTGATGAACCCAATCTCATTTTGACTTGTTTGTCGAAAAGTTGAAAAATTAAAAATATGAGTGTGGAATTTGCATTTGGTCAAAATAATATCGGATGGAAAATATGACTTTTCCAAGGCATTTGAAACATCTATTTTAGGATGGTAATACATTTTGTGTGATTTTACGGCTTTTGAATCTCATTTCGACCATTGATTTGAATAATTGTGATTACGAGTTTCGGGGATTAATTTTGTGAAAATGATATTTTTCTGAAAATCTAATATCTCCATTGATTCCAGAACATCGAATTTAGTATGGTTATATAGTTTGTTTGTGTGTATAAGACTCTAAATGAATCTCGAGCACCTGTTGAAGTCTTGGTTGGACTTAAAAAACAACTTTTTCAATAGCTGGTGCAAAAAATCTGCACTTTAGGCTGATTTTGTTCATTCTTTCACCTTGCCCCTTTAAATTTAAACCCTAAAATCGTGTGAGAGCTTAAAAGTGAAGGTTGTGGGTGCTTGGGAAGCTAAAGTAACATCTATTTCTTGATTCTCTTACGGATTTAAGGTAAGAAAGCACCCCTTTTCTTAGTAATTTCTTAATTAATTTCTCCAAACCCCCAAAATCTTAGTGCTTGATTTTAAACCCTAATTTCATTTCTTATCACTTTAATAATATTTTAATCGTATAATTATTAGTTTTTCATCAATTGAACCTTTAAAACAACTCCAATTCTTGATTTTAATCGTGTTTCAAACATTTTACCCAGTAAAGCTTAAAAATAATTTTTCTTCAATTAGAACCTTGTTTTTGACTCAATTTGACTTGAGTTTTCAGCTGTAGATTCCTAAAAATATAAAAATATATTTTTAAAGTAAAATGATAATTTTGCCTTTCTTTTTTGAAAATCTGTTCCGGGGGTCCATTTTGACCCCGAATAAAAAATAGTCAATATGGATGTCGTTGATTTTATTTTGACGCGTAAATTCCATATTTGATATTTTTAGTAGATTTCAAGATCTTTCATGAAAATTAAAGTCATGGGTTCAAAGTTTAGCAGACCGATTTCGACATTCGAGATGGGTTATGACTTAACTCTTTCAGACTGGGTTGGGTAGTAAATAATGGTACAAAATACAAGTTAAGCGTGAGAATCGATCATGAAATATGACTATCTATATGTTATTCCCATGTGGGGGCCGGAATGTGATGTAATTGTTCAATCTGAGATATCATATGATATGTGTGACCGTGCAGGATCTTATGTGATGTTGATAGCTTGGAATACATATGAATAATTGTATTGTGTTGTTGAAAATGACTATTGTGGTGCTTTTGGCATGTTGTGATGTATTCATACTTTGTGGGCATATGAATCATGTGAAAAAATCATGGATAGAGGAAATAATGAGTGGATATTGGGTCACGTGGTTGTGGAATTGTAACATTATGGTTTGTTGTGGAAATACATTATGGATCGATTGTGGAAATACTCATTTTGAATGGTTGTAAATATTGCATCTTCATTCTCATGTCATCATACACATTATCTCAGTTATTAGTTTTACTACTTTTTATATACTTGTTGTCATGTATGTGTACTTGATTTTTTTCTTATGTTATGTATGTGCTTTAAAAATATTGGAAATACTGAGACACATTGAAAATACTGAGAAACATTGGAAATTCTAGAAACACTAGAAGACTGTGTGCCAATTTTAAGGTTGTGTGCCAACATCATTATCATCATTGGCATCATCATCTTATACATTACACTTGCTTTATTGTGTTGATATAGTGATTGAATATCCATATTGAATTGTTATATGTCTACTTGCTCTATATCCTGTTATTTATACTTGACCACCTTGTATATACATGTTCTTCTCTATTTGTACTCATATGTGACATATTGTATACTTGCTGTATTGTTGTTGTATTTGTGACACACACACACACACACACACACACATATATATATATATATATATATATATATTTGAACTTTTAGTATAAGAGGTGTGGGCTATCGTTGTGGGATATTTTCTTATTGCAGGTGAAGTGCCCTTAGTTTGTATTTTGTATATTTTATTTTCTACTTTGCTCGGTCGACCTATAATACCCACTAAGTACAAGTGGATCGTACTCACTCATATGTTATTATACCGTTGACACCTGATTTTGAAAGTTATGGCTGCATTGTTATAGTTATTTTTGCATTTATTGTACTTGTAGGGTTCGATTAGTTCTAGAAGCCTTACCTTGGGGTTATTGCTGTCTTTTTCCCCCTTGTGTGCTGGTTTGGGTGATAAACTTAATTGTCAATGTTCACCGTGACAAGTGCCACCATGACCTATGGATTTTGGATCGTGACACAAGATGCAATGGACAAAATTATGATATTTGTCGACTGATTTTGAGCTGATCGCCGAAAAAAATCACAGAAATCGTGCCTGAAATGGAGAATTTTGGAGGAAAATCAGGAGCTTCTTTTTTAAGCTTTTGAATTTTTTTTAATTTTTGAAAAGATATTTTGTATATAATTATGGATGAGAGGAGGAGAGCTAAAGTGTATTATTAAAAACTTGTGTGCTGGATTTGTTAAGTTGGAAAGAATATATGATGACATCATAAATGATGTTTATTTGACCAATTTTTCAAGACTTGTGTCTAAATGGATAAGAAAGTTTTCAAAGTAGGGTTTTGGAAACTCGGCCCTCAAGTGAGTATGGTGATCTTATTCTTAAACGTTCATTTCCCCAATCTTGTGGTGTTTAAAAGCTTACGGAACAATTTGAACCTAAAAGATAACAATATTATCAGAGAAAATCATATTTGGAAACTGAGAAAGGACAATATGCTTGGCAACAGTATGTAATTCCAAGTCCTTTGAAAGCGATCAATTAACTTTCAGTTATGGTTAATGAAACTGGCATCTTAAACATATCAATTGCATGTAAACCTGAATGCCAAAAAAAAATAGTGCACACTGTACCTTATTGATCCCAAATTGGTAACCCACATCCATAGGCAAATATCATGCTAAAGAAGAAGGATAAAATTTACAAGATTAAGAGTTCTCAAACAGAACCCATGCAGCCATTCTCCATTTATTTGTCATCTTGTAACCTCCTTAAATAAAGACATAGTGAATTTTATGAGTGAACATGATAAGAGCTGAAAAGCAATAATAGAAAGCCCCCAAACATATATGATCGAGAAGACCCAACATTTCTTGCAACATTATGTGATGATTGTTGAACATATACCAAAGTATGTGTTGGAACCTTGAAGTTTTGATGAATGAAACAAGTTGATATGAGTTAATTCAGTGCAACTAAAAACTTTAAATTACTGATCACATGGGGAATAGAACAAGTTGAGTTTGACTACAACACTAAGGAGACAAGAGTTAGAATTGACTAAGGAGTCTCACTTGAAGTAGAACTCTATGTAATAAAAGTTTTGATTAAAGGAGGAGTTTAAAATAAAGAATGACTCTTTAGAGAGCTGTGCTTAAATAGAAGATGCATCATTTAGATTAATTCACGCACTTACAAAGCAGAAAAGCACAATCGACAAATTGACTTCACGAAGTGCTATTCAATCACTGAAGAAACACATTGAAGAACGAGGTCCTAAGTATAGAATCCAGCTAAGAGTTTTAGCTTTGATTTTTAGAGTTGTTCATTGTGTTTGAGCTATTGATGTAATATTAGTTTCAGTGTGTTATAAACTGAATTTGAAGATAGTCTTCGAGTTGGGGAAAACTCAGAGACTTTGGAAACGCATACCTTGGGAGGTGTGTGTGTAATTAGGAATTAGAGTTTATAATTCCTAGTCGTTGAGTTAAAGTAATTAGAGTTTATAATTCCTAGTTGTTGAGATATAGGGACAGATTTTATGATTCCTATTTGTTGGTTACAAGAGTTTTGTAATCAGTCGTTGTTGAGGCTCAGAGTTATTTAGTAAAGTTGGGGTTAAATCCTGTAGAGGTGCAGGTCATGGTTTTTTACTCCTTTTGAGCCATGTGTTTTCCATGTAAAAATCATCGTATTCTTTACTTTCTGTTTTACTGCTTCCTTGAAACACGTCAGGCAACCCGTTCCATCGATAAGCAACAGTTAGGAAGAAATAAGATAATCAGTAGGACACGAACTTTAACAAGTGATACCAGAGCGAGATTGTCTTAAAAATGGCTAGCACCTAAGACAAAGATCAATATAATGAATTCCGCACCACCTACTGGTCACATGAAGGTCAATCCACTATTAGACCTCCACTCTTTGATGGTTCTCACTTCATTTGGTGGAAATCTAGGATGAAAACATTCATTCAAGGGGAAGACTACGAGTTATGGGATAGGATCACTGATGGTCCTACTATTTCAATGAAGTTAGAAGATGGAAAATAGGTCAAGAAAGTAAGAAGTGAATTCACTCCTGATGACTTATTAGCATTAAAGAAATGCTAAGGCCAAAAACATTTTGGTCTGTGGATTGTGACCTGCTGAATACAACAGGGTATCAACATGCACCACTGCTAAGCAAATTTGGGATTCTCTAGTAAATGCTCATGAAGGCATATTTCAAGTAAGAAAATTTAGAATTTCTCTTCTTTTCACTGAGTATGAGGCATTTAAGATGAAGGAGAATGAAACCTTGCATGAGATGATAACAAGGCTTACTGCCTTAACAAATGATCCGACCTCCTTTAAAAAAGCTATATCTGAAGAAGAACAAGTCGAGAAGGTACTTAGGGTATTACCAAAATCAAAGTGGAATGTTAAGGTGACTGCAATCAGTGAAGCAAATAAGGATCTTGTAGGAATAACCCTGGATGCATTAGTGGGGAATTTAAGTACTTATGAAATAGAAATTGATGCAACTAAAGTGCTAGAAGCCCCAGAGGATACCTTAGCTCTGAAGGCAACTTACAGTGATGAAGAAATTGAACTTGATAAAGAACAAGTTGCCTTTATAGCTAAGAACTTCAGCAAATTCTTCAAAAAGAAAAAAGAAATAGGTAGCAAGAAATGGTCAAATGACAATCTAAATGGATGCTACAAGTATGGTAAGACTGATCATGATATCAAAGATTGTCCTGTCTGGGAAATAGAATGGAGAAAGAAAAGGGCTGAAAAGGAATTGAAAGAAAAAACCAAAAAGAGGGAAGAATATACAATGGCAGTAGCTTGGGGATTTGAATCAGATAATGATGAAGTTGATGAAATATCACTCATGGCTCTTGAAGATTCAGACTTGGAGGAAGAAGATAATGCTTCTGAGGTAAGTATACTTGAACTTAAAGAAAAGTTACATTTGTTTTCTAAAACAAAACTTATTTCCTTGATGAGTGCACTAATTAATGACTTCCAAGAATCAACTTCTGATAGGGATGAGCTGTTCAACAGTCCTGCAAGAATCAAATTTAATTTTATTGATTTAGAAGCTTGCAAGAACACTGTTGAATAGGAAAACTGCTCTCTCAAGAAATAGGTTGAACAACTTGATTCTTCAAATAATGATCTTAAGTTTGAAGTTGTAAAATTGACACTCTCTGAAAAAGGAAAAAACACCAAGAGTAAAGAACAAGAAAAAGTTGAACTTGAATTGGTCAAGTACAAAGAAGAGTGGAATAATGTAATAGAAATGGTGAATAAATTGAGTCAAGAAGTCTCTAAACTAAAACTTGACCTTGAAAGAGAAAACAGGTGGAAAAATTCATCAAAAATTGTTCATAAGTTGAGTGAAAGATACCAGAGTGAAAAAGCTAGTTTGGGTTTTCACAAAAATCTTGATGCTTATCAAGACTTGTGCTATATCTGTGTAAACCTTGGACATCCAACCATTGAATATATAGTTGCTGCCAAAAGTAGATCCAACAGTCTAAATCTGGCAAATAAACTATCTCAGACCAAGAAAAGGATAGCTAAACCTGGTTAGAGAAACAGGTCACGTAACCTGTTGCCTGCATGGGCTAGGAGAAATCTGATTCATCCATTTACTCATAAGAAAGGACCCAAGCTTGTATGGGTGCCTAAAGTTAATCCCTAATTTGTTTTGCAGGTGAGAGTGAAAGAAGGCAAGCAAAATTTATGCATAAATAAAGCTTGCTCAAGGCATACGACTAGAAGAAAATAAAGTTTCTTTCACTCACTATATTTAAAGGGGGAATGGATCATTTGAAAGATGGATAGATTTGTAGTGCTCGTGTAAGGGGGAAGCAAGGGAGATTTTAAAAAAAAATAAGAAAAGAGGATGACTGTGAAACTGATGAGCATGCATAGGAACATGTTGTACCACCTGGTTCAATTGTTGTACAAACTGAGGGCATATTGACAGGGGGAACAACAAATAAAGAAATGGATGCATCAATAAAACCAACATAAGTTGCTGGTAATTTTTTGGTAGTTCATAAAAATTGGTGTTATCAAAAGAATCTTGAGATATCTCATGGGAATCAATGGCTTGAGACTATGACATCGAAAGGAAAGCAATTCACTCTTTAGGGCTATAAAAATGTTGACTATGTGGGTTACTTAATGGACTGGAGAAGCACCAAAGGCACTAAGTAGAGAGAATTTTGACAAGAATAGGTTAGACTTGGGGATGATTAAAATTGCATGAACTCCACTCAATGATTGACTAGAATAATCATTTTTATTTTTAATCTTATTAGCTAAAAAGTTATTCTATTCAGTTTTGGACATTTAGTTGTGTGTTCCAATTCTTGATTTTTTGACTTTTCTAACCTAATTTTGTATTAGATTGTACAGAAAAATAGGTACAAGCAAGAAATTGTGACCACAAAGTTCTTCTTATTAGGTATGTTCTACACTGACCTAAGTATAGGCTGTCTAAGTTGAAATAGTTGAGCACACCTGTTCAATTCCACACACTTCATCCTCTAATTGTCTAATAAAGCTAATGAATTATTGACTAAACTTTCTTTGATTCTCTCCAAATGGGTGGGAACAAATGTGTTAATTCTATACCATAAATTCCTTCTTTTTTCTCAACCAAAATATTAGTTGTGTACCAAGGATTTGCCAAGCTTGATCATCAATCACATGCAACATATGTTTCTGAAGAATGAAAAGAGACATGTTTTCCCTTTTAGTTCCTAATTGGTTATTTTTTTAGGACTTCTCAGTCCTAAATTAGGTTTGACTTATAAAACAAAATAAATGTTCTTGAACAGATGAATCATGTTGCTCTGCCTGTTTCAATAAGGAGGGCTAACACTTATTTGAAAAAAAAATCTGAACTAGAAGCTGCACAAGACAGTCATGAAGTAGAATAAGAGGTCTTTAAGGCTAGGATCATGACTTTAAAGCTTGATCTTGATTGATAGATGGATGAAAATATTGAAGTCATTCATCAATTGACACAGTTGATATCACCTGTTCCACCTTCCTCATCAACTCCTCACTATTTGTATCTTTCGCCATGTTCCACTTTTATACCGTATTTTTTTAATGCTCAATTATTTTGCTTTGGTCAGTACTAACTTAGGTTTAATATGGAACATGCTCTGTCAGTTAAATGGAATGGTTATCTTTGCTAAATTTACTCATATTTTTGCTCTCTTTAATATATTACTAGGTTGGCTAAAGTCTTTGTCTGATTGTTTTGGTGATAGCCCCAGTGGCCATGAATAGCATAACAAATAACTTTGGCTAGTATATTATTGCATTAAAATAGTTTTTCAATGATGCCAAAAGGGGGAAGATAAGAGGGTTGTGTAATATTTATAACCCATTGACTAACTTGTTTCATTCTAGTGTTTTATACTTTAGTGCCTACAAGTGAAGATATTTGAATGACAAAGACAAAAGGTTTGTCATCATAAAAAAATGGAAATTTGTTGGAACCTTGAAGTTTTGATGAATGACAATATGAATGAAACAAATTGATATGAGTTAATTCAGTGCAACTGGAAACTTCAACTTACTGATCACATGGGGAATAGAACAAGTTAAATTTGACTACAACACTAAGGAGACAAGAGTTGGAATTGAAGAAGGAGTATCACTTGAAGTAGAACTCTATGTAATGAGAGTTTTGATTAAAGGAGGAGTTTAAAATAAAGAATGACTCTTTGGAGAGCGGTGCTTAAATAGAAGATGCATCATTCAAAGTAATTCACGCACTTACAAAGCAGAAAAGCACAATCAACAAATGATTTCACGAAGTGCTATTCAATCACTGAAGAAACACATTGAAGAACGAGGTCCTAAGTATAGAATCCAGCTAAGAGTTTTAGCTTTGATTTTTAGAGTTGTTCATTGTGTTTGAGCTATTGATGTAATATTAGTTTCAGTGTGTTATAAACTAAATTAGGAGATAGTCTTCGAGTTGGGGAAAACTCAGAGACTTTGGGAACGCATACCTTGGCAGGTGTATGTATAGTTAGGAATTAGAGTTTATAATTCCTAGTCGTTGAGTTAAATGAATTAGAGTTTATAATTCTAGTTGTTGAGATATAGGGATCAGAGTTTATGATTCCTATTTGTTGGTTACAAGAGTTTTGTAATCAGTCGTTGTTGAGGCTCAGAGTTATTTAGTGAAGTTGGGGTTAAATCCTGTAGAGGTGCAGGTCGTGGTTTTTTACTCCTTTTGAGCCATGTGTTTTCCATGTAAAAATTATTGTGTTATTTACTTTCTGTTTTACTGCTTGTTTGAAACACGTCAGGCAATCCGTCCCATTGTTAAGAAACAGTTAGGCAAAAATAAGATAATCAGTAAGGCACAAACTTTAACAGTATGTTTTCCATTTTTGGTGGGCGTAAATACGTAAGCACGGGAAGTAAAAACATAATTGATTAATAGATCTTCAAAATCAACTACATACTAATACACATATATTTTGTACCATTAAATAGATATTTCAATGTGCATTAAAATTTTTCCATTTTATGTTGCCTAGGTTCATAATGTTTCTATTTTTTGCTGATTCAATTTTTTAGTTACTAATGATTCCATTTTTATGTTTAATATTGGTTTGTTCAATTATAATCGATTAGTCATCATTTTGATGTTTTCTGTCATTGATGTGGGCAATGGAAATTTTTAGAGAAATGCCATTGATGTGGGCAATGATGATTTTGCAGGAAAAGAGAAGGGTTGGGTTGGGTCATTAAAAGAGGGGGAGGGAGCTGGGGTGGGTGGGTGGATGGGTAGGTGGAGGTGGAGGCTGGTTAGATTTGGATTAATATTTAAATATAATTTTTTTTAACTCATAGTTATTTTTTAAACTTGTTTGCCACGTTTTTTTTAATTGGTCATTTTTTTCACATCACGCGAATGTGTTACACACATTCTATACATTTTGCTGATTATCCAAAAAAGGCCTAAGTGGATCAAATTTCGGGTGGATCAGGGGGCCTGATAGGTACAAGTCTGAGTTGAGGGGTCCAAGTGAAATTTCGAAATAAGTTTAAAGGTCTATTGATGACTTAAGCCTAAATAGAATTTAGATCATCAATCATATTTTTAATATATTTTTTAGATATTTTGATTTGTTAACTATTGTAATTTATAATACCTTTTGCATTGATAGTCAATTATATATTAAAAATAATTAAAAGTTTTGATTATTGTTATTTATAATATTTTTTCTTCTATTTCAGTTTAAGTTGTACTGATATAATTTTGAGAATCAGCCCAATATTTTATATTTTTAATTTTTTTAAGTTTTTAATTATTATGATTTATAGTATCTTTTACGTAATTTTTGAAAATATATAACAAATTAAATTTTTTAAAAATATTTTAAGTTGTTAATTATTGTAACTTATAATACTTTTCAAATAATATATGTTACTTTCCTTGTCCAAACTTTTTTAGCATTGATAATCAATTACATTTTAAAAATAATTTAAGTTTTAAATTATTATGATTTATAATACTTTTTCTTCTATTCCAATTTAAGTGTCACTGATATAATTTTGAGAGTCATCCAAATACTATTTTTTTGAAATACATAACAGATTAATAATAAGACATAAATTAAAATGGAGGAAAAAATAAAGGCAAGGAAAATGACAAATGAAGTTGTGCCAAAGCAGGCATGTTCACCTTTAAATTTTTTAAATTATTAATTATTGTGATTTATAATATTTTTTACTTATTTTATAAAGCTATATAACAAATTATTTTTTTCAAAATATTCTAAGTTGTTCACTATTATAATTTATAATACTTTGTATATAATTTTCAAGTAATATATGTTACTCTTCTTGTCCACACTTTTGTGACATTGATAGTTAATTATATTTTAATAATTATTTAAGTTTTTAATTATTTTAATTTATAATACTATTTCTTCAATTCCAATTTAAGTGGCACAATGCTTAGATGACCATAATAATTACTTAGAGGTGATATAGTAAAATAATGATTGAAGCAACGAAACAAACATGTCTTAAATCACTTATAACAAAATAATTAGGTAAGGACTTCTTTTTCTTTATTCTCCTATACACAATTTTCTTCTCTCACTGCCATGGCATCCCCCCCCCCCCTACTTTTTCTACCTCCATTCCTTCACTCTCTTCTACTCGTTTAAGTCTTCCTGCTTTCTATATGAGTTTTACTCCTCATTTCATGCCCCACATCTATTCCAATTTAGCTAAAGAATCTGGATAGGGTGGGGGTGGGGTGGGGAACTGAAATTCAACCTTCTAAGCAGTCCAACTAAGCATTCTGTTACAACCAACGGTCACAACTATATAGATGCTCCTTTACTCGAATTATGCCTAGCAATAAAGTTGTTGCCACTTTAGCTTGTAGTTTTCTATTAGTAGATCAGAAAAACCATTCAAGTTAGATCATTAAACACAAATTATAGAGTGAAACACTAAATATTAGGTTCTAAAAGTACAAAATCATAGATGAATCAAATAAAAATTTAAACAAATAATTCTAAAACCTTAATGAAAGGAGATAAAAATACAATGATAGAGATATGATCATTTCATGCCTCTGTTGTATTAACTACAATGTTATTGTAAAGTAGCCTTTTTTGTGAATCAGGTATGTGTCATAGTTCCCAATAGAGGAAATAACAAACACTAAAGTAGTAGATATCCAGACAAGCTCATAACTAAAATATTCAAGAATATGAGAATGAAGAACAATGTTAGAGGGTGACAAATTTAAAAATTCTAAAAAGTAAAGAAAAGTACACCAGTCACACATTATGAGGACATACATGATAGTTAAAAGAAAAAAAGAAAAAGGACACGCTTTTGAATTATTATTATTATACAACAATACAACATCATATCTAAGAGAATAAGTGCACTAGCAGCTTGAGAGGCTCCGAAACTGAAAACAAAAGTTATTTTATCTTGATCCATCAGTAACGTAATGTGTTTTATAGCTGAGAAGACAAAAACTAATATACCAAATATCGTGTAACGCCCTAAATTTTGATGATTATATGTGAAACATTTATTTCTGTGTGATTTGACTATTTTATTCTTTTTTGTGATTGCTATATGGTATTTCTGAAGTGTAGGGATATTTGAAATAGTTCTCGATGGTTTTTGGTGTAATTTATGTGAATTGTGGTTTTTGATGGCTCTAAAAGCCTTATAGTTGACTCCGGTTAATATTTATTGATTTGTGCATCAAATGTCAAAATAGACTGCACCAGCAAATTCAAAACGTCAATTTTAGGGTAGTAATATGGTTGGAGTGGTTTTATGACTTTAAAATTTAATTTTGACCCTCGATTCAGAAAGTTGTAAAATTAGATTTTGAAGGTTAATTTTGTAAAAATGAGATTTTTTCAAAAATCTGATATCGTTATTGAGTCTGGAGCATCAAATTTGATAGGATAACATAGTTTATTTACGTTCACGGGATTTTGAATGAATCTCGAGGGGTCCGCGGAGACTGAACTTCTCCAAGTCTCCAACTGGTGCATCACTCAGCTAGTGCACTCACGATCGCGGTCAGCTGGTCGCTTATACGACTCAGCTGATAGACCCAAGTATCACTTACGCGACATCTTGGTCACGATTATCGAAATTTTGGATACGATGATAGTATCGCGATTGCGATACCTACCATCAGGCCAGGTACTGCATACAAGACACCTGGTCACGTATGCGATGCCTGGGTCTTATATATACCCATTTTTGGTCATTTTTCTCCATTTTTGAGACTTTGAGCTTAGGATTTCACACTTTCCAGCAATTTCCTCCATTTATAAGCTTTAGTAAGCTCCTAAACACCTATTTCAACTAACTAACACTAATTTTATCATCTAATTCTTGTTTTAACACGGATTAAAGTGAAAAATTGGAGATTTTGGCTCAAAAGGCCTCAAACTTATATTTCTTCGATCCAAACCCCACTTTTACTGGGGTAAGTTTGTAATCTTATAATTATCTGCATTCTCTTAATTTCATCTTCAAAACGACTTCAATTTTTGATTTTTAAAATGAATTTTGGAGATTTTTGCCGGTTTACCTGATTTTCACTTGGGATTTTAGTTGTAGACTCCTAAAAATATAGGGAACATATTTCTAAAATAAAATTATGATTTTTCCTTCTTTTTCAAAAACTCTTTAGGGGTCAGTTTTGTCCCAACTTGAAAAT
Source organism: Capsicum annuum (assembly GCF_002878395.1). Classification (NCBI taxonomy): domain Eukaryota; kingdom Viridiplantae; phylum Streptophyta; class Magnoliopsida; order Solanales; family Solanaceae; genus Capsicum; species Capsicum annuum. The sequence goes on along the minus strand of NC_061113.1, from coordinate 33,076,968 downwards.
AGGCAATATGGATATTGCTGGCTTTCTTTTAATATGTATATTTTATATTATCATTTTAGTTTATTCTAATTCCATTCGTGAGGAGTAAGGCTTCGAGTTGAAGGCATGTAGATCGATTTTAAGCATTTGAGGTAGGTTATGAATTAATTTTCTTTAGACTGGGCTGGGTAGTAAATGTTGATACAAAAACATGTTAAGGGTGTGAAAACTAATCATCAGAATGGTTTTATTATCGTGTTGTGACCGTGTGGGGGCCTATGTAATGATGATATTTGATGATTTTGGTACATTTTGTTATGTGTGATCGTGTGGGGTCCTATATAGTATTGTTGGCCTTGTGTACATGAAATTAATTATATCTTGTTAATAAAAATGCCTAATGTGGTATCAATAGTGTAATTTAATTACATTCTACTTTATTGGCATATGTTTTATGTTGCATTTCATGGATGATTGAAAATATTGGGTGGATTATTGGTTCACTTGGTTGGTATATTTGTTGGATATGAAAATACTCATTCTGGTTGATTATGAGCATTATATCCTCATATCATATACATTTATAAAACATTGGTACCACCATGAAAATACTGAAAATACTGATTTTTTCTGTCAGAAAATGTGACATCTTATAAACCCTCTATTGAAAGATGTACTAGGAAGGAGATATGAATATAGTATTGGATATGGTTGTATATGGGTTAATGAACCCCCCATTGATCCTACATGAGAAGCTTTAGCTCCGTAAGTGTATACAGAGGTTGTGCGACAACCTTATTTATTACATCATCATTATCATCATCTACATTGTATTTATATTTACCTTGTACTTTTCTGTGATGTATTATTTCTTTTAATGTGATATTTGTCTGTGTACTTCCTTCGTCACTAGTTTGTATTATACCTGTCTACCTGTATACTTTTATTGTATTTTCTATGTTGATTATGAATCATAGAACTGTTAGTGGAGATGGTGTGAACTATCATTTTGAACATTTCTTAGTTGTAGGTAGCGTGCACCTAGTATGTATTTTATATACTTTGTTTTCTACTTTGCTCAGTTGACCTATGATACGTACTGAGTACAAGTGAACCATACTCACCCCTACAACGCCCTTTCAGTGCAGATTTTGATTCAAGTGCGCCTCACGATAGTTGGTTTTGAGCTTTTCAAGGTAGCGATTGATTTCATGCTTTCGGAGTCCACTACTATCTTTCCTTATTAGACTATGTCTTTATTACATTAGGAGATAGAGTTATTCCTATTTTGGATATTCCTTTGTATTTTGATCTCGAGTTATTAGTTATGTTCTTACATTATGACACCCTATTTTGGGATTTATGGCATTGTTGGTTGTTTCTTTTGTTTTTACTATTTGTTTCATTCAACTTCATTCTACAAGCCTTACTTTAGGTTATTGATGTTATTTTTCCCTTGATATATCAGTTTGGATGATATGCTTACTTGTCAAGGATTGTTGTGACAAGTGCCATCATTACCCTTGATTTTTGGGTCGTGACAATTTGGTAGCTGAGCATCTAGGTTAATTGGTCTTAACGGTGTAAGAATGAGATATCTAATAGAATCTTGTGGATTATTACGTATACGTCTATATCTATCTTTGAGAGGTTATAAGTTGTCTTTAGAAAACTTCTCTCATTTTTTCCTTATCATGTGGATTTTCTTCATACATAGTGTTCTAAGTTATTTTTCATTCTTTTCTACGTAGATAGTAATGACTAGATCTCATGAGGTTAGAGATGCCGAGACTTTATTCGAGGTGTGAACCTAGTCTAAAGGGTTAGTTTCTAGTCTTGGAAAGGCTTGAGGTAGTGGACAGATATGTGGATCTTCTATGTCTAGGTACAGTGTTAGGGGACTCTCCCCCGAGCCTCGTGTTGAGTATGTTTGAGGTGTGGGTCGTACTTTGGTCCTACCGAGTTTTTCTACTCTAGTCTTGGAGGGGTTGTTGATTTGTTTGTTGACCCGTTTGAAGGGCGCTCCTTTGAGTATGACCGATGCTTCCAAAACTCTGAGTATTACACCTCCGTCTGTGCTAGAGTCTACTTACGGTGTTCCTCCAGCCCTAAGTATGGATCCTCCTATAGTACCTACTTCTGCTTTTGGTACTCCATAGACTCTGAGTGTTATTCCTCCTCCAGTTCCTACATCTGAATATGGTATTTCGAGATCAGAAGTTAAACCTTCATCTATATTACCTCCTCAAATGGGGTATCATCCCGCTAGATTCACCATGCCTCCTCTTATAGCGAGTATAGTAACAACTTCTGAGGATCAAAAGAGGTTTGAGAGATTCACTTATTTGGTTTCTCCTAGATATAGTGGTGTTGTAGGCAAGGATGACTATGAGTTCTTAATTGACTGTCATGAGAAGTTGCATAACATGGGTTTACTTCCATCGCATGGTGTTGTATATACTACTTATCAGTTGATAGATGTCGTGAGAGATTAGTAGATGTTACTTGTTGGTTGCAGACCTATTGATTCTCCTGAGATGTCTTAGGATCAATTTGCTGAGGACTTTTTGGATAAGTTCGTGCCTTATTGTCTGAGTGATCAGATGAGAGATGAGTTTGATCACCTGAAGCAGGGCACTATGACTATTGAAGAGTATGAGATACACTTTTATGCCTTATCTAGATATTCTTATGCCAGCATTGCTACCAAATCTAAAATATTTAGACGTTTGTAAAGGGGTTGGATGTTTCTCTTCAGTTTGCTATACCTCAAATGGTAGTGTTTGGAGTATTATTTCAAAGTATAGTGAACCTTGCTAAAATGACTGAGGGTATTCTTCGAGAATCTCAGGAAGGCGTAAAGAAGGTGCACCATATAAGAGAGTTTAGAGGTCACTCTTCTTGAGGTAGGGATTCCAGAGGTTTCATAGGTATCATAGTAAGCCAATACAGGAAGCCTTCCAGATTTCAGGTAATGGGTCTTTTGGTTCAGTAGTTCAGGGTGGCCATTCCGGTCCAATCGTACCTCCTCCTATTGACTTGGGTCATAGAGCTTTCCATGTGAGTGATGTAACTGGCCATTTGGCCAAAGAATGTCCGCACCGTATGTTCAGAGCTACTTTTATTTTAGTTGTGAGAGACAAAGGTTCTACTAAAGGTGTACGAGATAGAGGTAGTGGTGCCTGCAGTGGTGGCCGTGGGGCTACTCAGGCAGTTGGTGGTCGTGGACAGTGCTACGCTATACTTGCCAGACTAGAGGTAGAGGCTTTCGACGTTGTTATTATAGGTATCATCCCTTTTTGTTTCAAATCTGCATCTGTGTATTTGATCTGGGATCGACTTTATCCGATGTGTCTGCATATTTTGCTTTGGATTTTGATTTTTTTAACGAGCCTCTTGCCATGTCTATTTGTGTATCTACCCCTATAGGAGATTCTTTAATGGTGGATTGGGTGTACTGATCTTGTGTTGTGACTTTTGTTGGGCGTAAGACTTGGGTAGATTTTATTGTCTTAGATATGGTTGACTTCGACGTTAGTTTGGGTATGGATTGGTCGGATCCTTACTATGCTATCCTAGATTGTTATGTTAAAACCATGACTTTAGCTTTGCTGGGTGTGCCAAGGATATCTTAGAAAGGTGCACTTTATTCGGGTCCCTAGAGGGTTATATCTTAAGTTCAGGCTCATTGCTTGGTTGAGAGGGGATGTTTGTCTTATTTGGCTCATATTTATGATACTAGTGTTGATTCACCTCCTTTCTTGGATTCTATTCGTGTTGTCCATGAATTCATGGATGTGTTTTCTATGAATTTGTTTGGTATAACTTTGGACCATGATATTGACTTTGCCAACAATATTGAGCTGGGCACCTAGCCCATTTCTATTCCTTCTTATAGGATGGCCCCAGTCTAGTTGAAGGAATTGAAGGATTAATTATAGGATTTGTTAGATAATGGATTTATCCGACCTTGTGTATCACCTTAGGGTGTGTCTATTTTGTTTGTAAAGAAAAAGGATGGGTCTATGCGTACGTGTTTTGATTATCAACAGTTGAACAAGGTAACAGTTAAGAATAAATATCCTCTTCCTCATATTGACATTTTGTTTGATTAGCTTCAGGGTGCTTTAGTGTTTTTGAAGGTTGACCTGAGATCAGGATATCACCAATTGAGGATTAGAGTTTTCGATATTCTGAAGACAACTTTTCAAACTCGGTACGGTCATTATGAGTTCTTGATCGTGTCGTTTAGGTTGACCAATGCCCCATCCACGTTCATGGATTTGATGAATTAGGTATTTCAACTGTATCTCAACTCCATTATTATTGTATTTATAGATGATATCTTGGTTTATTCCAAGAATGGGTCTGATCATAGGGATCATTTGCGGATTGTGCTTTAGAGACTAAGGGATGAGAGGTTGTATGCTAAGTTCTAAATGTGTGAGTTTTTGCTGGAGTCTATCTCTTTCTTGGGTCATGTGGTGACTAAGTAAGGTATTATGGTTGATCCAGTCAACATTGCAATATTATGAACCTAGGCAAAATAAAATAGAGAAGTGTTAATGCACATTGAAATATCTATTTAATGGTACAAAATATACGTATATTAGTATATGTAGTTGATTTTGAAGATCTCTTAAACAATTATGTTTTTACTTCCCGTGCTTAGCACAAGTTAGCTTAATAGCCATTGAAGCGCAGCTTGCTAAGCAGAGAGGACCAAAAACTGCAATAATGAAAGAAATAGTGGCAGAATCAAGTTCGAGTGGCTCCAACACCAATTGAACAGTACCAAAATAACAAATGCAGATAAATGAGGATTTGCAGCAGAAATTAGGCACGGAGAAACAGAATTTGGTCATGAAGAAATTGAAGGAGACGAAAGCAAAGCAAAAAAAAGTGGTTGAGAAGTGGAATATGATGGTACAACATATGTCAATGAGTACAAGCAAAACTTCATCGAGTAGAAGTCCTAAATCTTACACTGACATAGTCGAGGATGAGGAGTTAGAACTGGTGAAAAAGAGCTCTAAATGGGACAACTTTGACATCTCTAGGACTAGGAATGTAGTATTTAAGCTTGAGTTTGTAGCCCCAAAGTGAAAGGATGAGGTGGATATAGATGAAATAAAGTATGAGGATATTGAAATTGAGATTTGAGTTTTGGAAAATATAGTTGTCTGCTATGTGTTAGGTGCCTACCTATTGTTTGAAGTAATAAAGGGCTTTATTCAGAGATTATGGTCGAAGCATGGCATTAATAAGATATCAATGATGAAGAATTGGGTGGTGTTAGTAATATTTGACATTGCAGAAGGTCAAAATGAAGTTGTTCAAGGAATTATTATTCATTTTAATAACAAGTCCTTATTGTTAAAGCTCAAAACCATAAAGTAAAATTCAGTAGCAAGGAACTGCATACTGTTCGAATCTAGATAAGATTGCCTGGCCTGGACTTTTAAGTATTGGGGTCAAAAGGGTTTGAGTAAAATTGGTTGTCTAGTTGGAAAGCCGTTAATGGTGGATCAAAACACTAAAACAAACATTGGATTAAACTAGGCTAGATTATTTGTGGACCAGATTCTAATCTTCCAGAGATGATTATGTTAAAAAATGAAAAAGGGGAATTTAATTGAGCAAAGAGTCATTTATGATTGTAGACTAATTTTGTGTAAGCGTTGTCACAAATATGGGCATTCAAAGGAACACTGCTACAAGAATAAAGTTACAAGCACCAAGCCAAGAGGCCAAGAAGTGGATGATGTACAGTGGCAAGCTAAACAACATAATAAAGAGTCACAAAAGCAGCAAACATATGTCACATAGTGGGAAAATCACGAAGATTCAGTGCATAGTGAAACTCTACTGCTGGGTAGACAAAGGAACATATAGGGTGGGTGTAAGGAATTTCATATGTAGAAGAATTAGTGTACTATAACCAAAGAAGTCTGGGTAACACCAACGAGATCTAGTCATGGTCTTGTAAAGAAAAACCACATAGTTTTAAACAATCAAATCTAGAAACTACACACTGCTGAAAGTTTTCCACTAAGAAATTGGAAAGGGAACAGGGAAAGATCCTCCTCTTTATGGGGATGGGACACATTCAGTTGGAATGCAAGGGGGATTATTGCCCCCAATAAGTAAAAAGAGATGAAGCTCCTTTGTAGTGTAGAAGAGTGGGAATAGTAGGTTTATTAGAGATCAAAATAAAGAGTAACAAGTTTGATGAAGTGACTACAAAACTTTTTCATGCATAGAAATATACTTCAAATTTTGAATGCCATTATAATGGAAGAATTAAGTGCTACGGAGACCTAATTTTTTCAAGTGACAATTATTAAAAGTATGCCCAAATGATCACTTGTTGGGTCAAGCATATACCTTTGCAATTGATTTTTATAGTTAGCTATGTGTATGCTTATAATGCCAGAGAAAAAAGAAAGGAATTATGAGTGGAAATGACTAGCTTGAGTGACTCTATGTAGCTACCATGATTAGTTCTAGGTGCTTTCAACTCTATCCTGAAACCATATGGCAGGATAGGAGGAAATCTAATAAACCTACACTGAGGCAACTGACTTTGAAACTTGTGTGGAAGAATGTGGACTATGTGAGCTGCCTTATCAAGTTGATAGATATACATGGAGTGACATACATGAATTTTAAAAAATTTCTTCAAAGTTGGATTGGGGATTTATTAATGATAGCTGATTGGATATGATGCCTACAAGCAAGGTCATTTTCTTGGCTGAAGGTATTAGTGATTATTGCCCAATTAAAATGGTGCTTGTAGAGGAACGAAAGGGTGGTAATCAACCTTTTCAGTACTGTAACTACTGGAGCCATCACCCTCTCTTTCAATACATTGTAAAGGAAGGGTGAAAAGTCACTTTTTAGGTTATAAACTATTCTAGGTAGTTCAAAAACTGAAATATCTTAAGAAGAGGTTAAGATAGTTAAACTCTCAACACTCTAGAAACATTGTGTTGGTGGTTTCTGAGGATAGAGAAGCTCTGCAGAAGGCTTAGAAGCAACTGCAACAAAGTCCTCACTGTGTACTATCGTAGCAAGTTGAAAGGGAAAAGTACCTAATTTTCAGGAAATCCTCATATTTGGTAGAAGTCTCCCTTCAACAAAGAATTAATGTAACTTGGGTGAAGTTAAGAGATGATAACACAACCTATTCCTATGCAGTAACAAAGCATAGGATATTAAAGCAAGCAATTACACAAGTTAAGATGGAGCAAGGAGATATGGAGTACGAACAAGTAGGAATAGCTAAAGTGTTTGAGAAATAATATAAAGATTTACTGGGAAGGAAAGTTGTAGGAAGAACAAAGACTAGTAGAGATTTTATATTGAATGATACTGTATTGACTGATGCTAAAAAGAATGAACTTGTTGAAAGATTTTACAAGGAGGCCAAAGATGCTATATGGGGATGAGTAAGAACAAGAGTCCTGGACTAGATGGTTATGGTAGTGACTTTTCTAAAGCAACTTGGATGATTATAGGTGATGATGTTAAATATGCAGTGCTAGAGTTCTTAAACAATGGTAAAATACTTAAGTAGATCAATGCGACCGACATAGCATAGATATCCAAAGTGAGTAGCTTAGAAAATTCAAGTCAAGATAGAGCTATCACTTGCTGCAATGTGCTTTATAAATGCATACCAAAGTTGTTGTGTAGTAGATTAAAGGAAGAAGTATCCCATATATTTGCAGACAACGAAGCACCCTTTGTGCAAGGAACATCAATGGTGCACAATATGCCATATGTTATGATATTCTTAGACACTATGATAAAAAGACAACATCTAGATGTCTAATGAAGATTGACATAAGAAAAGCTTATGACATGGTGAGTTGAAATTTTTTTGATGAAGTATTGCAAGGATATGATTTTCATGACAGGTTTATTAAATTATTGTTGACTTGTGTAACTACTCCTAAATACACTATCAAAGTAAATGGAGAGGGTCATGGTTATTTTTAAGGTCAAAGAGGATTAACATAAGATAATCCTGCTTCACATCTATTGTTTGTGCTAGTAATGGAATACTTGTCAAGAAATTTTAAGAGTATGAGTGGGCTAACAAACTTCAAATTTCATCCAATGTGTAAGAAAATCAACTTCATTTGATTTTTGCTGATGACTTGATGGATTTTTGTAAACATGAGGAAAAGTCTATTACTAAAGTGAAAAAAGATCTAGATCATTTTAGTTCCACCACAGGATTTAAAGAAAAATTGGACAAGTCCAGTCTCTTTATTTCTAGTGTAACAGAGGAAGTCAGGTCTTAATTACTAGAGCAAACTAGTTATACCCTATGGAGAATTTTCTATAAGATATTGGAGCAAACTGGTTATATCCTAGGGAGAATTTCCTATAAGATATTTAGGCTTGTCATTATCCTCTAAAAATGGAGTAATTAGAGTGTCAGTAACTGATAGATAAGATTGCCATTAGGATCACTACAGGGTACGTAAGGAAACTTCTTATGCAGGGAGACTACAACTACTAAATATTGTCTTGTTTTTCATACACAGTTTTTGGGGATCATTTTTCATTTCTTTCTCAACGTATTTTAAAAAAGATAGATTAAAAACAGAAAGAGATTGTGTTTGGGGCAGTGCAATAGAGCAGAGAAATCCTTATCTAGTATCTTGGGATCAAGTTTGTTTGCCTAAGAGTAGAGGTGGTTTGAACATTAAAGACTGTAGAATTTGGAACGTAGCATTTTTTGGGAAATTATTATGGCAGCAGGTGGTGGATAAGAGGTCTCTGTGGGTGAAATGAGTGCATAGAGTATAAATAAAGAATCAGACAAGCATATGAATCCACAACGCATAGCAAAGTAGTAATTGATATCGGAGGAAATTTAATTCTCTAAAGGAGTTAATGTCTACTTGATATAGTAGGATTGTCTACACGCTTACACCTATTGGTAAATACGCAATTACACACAACTAGTTAAATCTATCGGGAGAGCATAACAAGATGGATATTGAAGATTTCATATGAGCAGTAATACCTCAGCCAAAACAGAGTCATAGCTTGACTAGCAGTGACAGGAAGACTCCTTACAAAGCAGTGGATGATCAAGAAGAATCTGGCGGTGACAGATCCTAACTGCAGGTTAAGTGACATGCAAACACTAGATACAAGTAATAACCTATTTGTAGAGTAAACATGCATCAAAGAAGTCAAAAAGGAACTGATGTTGTAGACAAACACACAAGTGCAACTGGAAGAGTATAACACCCCACATTTTGGGCAAGAGTTTGAACCATTGTTCCTACGTATATAAATCTAAACTCAATGGTTTCTACTTATAAATAAGTGTGAATAATGATTGTTTAGGGTGAAAACATTTTTGGAGATGGATTGGAGTTTTAAATATCGCCTAGCTCAAAGTTAAGTTGAGCTCTTTCCTATCTATTGAATTTCGGTATACGATTTTTCATGGGTCAACTTCCAAAGACCATTACTCGTAGAATATAAGGAGTTATGTGGCTTATTACATATCAAATTAAATTCGTTTGAGTCCTATTTCTAACGCAACAGACTGTTGGTCAATCTGGATTTTGAATCAAAAGTTATGAGTGATTGAGTAAGACACTGTCTACGATTCGCGTTGGGGTCGTGAGATAAAGATCTTGCTTTATGTTTGGGTCCGCGGCGTGGACCTTCATTACCAACTATTAAAACACGTTGTTCCCACTTTAAAACAAGGGTAAAAAGGTCCTTTAACCCCCATAACTCCCCTAATTCATCTTATAACCCTAAGTCTTTTCCAAAACCAACTAAAAGCCCCCAAACCCTTATTATCTTCCTCTCAAGATCATCAAGGAGGGATTTATCAATTGTAAAGCATGTAGATTCCATACTCGAGGTTATTCTTTGATTTTTCCCCTTCAAAAGGTATGTAGTACTATTCTAACTCTCATGGGCGTAATTTTAATATTTTTAACAAGTTTTAAATATATATATATATGTACGTATTATGGGTTTTGAAATCATTTGAAGAGCATGCATCATGAACCCACGTTTGATGAAATTACGTAATTACTAAAGGTGTTTTTCATGAAGTTGAGTTATAGTCATGTGTTCATATTTTATGAGTTTTTGAAAAGTAATTTAAGAGCATGAATTACGAAATCCCCCCTCGCATGATGAAATTTATTGTCTTAACGTTTTATGAATTGTGAAATGGGTTTGAGAGCATGAACTTAAAAAGCCTTTTTCAATTGTGAGATTTGCTTATTGACTATTGTTGGGGTTAGGTTAGTGAATGTTGATAAACTTGAGTTTTAAATGTCTCTTTATCAGGCATGCATTGTCATTTTAAATGTGTTCAATGAGGTATTGATTATTGATATAAGTCCTTTTGTGTTGAATGAAATAATTGCATGTGATTTATGAAAGAATTGGCCACCGCATGATAAAGTCTTAAAAGAGGGAGTGTTTATGAATAAGTTTTCATGTGCTTTTAGAATAATAACTCTCTTATAATGTTTAAATCTTTCAAGTGGTCATTAACATTCTTTTGAATAAAAAGGGCTATGGACATGATTTGATATGATATATCTTGCAAGTCTAGGTATGGCGATACCTATCACAAAATACCCTTAACAAGAAAGCAAAGAACGTTTAAGCATGAAGCATGATTTTAAGAAGTTAAAAATGGGCTCTACGAGAGTTAGATGGTTGCTCGAAGAAGGCACGAGTTTAGATAACTCATTCCTCAAAATTGTATTTTACCGATGTAGGAGTGATTTTTGTCCTTAAATACGGATTATCACCATATACTTGCTTCACGCAGTTGTATACTCAGACCGGACACTCCTATCCTTGTAGCAGACTCAGATAGGGGGCTTGGCCATCGAGTTAATACGGATCCCATATAGCCCATGGGATAACTGACTTGTAGGGTGTAACATCTAACTTAGAATTAAAGCAAAGAGTTGATTCAAAGTTTTACAAGCATAAATTGAAGCTTTTCATATTATGCCCATGTTTTTTTATATATGTTATGATGAATTGTTTTTACAATGCTCTCAATTATTTTACATGAAGTATATGTTTTTTTTGTATTGTTCTGCATACCAATACTTTCCAAGTATTGACCCCCATAGTACAGGTTCTGAGACACAATCCCGTGGTCCATCATATCAGAAGAAGATTTGGGTTAATAATAGAGTTGGTGAGCCATCCATTTTTTAGAAGGCACTTATTCATATGTTGACTTCTTTCAATCTTTGGCCCAATTGGGGGCTTTGTCCCATCCTAGACAGTTAGTATTCAGTAGAGGCTTTATAGATGAGATTTGATTATTGCATTGTGACTACTTTGGTGGCATATTTTGATTAGAAGTTTTTATTGAATATTATTATATCTTTCACACTTTGATTTTTGTATGAATTATGCTTATGATAGTATGCTAAGGGGTCTCTCGGGCTTTTGTGGTTCGGGATGCCCGTTGCGGCTAGGGCCTCGATCAGATCGTGACAATCTTGATCTCAAAGCACGATTCATGGTCCCAGGGTATCTACAAAGTCTTGTCTAGTAGAGACTTTCTTATAGGTGTATTGTGCACCACACTTATAATTACGAGGCTACTAGGCATTTAGGAGATGTTTCTCATTCTTTCATATTCTAGTTCATGCTATAGCGTTGTCTATACAAAAGTTATCCAAATTTCTTCCTTGCACTAATTTTATGGGTCATGCCTTATTGTTGAGGTGATACAAGTGCAAAAGCTTAGAGTCTAAATAAGGTGGTCCTTTTCGGTTAAGTCATCAAAAGGGTTATAAAATAGCACAAAGACTTGAGACGAGTCCATTAGTGCTTCAAAGT
>NC_061113.1:33052717-33062121 GCF_002878395.1 Capsicum annuum | reverse complement strand
AAAAAAAAAAGAATGCGAATAAAAAAGAAATAAAATTGAAAACGAAAAAAATTGATGAAATAGAAGAAAGAAAAAAGTGTAAGAAACAAGTAAAAAATAAGTGGAAAAAACAAAAAAAATGAAAAAGAAAAAAAAATTAAACTAAAGGAAAAAGGAAAGAAAAATTAGTAAATTAAAGGAAAAATAAAGAAAGAAAAAACTGGAAAAAAAAAAGAGAAATAAAACATAGAAAAAAATAATAATAAAGGAGTGAGACTATGGATTATATTTAATTGATAAGAGATGCTATACATTGTATAGGCTAAATGGAATAATTAAAAGCTTAAATTAATTAACCCATATAGGTTTCAAGCGAATATGAATGATGAAATAAGAATAAGAAAGGGAAAAACGAAAAAAATACGAAGAAAAAAAATAGATGAAAAAAATGAGAAAGAAAAAAGAAATTATAAGAAACGAGTAAAAAATGAAAAAGTAAATTAAAGGAAAAAAGAAAGAAAAAACAAAAAAAGAAGAAGAAAAAAAACTAGAAAAGAAAAAAAGCTAAAATTTTAAGCATAGGTGGGTGATCTCTGTGTTTAAATGGGTACCCATATTTTACCCATTTTATCCATAATTGTATGAACTTTTAAAATGAGTTGAAGTCCATATTTATCCATTTGAAATATGAGTAATCCAATTTAATAAATATGAGTTAAATTGACTCTTTTCACAAATATGGGCTGAAATTGCCAGCCTTAGTTAATATTATAGGAAGATTTGTAGATTGTATGGAAGTCCATGGAGGAAGTGATTAGCTATGATAATTATTTATTTAAAACGGGGAAGGATCTTAGGTTGGATAGTTATGGTGATCGTAAAATCATTTATAGGTTGTGAATGGAAAGGGGTAAATTAGCCAATAAGTTATATGTATAGACTAACTTAGGAAAAACTGTAACGCCCCAGGAATGGGTCCCGAGATGTCACATGGTGTTCAAGACTACGAGTAGCCTTAAGCTAATCCTATCTGCTTTCTACTAAATCTGAAACTCATAATAGGAAAGTATAGATATAAAATCAAGTTTAAAACACGAAATTCTGTATGAGCTAAACTAAAACTATCTAAATATAATATCTAAAAATACTAAACTCAAGAGTCTGATCAATCAATATTGAAAATCTGAATCATATCTAGTAGTTTGACAAGCCTCTACTACTAATGCTAGAGAGTCACTGGGACATACCTCTAGCTGACTCGAACTATAAAAAAATACTGAATCATTTATACTAATAAGATGAAAAATTGAAAGACTAAGTCCCTGAACTATGAGGACTAACCAACTGTCGGGATGTAGATGGAGATGCTCAAAATCACTCGCGCTGCAGAAACTGAGCACCTGAACCTACATTATGAGACAATGTAGCACATAGACGTATATGTGGAGCAGTACTTCTGGATTGTACTGAGTATATGGGGTGAATGTACAAGTAAATCAATATCTCAATATTACTATAAATTTATAAAAGAATGCATGCTAAATGTAGATGACTCACATAAGCTGGAATATCTGAAAACTGAAAATCAAAATCATAAATAGGAAAATATGTTGCATAGATCTAGTGAGTCATAACATTTAGTTTCTAAAAGTTGTTCTTGTACTCTATCTTTAAATCATGTTGTCTAAGTGTAGAAAGGACTCACTTTTATATCTGAAATCTAGTAGCTAATGACTTACATAAAACAATATCTAAATAAAAATTGGAGCCTTTACATCTAGTTTCTGAAGGTTGTTCTGTTATGCTTATTCTGTAGCCTTTTATATTAGGGAGGTTCTTCTAAACGATATACACTATGTGAGCTATCATAGTGTCCAACGTCTAGTTCCCTTATGAAAAAACCTCACATTGGGGAGACGTGTCGTACTCTTGCCAAGGAGTATAATCTAATCTAAGTGATCACATCTGTAACTGTCATCCATATAGAAATAGGAATAATCTGATAATCTTTACCTACGTTGGCTCGTAGTTCTGGGACATGTGAACATACCCAACTCGATGCTAAATACTACTCCCTTTAATCTGTATGCTCATTCTATTGGAAATTCACTTTAAAACTAGTATAAAGGTTTATAATGAAAACTAATTGTGTATTTGTTAATCTATTCTGTAACTAAAACTATAAAATGGATTCCATATAAAAAATGTCACGACCTGAGCCGGGGCCCTGGCCATGACGATCGTCTCGAACCATCTAGGCCCGAGAGGCCCCTGTAGTTCCCCAACCCACTAGTGATATTATCCGCTTTGGGCCCAGGCCCGAAAGACTTTAAAATGCGTTACTAGGGAGTAAGGCTTGCTTACTTATATGCCCAACATCCCTCCTGTGTTTTGCCGAAGTGAGACTTCTTCCTAAGTTGGGGTGTTACATACACCCTCCTTATGGACTCAGCGTCCTCGCTGAGGTTTACCCCACTGAATGGGATTTGCCTACACTCAGGATTAAGGTTTGCCCCACCTTATCGGAATTCACCTACACTCAGTTTGAACTCTGGCCCACATCAACAGGGCTGACACAGGCCCATATCGATAGGGCTGACACAGGAGCAGCTTTGGTACCATTCTGTCATGACCCGAGCCGGGGCCCTGGCTGCGACGGGCATCCCAAACCATCTAGGCCCGAAGACCCTTGTAGATCCCCAACCCACTAGTGATATTGTTTGCTCTGGCCCCAGGCCCGCATGTCTTTAGAACGCATCACTGAGGAGTAAGACTTGCTTACTTATATACCCAACATCCTTCTTGTGTTTTGCTGATGTGGGACTCCTTCCTAAGTTGGGGTGTTACGGAAGCTAAGATCAAAAGATCAAATCTTTATCAAAATCTGAAAATAACTAATCATGGGATGCTTAAAGCATAGTCATTCTTGAAATATCAACATACAAACTAGGGCTTAGTAGCCCATGCATCAATTTCTTGTCAAATCATCACAAAGTTCATGCTTGATAATGAGAATAATGATAATTCAATTTAAAATCTGGAAATTTATATCATACGCATGAAAATACAAAAGTAAACATGCAGTTCAATAACTAAATCACTTGTAATCTCATAATCTTGCAAATAACAATATTGGGTATGAGCCATAATTTGAATTTCATGTAAATTCATATATAAATCAACTTCAAAACTAATTTTGGGTACAAGGATGAAAGAATTATCCTTGCTCATAACCTCACATACCTTGATTGATGATTAGATGAAGGAACTTGAATTTTGAATCCCTATTTGTGCTCTTGAAGATGGACTCTTGATTATCTTGAATTGGAAACCTTGAATTTTGAGCTTTCTTGGAGAAAGAATGATGGAATTTGGATTTCTTGAGAATTAAGTTTTGATGTTCTAGGGTTTCTTTAAGAGGAAGTTGGTGAAAAGTGAGCATATAATTGTTGGAATAGGATTAATTCAATGTTATTCACGAATTGGGGCCTGAGGAAAAGACTAGATTGCCCTTTAAAAATTAAGTTTAGAAATTAAAATCCCAATTTTAGGCCCCACCACGACACGGAGCTATCGCGGTGGCTTACTGGATAAGGGACCATCGCCATTTTAGACTTTGGCGTGACACAGCGTAATCGCATTACGCCACTGGAAAAGGATGAGTGCCATTTTGCACTCTTCCATGATGTGGTGTCAGTCCATTTGGGAATTTTAACGCGATACAAGCAAATCACGATGAGCTACTGGAATGGGACGAACAAGAACTGAAATTTCTTCGCGATGTGGGCTAATTGCCGCTCTTCACTGGAATCGAATAATTGTGATTTTGTCCTTCACCGTGAAGTAGTGCCTATCGAAATGCCCTACTATTTTCACTAAAATTGCCATAACTTTTCAACCAAGTATCGGATTAAGGCAAAATTGGTATCGTTTAAAATTCTACATGTATCAAGAATTATTGATTTTCAAAGCAAAATCTTGACATTCTAGGAGATAAACTGAGCTAGGAAAAGTATGGGGTATTACAAAAAATTAAAAAAAATGGATACTCACTGGTGTTTATAGAATCTTGAAGGAAGTTAGGATGTATGCATCGGTAAGTAGCTATGATATGAGAAAGGATAATATCCAAATAAGATCATAATGGGTTATATTGTAAGATTAAGATCGACTATCCTTATTATTTGACTTTACTATAATACCCCGTATTATTCTTATCTCAATTCAATTTCTAGTTTCATGCATAAGGGGATTAAGGCCTGAAAATTTCACTAAGTGTTGGAGACTTAGTAATTTATAAGGCCTCTTAAATTCGAGGATTTTTAAATTGGTCTTCCCGACCCTTAGGTACTAGATTTTGAGTTAATTCATGTCTAGGGGTGTAAGACGCATACCTCAGAGAAGTTTTGGACGAGGTTTGGATCATGTTTGGATCACAAATCCAGCAAGTCACCGTTGTAGGCCCGCATTGCGGTGCTATTCCCTTTGTCATGCATACTGCGTCGCGGTGAGTGGATTGCACCATCGCGATTAGACTGCATCATGGTAAGCTCGTCATGCCCAGTTACGAATTTAATTAATTGAGGGGCAATTGGGTCTTTTCCCCCTCAACCCAAATCATCCATAACACGAATTAGGACATAATTTAGGGCATTATTTGCCCTTCTTCTCCAAATCCCTCTCAAGAAAATCCTCATCTTTTCTCCAAGAACACAAATTTAATTCCTTTCTCCCCAAGAAATTAAGAATTCAAGATCCCAAGTTCAAGAACCTTCAAAAAAGCATCAAGATTGGTGTTTCTCTTTCAAGTTAAAGGTGGGTCCCCTTTCACCCATGGATCCTAGGAACCCTTTTTGGTTTTAAATTATGAGTTTATATGATTAAATTGAACTATCTCCGTGAATCTTATGTTAATTCAATTTCAAGTTATGATTATAACTGCTTTCAAGTGGAATGAGTCATATCATGTTTTGAATGTTGTAATTCCCATGTCATGTTCAGTTGATTCAAGATAAATCCTCAAGTTATGATTTTTTTCCATGAAATCCAATTGTTTCCCTCATGTTTACGATATTCTCATGAATAAGTTTATGATTTTCACATGTTTGATGAAATGCCCATGTTTGATTCTTAGAACCATAATCACTTATTACAGTATTTCAAGTTTGATATTGTATTTTATACTAATTCAGTGCTGGTGGATTATAAACACCCGATACCTATGTGATTTACATAAATTCAGCTTTTTAAGTACTTAGATAGTTAATCCATGAATCTTGTCAGTATGCCTAAAAATTCATATTAATGGTGAGAATTATCAGTTTATATATTAATAATTACCCCAAAATCTGTATGTACTATTATTTACTAAATACGATAACATGAGCTCATCGTTATCAATTATTAATGAATGCACTAGTTAGTATTTCAATGTCTTTCAATTGGGAGTAGGATTTAGTACCGAACAAACCCAAGGATGGGGGATCACCTTCCAGTAGAGGGTATAACCTCTAGTAGCATCCTGAGTTCCAAAACTATGTAGCCAGCATAGGTTAGAGATGTCAACCTTCCAGTTGAAGGTTGACAAGGTGTTTACCTGGTAGCTGAGGGTAACCTATATCTCATTAGAGCACCTGCAAGTTGAGAGTGACTCATTAGTCCTTCAGGACATCAATTTAGTGGATCCACACAGCCAATGTTAGTACTCGTGGCACGGTACTAACACCCTTCTAACGGGGGTTACAAGTTTGACCCCGATTAGCTCAGATTAGGGCATGTTGGTTAGATGATACCTCTTACAGTCTCAGTACAGTATTTCAGTGTATTCTCAGTTGAGGTTTGCTTGACCAAGTAAATAGACTTTCAGTTATTCAGTTATACAGTTTACAGTCTTTCAAATTTTAGACTTATTTCAGTTTGGTCTTGCATTCTTAGATATCACAGTTTTTATGCATTCATGATCAATTATCTCATATTGTTCAGTTAGTCCTTATCTCATATGCACAGTACCCCATAATTTTAGTCTAGTTATTCAGACTAAGTACGGTTCAGTTTTACATATCCAGTATTCAGTTATTTGTTAATTAGTATACAATTATTAGTTAATCAGTATACCGATACCAGCTAATTAGTATCCAGTTACTAGTTTTTTGGTACTCAGATGTCAGTTCTTCAGTATTAAGCTATCAGTCATTCAGTTAATCAGATCAACTTAGTATGTGTTATGTTTCCTTTTGTATGTTTATACCTTTGT
The DNA here is from genome assembly GCF_002878395.1 of Capsicum annuum. Taxonomy (NCBI): domain Eukaryota; kingdom Viridiplantae; phylum Streptophyta; class Magnoliopsida; order Solanales; family Solanaceae; genus Capsicum; species Capsicum annuum. The sequence goes on along the minus strand of NC_061113.1, from coordinate 33,055,889 downwards.
TCTTAGTATATTTGTATATTCAGATCCTCGAGTTATGTCAATTTCCATCACATAGTTTCAGGCACAGTGTTCATACAATATCTTTAGTTCTAATTATTCCACGAAAGTAATGTTTAAGAAACTACGTGTAGTGACTCACCAGCTTATTAGATTTTTTTTGTTAATTATTTTTTAAGATATATCATCATTTAGCCTATTTCAGTCTCTTGGTGAGTCTACCTGCACTTAGTATGCATGTTTAAGATTACGCAAGAACTCAGTTTTACTTATTACACTCACCCCCACATAGTCAGTACATTCCAGAAGTACTGATTCACATATACGTCTGTGTGTCTACATTATTTTATAATGTAGGTACCAGTTATATCCCACATATCATGATCATACGATTGCATTTTTCAACCAACAGGTGATGAGTTCTCCTAGTTCATAGAATCTAGTCAAATGTTGATCATGTACTTTATTTTTATTATAATTCATATGTATTAATTTGTGGTAGCTGGAGGCATGTCCCAGCTATCTATAATTAGTATAGTAGAGGCTTCATAGATGTCAGTTAGAGCCAGTCATGTAATTTCAGTTTCTATCTTAAGATTTATCTGATTGTAAACTATATTAGTTACATACTTATTCAGATTTCATTATATTTATGTTTCTGCACAATAGAACTAGTTAATTAATACTTATTAAATCAGTTTCTCAGGAAGTATGCCAGTTCATGGGTTAGCTTGGGATCACTTGTGGTTTCAAGCACCGTATTACGACTAGGGGTAGCCTCAGGTCGTGACAAACTTTGTATCAGGGCATAGAGTTCAAGTATCCTAGGGTATCTATGAAGCCATGTCTATTAGAATCCTGCAAAATGGTATGAAGACGTTTGTACTTTTCTTCGAGAGGCTACAGAGCATTTAAGAAATGTTTTCCTTCTTAGATCGCACAATAGAAGTATCCTCTAAGAAATTTACACAGATTCTCATCTTACTCCATTAATGTCAACTTTGCCTTATTTTTGAGGTAATAAAAATAGTCAAGGTTAAATCCTTACAGACTGAGTTTTCTCAGACAATCCCCACAGATAGTTTTGGGTTTGCACGCAGGCTCAAAAGTATCTCATCAGTTCTTTTAAGTTCCAAAGTTTGAAAGATTTTATTCATGTTCATAAAAATTATGCACTAAGTCAAAGTTAGATGTGTCCTCAGATCCCTTCTCAGAATCCTTTAATAGTATATGATCCCGACTTAGAAGCATAAACCCATAAGTTTAGCAACAGTAAAGTGAGGATAGTGTTTATCTTGATTTAGTAGATTATGTATTCATGGGCAAGTTGTATGACAAGTGAACCAATAAGCTTGAAATAGTGTATGCAAGAATTTGAGTATGTTGATTCAAAATTATATGGTGTTGATGTAGGGTATGTTGGTGTAATGGTAATTCTCATGGTATTGTGACACTTATGAAGATTCTAAGTTAGTCAGTGTTTAAGTTATTATATGATGACTATTAGGTCTATAGAAAGTTAAGAGTTCTATATCAGAAGGAAGTACTAGCAACGGATTTTACACTTTTAGGTGTAGTCTTTTATGATGAGTTTATTATTTTTGCGTTTTTTTATATCTTGGACTTTAGAGTATAGTGATTTCAGTTTAGTTTAGAGTTTATTAAATGAGTCCATAGACTTAGAGTGATGACTTAAAGCTAAGGGGGAGATGATAGAACAAGTAACCAAGTTAGGCTCTCAGATTCTAGTAGTGATGTTAGTGTATTATAGAACATTAGTATGGGAGAAAGATGCCCGACCTATTCTTATCTCAGTGCAAGGTTTTGTACTTTAGTCATCACGATATCTACTCATGCCTTGCAAGTCAGCCCTATGATCAAAGCTTATATTTATGCATATTCCATAGAATCATATACGCTTCCAGATCCTTGTATGAGGAATTCCAGTTCACTAAGCAGTACTAATCATATTCTATGAATTTATGAACTCCAAACTCAGGTCATGAAGCTCATGACTTATGTACTCATATTTTACAAAATGTTCAGTTTCAGGTACTCATGATACACCCTTAATGACTAGTAAAAATTCAGGTTATGTCATGTATGTCCTAAGTTTTGATATCTGTAATTAATCCATGTCATGGATATTCTATTCCCTAGGCCTCAGTTAAGTGTCCAAGTTATACATAGTATTGTTTCATGCTTCAGATCCTCATGTTCTAACTTTTAGTGACCTCTCCTTATGTAAAGATAGTGGTGATGGACAATTGTTTAGATAGGAGAGAGTAAATATTTCATGTTTAGGAAAGATTTTAGTATGTTTTTTTTATGTAAGGCTGTAAGAGTGAAGGAAGATTGAGGAAAAGCTTTTGGTATATGTCATGGTTAGCTGAAAAATTTTGTGTGTGTCTCTGTAAGAGTGGTGCAAGAAAGTTATTATTGATAGAGGTTTAGAGAATATGAGAAAGATGCTTTTATGGGTGTTTGCCTAGAAGTTTGTATGTGGTTATAATGATAGACTTGAATGTTATGTTGGTTGATAAGTGGATGGGTGCATTGTGAGCTATTGAATTCTTAGTAAGAGGTCAATTTAGTTGTTGAAGTGGTAAGAAGAATTATTCTTGAGATGAGAAGTTATGAAAATTCATGGGGTATGAAATTCATAGCACAGACTAGTATTATGGTGTTATGTGCAGTACCTAGTGATTTCGAGTTAGGCTTGATCATGGTGAGAAAAATTAGTTCAGTTCAGACTTAAGTAATGGAGTTAATAATGCCCATGTAAGAATTATAAGTGGAATCAAATAAGCACAGTATTCAAGAAGGCAAGTATAGTTGAGGAAGTATTTGAGAAGTGTGGCTAAACTTGAAATTTAGAAGTTTCCCTGCCTAAGGCATAGTAATTGTATCCTAGCTTATGTTTCATAGTCCTATGTTTCATGTTACAATATTATAGCCATATTAAGATTCTTTGTTCAAATATCTCATTCAGATCAATCCCAAGATTCTTTGCTACCTAATGTTATTAGAACCCCTTAGAAAAGTATTGGATAAATACTGCAGTTGAGTATAAGCTCTCAGTATAATTCAGTTTGTATAGCCAATAATTTATTTTAGTAGTCAGATAGATAAGTTCCTATGTTTTTTCCATCTTTTGATCCAGTCTTACTATCAG
>NC_061113.1:32919673-33049717 GCF_002878395.1 Capsicum annuum | reverse complement strand
ATAAGTTCCTATGTTTTTTCCATCTTTTGATCCAGTCTTACTATCAGGAGTTTTATGATATGGATATTCCATAAGGTAAACTATTCACATCCATGCAAATTATGAATTCAGGTCAGTTCATGCATCAGACATCAGTTTTAGATTCCAGATATCCAGTCATAATTTAGTTTGTATGTGTCTCGTGCATCATCTCAGTCTTTCCTTAGTATTTCAGCCAAGTCAGTATGATTTAGAGGAATAAAATAATCCCAAGGGGGAGATGCTGTAATACCCCAAGTTTTCATGTCCTAAACCTCTCATCTTTTCTTCATGAAACCATATCCAATTTGAGGTAATGGTTACTTATAAGTTTACTCTCTCGTTTATATCTCAGGCTTATAACCATTCTCATGTCATTGTATGTATTCACAAAATTAGTTCAGTTCATGTATCATGCTCAGACTCAGTTACGCACTCATGTTCCAAGTCATGCATGTTTAGTATATGATCTCAGTTACTATAGTACAGTACTCTCAATCTAACCAGTCTCATTCGAGGACGAATGTTCCAAAGGGAAGATATTGTAATACTTCGTATTATTCTTAGCTCAGTTCATCTTCTAGTTGTATGCATAGGAGGCTTAAGGCCTGAAAATTTCAATAAGTATTGGGGACTTAGTCATTTCTAAGGCCTCTTAACTTCGAGGATTTTTAAATTGGTTTTACCGACTCTGAGGTCTTGGTTTTTGAGTTAATTTATGTTCAGGGGTGTAAGAAGCATGCCTCAGAGAAGTTTCAGATTTTTCAGACGAGGTTTGGGTCATGTTTGGATCACGAATCCAGCAAGTCACCACGATAGTACCGCATCGAGGTGTTGTTTCCTTTGTCATGCACACCGCATCTCGATAAGCGTAATGTACCACCTCGATTAGACCACATCATGATAAGATCATCATGCTCAGTTATGAATTTAATTGATTGAGGGGCAATTGGGTATTTTCCCCGTCAACCTAAATCATCCATAACATAAATTGGGACATAATTTAGGGCATTATTTGCCCTTCTTCTCCAAATCCCTCTCAAGAAAATCCTCATTTTTTTCCAAGAACACAAACTAAATTCCTTTCTCCCTAAGAAATCAAGAATTCAACTTCCCCAAGTTCAAGAACCTTCAAGAAAGCATCAAGATGGGTGTTTCTCTTTAAGTTAAAGGTTTAAGGTATGTGGTAGTTCATCCATGAGTCCCCTTTCACCCATGGAGCCCAAGAACCCTTTTTGGTTTTAAATTATGAGTTTGCATGATTAAGTTAAACTATCTCCATGAATCTTTTGTTAATTCAATTTCAAGTAATGATTATAAGTGCTTTCAATTGGAATGAGTTATATCATGTTTTGAATGTTGTAATTCTCATGTCATGTTCAATTAACTAAGGGTAAATTCTCAAGTTATAATTTTTGCCATGAAATACTATTGTTTCCCTCATGTTTATGATATTCTCATGAATACGTTTATGATTTTCACATGTTTGATGAAATGCTCATGTTTGGGTCTTTGAACCATAATCACTTATTTTCAAGTTTGATATCGTATTTCATACTAATTCAGTTCTGGTGTGTTATGAACACTCGATACCTATGTGATTTACATAAATTCATCTTTTCAGGTACTCAGAAAGTTAATCCATGAATCTTATCAGTATACTCAGATATTCATGGTAATTATTATCAGTCTATATGTTAATAATTATCCCAAAATCCGTATGCACTATTATTTTCAAAATACCATGAACTGTGCTTATCAGTTTTCAGTGCATGCACCAGTTAGTATTTCATGTATTTTAGTTGGGAGTAGGATTTAGCACCAAGAAAACCCAGGGATAAGGGCTCACTTTCCAGTAGAGGGTGTGACCTTTAGTAGCAGTCTCTAAGTTCCAGAACTACATAGCTAGCGTAGGTTAGAGACGTCAACCTGCCAGTTGAGGGTTGACAAGGTGTTTACCTAGTAGTTGAGGGAAAACCATATCTTATTATAGCACTTTCCTAGTTGAGAGTAAGTCATTATTCCTTTAGGATATCAGTTTAGTAGATTCACAAATCTAGTGTTAGTACTCGTGGCACGGTACTAACGCCCTTCTAACTGGAGTTATAGGTTGGACCTCGATTAGCTCAGATTGTGGCATATCGGTTGGATGATACCTCCCACAGTCCCAGTATAGTATTTCAGTGTATTCTCAGTTCAGGTTTGCTTGACCAAGTGTACAAACTTTCAGTTATTCAGTTATACAGTTTATAGTCTTTCAGATTTCAGACTTATTTCAAATTACAAATTTATTCTTGGTCTTGCATTCTTAGATATTATAGTTTTCATGAATTCATGCTTAGTTATCTCATATTGTTCAATTAGTCCTTATCTTATATGCACAGTACCCCACAGTTTTAGTCCAGTTATTCAGACTAAGTACAGTTCAGTTTTACATGACCAATATTTAGTTATTAGTTATTCAGTATACAGTTATCAGTTAATCAACATACTAATACCATCTAATTAATATCCAGATACCAGTTATTCGATACTCAAACGTCAGTTCTTCAGTATTCAACTATCAGTTATTCCGTTAATCAAATCAGCTTAGTATATGTTATATTTGGTTTTGTATGTTTATGCCTTTGTTCTTAGTATATTAGTATATTTATATCCTCGAGTTATGTCAGTTTTCATTACATAGTTTCAGACCCATTGTTTATACAGTATCCGTGTTTTACTATTTTCCAGCTTCAGTTCTACTTATTCTATGAAAGTAAAGTTTTAAGAAACTAAGTGTAGTGACTCACCTGCTTTTTAGATTTTGTTTGTTAATCATGTTTTAAGATATATCATCTTTCAGCCTATTTCAATCTCTTGATGAGTCTACCTGCACTTAGCATGCATGTCTAAGATTATGCATGAACTCAGTTTTACTTATTGCATTCACCTTCACTTACTCAGTATATTACAGAAGTATTGATCCACATATACGTCTATGTGGATATATTGTTTTATAATACCGGTACCAGTTGTAGCCCATACATCATGATCAGACCGTTGCAGTTGCCAGCCAACAGGTGATGAGTTCTCTTAGTTCAAGGAATCTAGTTGGATGTTGATCATGTACTTTATTTTTATTATTGTTCATATATATTGATTAGTGGTAGCTGGAGGCATGTCCCAGCTATCTATCGTTAGTATAGTATAGGCTTCATAGATGTCAGTTAGAGCCAGTCATGTAATTTAAATTTCTCTCTTCAGATTTATCAGATTGTAAACTTTATCAGTTACATACTTATTAAGATTTCATTATGCTTATGTTTCCTCACAATAGAACTAGTTAATTAATACTTATTAAATCAGTTTCTCAAGAAGTGTGCCAGTTCATGGGTTAGCTTGGGATCACTTGTGATTTCAAGCACCGTATTACGACTAGGGGTAGCCTCGAGCCGTGACATTTACCCCCTTGATTCTCTTTTCTCTAGTACTTGTAAACTAGTATAGCATGTGAGAAGGTATGTAGTAGATTCTGAGGTGTAGTAGTAATGTCATGGAGGGAATGTGTTTGTAGGTCGTAGTTAAGTGAAATGAGGAATTTGGGTTGATTTCTCAATTTGATCTACTAGTATATTATGTGGCATGCTTCATCGGTGGTACATAATTGATTTTAGACTATATGTTTGAACTTTAAATGTGAATTGTGGTGGTAATAATAGTAGCTCAAGATTAATGATGCATGTTTTGTGGAAATGAATTAGTAAACTTGATGTAATGTGTGAACGAGGACTAGGATGATAACTTATGAGAAGGTTAAGTGGAAAATTTTGATGTATATATATAGATATGGTGATTATTGTTGGAGCAATGAGTTTGTAAAAGCTCGGGTATTTGTGGAGTCTAAATTATGCTTAAAATAAGCCTACACATGGTCTTTAGATTGAATATAAGACATCCTGGAATAGGTTCTAATGCATTAGGGAAAGTTTGGGCATGAGAAATAGGTTGTTCATTGGAAAGGGATGTGTTTGCATTGGCTTCGCTCCTCGAGAAAGTATCGAAGGCTCACTGCCTCAGCTTTTCACTAGGCTATGCACCACGAAGCTGTTGCTCTCAGCTTTTCACTGGGCTATACACCACGAAGTTGTTGCTTTACGTTGGGCTTCAAGCTGTGAAGCTGGAGTTTTTTCTTGGGATTCGTTCCATGGACCTCTCTTATTTCATCAACAGGGTTCCATTTTAAAAGTGTTTTAAGGTTATTTTAGTACTTTTATGTCTTATAGACCGTCCAATTTTTTTATAACTCATTTTTAAGCCTTCAAACTTTTATATTCTCTCAAAAGGGTCACTCTTCATTCCTAAACTAAGGTTGAAAGGCAGCGAGGTTAGAGTTCAAGCTTGGAGGTTAGAGGAAGTTGAGAGTAGTTCCCTTGGAAGGAATGTCTTAGCAAGAAGTTAGTACTTTTCCTATATAGTTTATCATGGCGAGTCTGACGTTTAAGTGTATAGTGATACCCCCATTGTATTGAGAGTTGTGGTTATAGATTTGATGATACTTTGATCTAATGGGGAGATGAGAAGTGGTAACCTTCAGGGAAGAGTCATGATAAATCTATTCTTATATAAGTAAACTCCTCCTACTTCAATTTAATAGGGACATTCTATTAATGTCTTATGTATTCAAGTCATGCCTATGCCTAAGGTTCGAGTTCTCTATATAACTTATGTCCATATTCTGACCTCCAAACTAGAAGCATTAATGTCTCAGAAATCCAAGCTTTCAAGCATTCAAGGTCTATGTTATGATGTTCATGATCCATAAATCCATGTCTCATATCATGCTTAGTTTTAAGGAACTATGCTTTGTATATATTATCGATTTATTTTATGTCGGGATTAGCCAAAGTGATAAAGTTTATGCAAACTCATGACTATCTCAGCTCTGAAAATAAGAAGCAATAACTTTAATCAACAATCCTTGTCTTATCCCTTGGATATATGAATTCCAGCTTTTTGCCATACAACTCATGATACATGCGTTCATGCTTCTCACTGCACCCAGTCCTAAGGAATTATGTTGTGTATGTTTATGCCCAAATGACTCTCTATTTATGATCTGGACATTTGATATATAAACCACTTCATGCCTATTGTATTGTTTCTTACATCTCAGGCCCCACCTTGAGTAGATCAATAAATATAAGTTATAATTGAATAGTGCTACTTCCATTCTCAGTGCTTGTGCTTTAGTCCCTCGATGACCTTATTTATGTTAGTATAATAGTGGTTATAAAAGCGTAGTAATGTTTTAGATAATGAAAGCGTAAAATTTTTTTTGGTGTGATTACTCAAGCTAAGGTTATAGTTGAAGAGGAAAAAAGGAGATGAACTTTTGTTATGTGAAATAGTAAGAAGAGGATATGTGGCAAAAATCTTTGTGATAGTGATTGAAGTTGCTGGTTTTTAGTGGGGAGGTCCATAAAATGGGTATAGTAAAGATAGGCTTGAATGTTGTGATTGATGAATACACAAACCAATGTGCTATGTGGTTAGTACTCCTTGACTAAATACCTGAGATTGTTTAACTATAGTGATAAGGTGAAGTAATATTCTAAAAAGGTCGTAAAGTATAGGGTCACATAGCTTAAGCTAGCATTTTTTTTCTCCGAATTAGGTTTCAACATAGGAGTACTATGCAGTAGAACTCATACTCTTATAGTTAGGTGTGCTGTGGTAGAGTTGTAAGTCCGAAATGATGAGGTGTATAATTTATTTCATAGGGCGTAGTCGATCAGTTTTTCTAAATTTAAGGTCTATAGATTGTATCATGTAAGGTGGAGGATAACTCTATTCCTATATTCCATGAAATCTTATCTCATATTTAGTGTCAATTTAAATCAAGACCTATGATCACCAAATAAACTCATGCCTTATGCTGTGATGATTATGATCCAAAGAACTAGTGTGCAAGGTCATCTCTATGTCAATTCTCACTATCTCATGCTTCGTATTGACATAATTTACTAAGGGTTATCAAGAAGATCTTCTGATGCCTTAGCATGTTTTGTTGAGGAAAATTCCTAATGGGAGGTTACATCCTTCATTCCATACTTTTAGAGCTTCAACATGTTCCTACCCATCATTCGAGGATGAATGATCCCAAGGGGGAGATAATGTAACACCCCACACTTTCGGGCTAGAGTTTGAACCGTCGTTCCTACATATATAGATCCAAACTCAATGGTTTATACTTAAAAATAAGTGTGAATAGTGATTTTTTAGGGTGGGAACATTTTTGGTGAATAGTGATTATTTAGGGTGGGAACATTTTTGGAGATGGATTGGACTCTTAAATATCGCCTAGTTCAAAGTTAAATTGAACACTTTCCTATGAATTGAATTTTGGTATACAATTTTTCTTGGGTCAACTTCCAGTGACCATTACTCCTAAAATATAAGGATTTATGTGACCCATTACATGTCAAATTAAATCCCTTCGAGTCCTTTTTTCAACGCAACTAAGCATTCGTCAATCCGACTTCTGAATCAAAAGTTATGAATGATTTAGTGAGACACTGTCTAGGGTTCACGTTGGGGTCGCGAGACAAAAATCTTGCTTCGCGTTTTGGTCTGCAGCGCGGACCTTCTTTCCCAGCTATTAAAACACGTTTTCCCACTTTAAAACAAGGGCAAAGAGGTCCTTTAACACCCCATAACTCTTCTAATCCATCTTATAACCCTAAGTTCATTCCAAAACCAATTGAAAGCCCCCAAACCCTCATTCTCTTCCTCTCAAGATCATTAAGGAGGGATTTACCAATTGTAAAGCATGTAGATTCCAAACTCGAGGTTATTCTTTGATTTTTTCCCCGTCAAAAGATATGTAGGACTATCCTAACTCTCATGGGAGTAAGTTTAATATTTTTAACAAGTTTTAAAAGTATATATGTATATACGTATTATGGGTTTTGAAATCATTTGAAGAGCATGCATCATGAACCCATGTTTGATGAAATTATGTAATTACTAGGGAGATTTTCCATGAATTTGAGTTATAGTCATGTGTTCATATGTTATGAGTTTTTGAAAAGTGATTTAAGAGCAACAACAACAAAAACAAACCCAGTGTATTCCTATAAAGTGGGGTTTGGGAAGGGTAGAATGTACACAGTCCATACCGCTACCTCCAAAGAAGTAGAGAGGCTGTTTCCGATAGACCCTTGGCTCAAGATAAAGAATAGTAAACAAGAGCGTAATAAAACATGAAGCATGATGGATGGCATAACATAAATAAGGAATAAGACATAATAAAATAAAAATCAGAGCAATACAAAATAAGATAAATAGGCGCAATATGAAATAAGAGATAAGAAATAGGACATCTAAAATAGGACACCCACCAAGTAGCAATATACATTCACAGACCAAAGACACCCACCACACCCAAATCCTTCTAACTAGGGGCTCCTACCTATGGACACCGACCTAGGATTACTAAGTCAGCTATACATGAGCTCTTCTAACTACTTGCTACAACCCACGCACTCATCCTAGCCTTCTACCCTTATCCGCAACCTCCACACCTTCCTATCTAGGGTCATGCCCTCAGTAAGATGAAGCTGCTCTATGTTATGTCTAATCACTTTCCTTCAGTATTTCTTCGGCCTACCTCTTCTCCTCCTGAAGCCATCCAATGCTAGCCTCTCATACCTATGAAATGGAGCATCCGTGACCCTCCTCATCATATGCCCAAATTATCTCAGCCTTCCCTCCCGTATCTTGTCCTCCATCGGAGCCACTCCCACCTTCTCCCGGATAATATCATTTCTAACTCTATGCCCTCTAGTAAGCCTACACATCCAACACAATATTCTTATTTCCACCACCTTCACTTTTTGAATATGGGAGTTCTTGACTGGCCAACACTCTGCTCCATACAGCATGGCTGGACAGACTGCCACTCTGTAGAATTTGCCTTTAAGCTTAAGGGTCACCTTCTTATCACACAATACTCCCGAGGTGAGCCTCCACTTCATCTAACCTACTCTAATACAGTTAGAGACATCCTTATCTATCTCTCCATTCCCCTGAATCATAGCCCCAAAATACTTACAACTATCCCTCTTACAAACATCCTGGGAATCCAACCTCACCACCACATTGTCCTCCTTCCTTAAGTAACTAAACTTGCATTCCATACACTCCGTCTTGGACCTACTCAACCTGAGCCCCTTAGATTCAAGGCTTTGCCTCTAAACCTCTAATTTTTCATTCACACACCCCCGCGTCTCATCAATCAGTACTACATCATCCGCAAACAACATACACCAAGGCACCTCTCCTTGAATACTCCGCATCAACACGTTCATCACCAACCAAAATAGGAACGGACTATAAATCTCCCTTTTTAATTATGAGATTTGTTTATTGACTATTGTTGGGGGTTGGTTAGTGAATGATGATAAACTTGAGTTTTAAATGCATCTTTACCAAACATGCATTGTTATTTTAAATGTGTTCAAACTTGATCATTGATATAAGTCCTTTTGTGTTGAATAAAACAATTGCATATGATTTATGAAAGAATTGGGCACCGCATGATAAAGTTTTGAAAGATGGAGTGTTTATGAATAAGTTTTCATTGGTTTTGGAATAAGAACTCTCTTGTGATGTTTAAATCTTTAGGGTGGTCATTAAAATACTTTTGAATAAAAAGGACTATGGACATGATTTGATATGATATGGCTTGCAAGTCTAGGTATAACGATACCTATCACGAAATGTCCTTAATAAGAAATCAAATAACGTTTTAAGCATGAAGCATGGTTTTAAGAGGTTAAAAATAGGATCTAAGAGAGTTAAATGGTTATCCAAAGAAGGCACGAGTTCAGATAAATCATTGCTCGAAATCGTGTTTTGCCAATGTGGGAGTGATTTTTGTCTTGAAATATGAATTATCACCGTATACTTTCTTCTTATAGTTTTATACTCCAACCAGACACTCCTATCCTTGCGGCAAACTCGGATAGGGGGCTTGGCCGACGAGTTAATGCGGATCTCATATAGCTTGTGGGATAACAGACTTGTAAGGCATACCATCTGGCTCAGAATTAAAGCAAAGAGTTGAGTCAAAGTTTTACAAGCATGAATTGAAGCTCTTCATATTATGTCCATGTGTTTTTATATATATTATGATGAATTGTTTTACAATGCTCTCAGTTATTTTACATGAAGTATATGCTATTTTTGGATTGTTCTGCATACCAATTTTCCAAGTATTGAAACCCCCCATAGTACAGGTTCTGAGGCACAGTCCCGTGGTCTATCACATAAGTAGAAGATTTGGAATAATGACAAAGTTGGTGAGCCATCCATTTTTCGGAAGGCACTTATTCATATGTTGGCTTCTTTCAGTCTATGGTTCAGCCGGAGGCCTTGTCCCGGCCTAGACAGTTAGTATTCAATAGAGGCTTCGTAGACAAGATTTGATTATTGTATTGTCACTACTTTGGTGACATATTTTGATTAGAAGTTTTCATTGAATATTATTATTATATCTTCCACACTTTGATTTATGTATGGATTATGCTTATGATAGTATGCTAAGGGGTCTCTCGAGCCTTCGTGGTTTGGGATGTCCGTCGCGACCAGAGCTTCAGCTCGGCTCGGGTCGTGACAAAGAGTTGAGACAGATATTGCAAGATGTGAAGAGAAAGCACTGAAAGCCAAAAAGAAGTAATAGCTGCAAAATGTAGTGCAACAATTTATCACACATAGAGGGCAAGAAATAGCAAGATTTTTCAGCACAGGACCATGCAAAGTACTGATATAGTGGGGCAGATTAAGGAAGAAATTGTACATAGAACAGAAATGCTCAACTCTTCAAAGAGAGCATATAGAAGTAGACACTTTTTAAGTAGAATTCTTTGCATTTAAAGTTATCGTTTTTTATTCTTCACATTTATTTAATAGGCTGTTGGGGGTTTATTATTCTTAACACTCTTCCTAGAAGGTGGTTAAGGAGATAAGTGATCTTTAGATGTATTTTTTGTTTGTTAATGATACTTTTACATAGTTGCCAAAAAAATCATGAATTGACAACAAGAACTGTAGTGTTGAAATTCTGAAACTTACAGTAGATTCATTGACAATGATGCAAAAGGACGATTTCAAACATTACCGTAAGTTGGTGTTGAGTAAAGATGAAAAAAAAATGTACCTTTTTTGTCCAATTGATAAGAAAAAGATAATTCGAGAAGGAGTTCAATTACGAAATAGATACACAAACTTAACAATGTTGAAGCAATCGCAATTGAAGATGAAGACAAATCGGTGAAGATGAGTAGGAAGAGGAGGTAAGGAAATAACACAGATTGCGGAGCAATAGCAAATAAAAAAATGATGATCTTAATTTCGTTTGAAGTAAACTATATATTAACTTCGTTCGCATAAGTAAGTTGTATATGTTATCGTCAATGAATCAATCCAGAAACTTTAAGGGTTCTGGTCAATAAATAAGCTACTTGTGCTAGCATATCATTTAAATTTAGATCTTTCCCGTTGTCTGGTTATCATTAATTCTACTTGTGTTTATCGAATAAGAGTGCACACTACAATGCCTTTAGAAATACACTCATCTTATCAACATATTTCAAGAACTATGTGCAAAAAACGTGCCGGAAGACTAGTATATTTAATGTCATTAATCAAATTTCACATAGCTTAAATTTTGAAAAGCAAAAAAAGGAACAGATAATTAAGGATGGCGGAGTAGTTTAATAATAAGGTGTGAAATAATAAGAAACATATATTATGAAAATATATTATCACACTACATTGTGTTACATTGTTCAATAAAATATTACATGACCAACCATCCACATGAATTGAATGGCGCTTTATTCACACTATATATTGCTATAACATGGTTTGAAGTAGCAAGATTACTATTACATCTTCCCACCACGTACAACGATTTTATAATAGTACATGATGATTTGCTATGATGCTTGTCTAGTCACTTAATTATGGCCTCCATGTAGAGGGTTGTATCCGCCACGTGGAGTTTTGTATCCATGGAGGGTTTATCTGCCAACATGCGGTTTATATGTATTCTTATATTCATTATGTGGAGATTTATATTCATCACGTGGAAACTTATAACCATCAACATGTGATTTATATCCATTTTTATATTAACCATGTGAAGGGTTGTATCTGTCATGCGGTGATTTATATCTGTTCTTATATTCTCCACTTGAGTGCCTATATCTGTCATGTGGTGGTTTATATCCATTCTTATATTCACCATGTGAGGGACTATATCAGTCATGCGGTGATTTATACCCGTTCTTATATTCACCATGTGAGTGCCTATATCTGTCATGTGGTGATTTATATCCGTTCTTATAGTCACCATTTGAGTGCCTATATCCATCGCGAGCTGATTCATATCCGTCCTTATATTTACCATGTGGGGGATTATATCGACCATGTGGGGATTTATATCCATCAAAAGGTGATTTATGATCGCCAACATGTGGTTTATATCCATCTTTATATTCACCATGTGGCAAATTATATCTGCTACTTGGGGTTTATATCCGCTGTAAGGTGGATTATATTTGCCACCAAGAGATTTATTTATATCTTTCATGTCCGTCACCTGGATATCCGCTGCGTCCGTCACCATATACATCATTCTTGTTATTCAATTTCATGGCTATATCAATTGTGAAATTTAAAAATTAGCACAACATTATATATTTATGTCAAATAGTTCGATATATAAAAAGAACTCAACATTTCAAAAAGACAAATCATAAAAGGAGCAAATAATCTTACTGTTCTCAACCAACTCCCTGGCTACAATCTCACCGCTTATCATAACAAAAATAGCCAAAAGAAGGCCAAGAAACATAAATGCCTTGGAACCCATCCTTTTTTTTCTTCTCTAAAGCTTAGTTTTATTAATTAAAAGATAGAGAAATTGACGCACGCTTGAACTTTATTTATAGTAAGAGTTAAATTTATTAGAGATTGAAGGAAATGGGATTATTTGGAAATGTTAGGGGACACGTGCGGGGTTATCTAATTAATTACGTATTGAATATACGGACAAGTAATTTTCTTTGATAGGTGAAGGAAGTGAATAAATTCTTGAATTCACAATTGAAGTTTTCAATAAGAGCAACAATATATTCCGTATATTTTTACATAATAAAATTTGGGAAGAATAAAATTACGTAGTACGTAATTCGTATCACTATCTCAGAGACGAGATAGAGAGGACATGATTGCGTTTTCATAAAAAAAATAAAAAATAATGAAAGTTATCAGGAGATCAATAAGGGGTCATATGAGTTATGAGATAAGAATAATAATAATCTCAGAATTTAATATAAGATAATTTTTACGTGTTTGGTTGTATTTCTTTTTGTTCTAAATTAAACATCATACCATAATTGTTGTATTAATTTTATACGACCCTCTACGCAACATAACAATCGGGGAAGAGCTAATTAGTCTTGGGATAAAACAAGAAAATGATTAACATGTTCTTCGATAAGTCTCTTCAGGGAGAAATGCATGAGCTTCATGTTAGATTTTCATTAAATGTTGTCCATACATTGCTAATTGATTTTATATCTATACATATTAAATTATATAATAATTTTATATATAATAAATATTTGGTGATAATATCCGGAAAGATTTTTATATGAGGTTGGACTTTTAGATAACTTATTTTTTGATGGAAAGAAAAGAAGTCAACTAACTGTGGAGTTTTTGAATTAACTGGTTATATTATAACTAAGCATGTGTTTCCATCGCATTAAACTATTACAATTTTACCAATACAGTGTTAAAATCCATCAAAATATTATTTTTCCTTTTTTTTTGTGTTTCAAGTTTAGGATGTCACTACGCTTTCTGCGTCTGATCCAGTGGCGGATCTACCTTTGCCGAGGGGGTTCATCCGATCTCCTTCGGCAAATGCTATAAATACATAGTTAAAATTATTTTTTATGTATATATATTAGATGCTGAACCCCCTTCGATTAGTTCGTATGTTTCCTTATGAACCCCTTCGTGAATATCCTAACTCCGCCACTGATTTGATCATCATGATTTCAAGTAATCCTAAATCCTTTGCAGTTTATATGTGTACAGTCAATTTATATGTATACAGTTCAGTCTTTATCTATTAACAGTTGATATCAGAATCGCACTTTATATTATATTGGTTGGTGCAGATTGTAATAGTGAAAATATTAAATTAGAGCACTCTTTGGAGTTATGAAAATGTAGAGATATTGAAGAACCAACTTAATATCAATACTTAATTCTTATCAACAATTATTATTTTTTTAAAGAACCTCTACCCAAAATTGTCTCACACGTTGGAAGGGTAAAAGTTTAGAGTTGGTGAAATTACAGTAAGAGTGGGATATACTTTTTTGGAAGATTCTAGTTTCCCACACCTCAAAAGAAGAAAGTGTATTTATCTTTATTGATTATATATTGTCATTGTGTGGTCAAGATCTTTCGTGAATAATTTTATGATTATGAAACTGAAATGTTGGATTTGTGTTGCGAATTTAGAGTTTATGTTATTTAATCATAATTAATTAATATATATTTTATTTTATTTAATTATTTAATTATGATATATTATATTAATTGAATGTATACACTACGTATGGGGAAATTTTTTACCGATAATGAGTGATTATGTCATTACGGTGTTTTGCTTCTAGGTCTTGTTAGGATTAATTTGCGTGCGCACACACTAAATCTATGGAGAGAATGAAGAAAAATTAGAGAGAAAGTTCTTGAGAGAGAGATAAGTGAGAATAAATTACGTGGTAACACCCGTGAGTAAACTCCACGGCAGACGAACTATTTATATTAATGATTCAGAGTATATACAGTTACACAGAGAAATGAGAATAAAAAGTACAGCCTAAAATTTGGGTCGGGGCTCCGCCCTGCCTACACCCCGGCAACCTCATCGCGGAGGTTGAATCGCGTGAACATTAATATATAACAGTACGTCACATATTAATCAAGCTCCACAACATAACAATTCTTCTATTTGGAGACTGATTTTGTCATCCAAGAATTACATTCTCAAAAAAAAAAAAAAACAATATTCCTTCATCATCAATATGTTCATCACACCGCAACATCTGTGACACAACTACAGAATACCAACTAAGGTTTTGCACAACCTTAGTTTACCAACATCAACACATTTTGTCAACATGTCTACTGGATTCTTTGCGCCCTCTATCTTTTCAAAACACATATCACTTTCTTCCACTACCCTGCGAGTGAAATGGTACCGTCTTCTAATGTGCTTTGTCTTCGAATGATAGACCGGGTTCTTCACCAAATGTATGGCACTTTGGCTATCTGTGTAAAGAATCTTCTCACGCTGCTTCTTTCCCAGTTCTTCCAGATAATCTGCCAGCTATATCATCTCCTTTTCAGCTTTAGCTATTGCCATATACTCAGCCTCAGTAGATGAAAGAGAAATGCACTTCTAAAGCCTGGACATCCAACTCACTGTTGTACCACCTATGGTGTAAATATATCCGAAAGTGATCTTGCTCGAGTCCACATCCCCACCAAGATCAACATCAACAAAACCTTGCAAAATCATATTGTCATTGCCAAAACAAAGTGAAGTACTAGATGTACCTCTCATATATCTTAGAAGCCACTTCATAGCTTCCCAATACTCTTTCTTGGGGTTTTCCATGTACCTGCTAACAACTCCCACTGCATGTGCTATGTCAGGTCTAGATCAGACCATAGCATACATTAGACTCCCAACTGCAGAAACATATGGAACAAGTGCCATGTGCTCCCGCTCCTGAGCTGGCTTCGGTGACTGCTCCTTTGATAATTTTATGTGATTTGTCAATGAAGTAGTCCTGGGTTTAGCATCATTAACTCTAAATCTGGCCAACACCTTCTCAACGTACTTCTCTTGGGATAGATTCAAAGTGTCAACAGATCTATCTCGAGAAATCCTCATACCAAGAATTTGCTTAGCTGCACCTAAATCTTTCATCTCAAACTTAGAAGACAGACTTGCCTTCAGAGAGTTTATCTCCTTTATCCTGGATCCTGCAATCAACATATCATCCACATACAAGAGTAAAAATACATAAGAATCAGTGTATTTCTTGAAGTAGTAACATTGATCCTTTTCACTTCTGTGGAAGTGACTCTTTCTTATAAAGGAGTCAAACTTCTTATACCACTGTCTAGGTATTTGCTTCAGCCCATACAATCTCCTGTTGAGCTTGCATACCATATGTTCCTTGCCTGGAACTACAAACCCCTCTGGTTACTGCATATAGATTTCCTTATCCAAATCTCTATGTAAAAACACAGTTTTTACATCCATTTGCTCAAGATGCAAATTCTCCGATGTAACAATACTCAATAAAATTTGAATAGTAGTTAATTTCACAACAGGAGAAAATATTTTAGCATAATCAATACCTTTCCTTTGTGAATATCCTTTAACTACTAACCGAACCTTGAACCTTCTTTTACCATCTGGTTCTGCCTTGATTCTGAACGCCCACTTGTTCAACAAGGCTCTCTTTCCTGCAGGTAACTTAGTCAACATCCAGGTGTTATTATTCTCAAGTGAGCTCATCTCATCATCCATGGCTTGCTCCCACTTGATTGAATCCTCCACCTGCAGGGCCTCAGCAATAGACTCTGATTCTCCTTCATTAGTCAGCAACATACAATGTAATGATGGTGAATACCTGGTGTTCTAATGGTCCTGGATGATCTCCTCTCAACCTTCTTAGGTGTCACTTATGCCACCTATGGTTCCTCAATGACAGTCTCTTGAGTTTGTTGAGTTTCTATTGTAATATCTTTGGGTGTACTCTTCGGCAACTCAAGCTTAATTCCCACTTGCTTTGTAGTCTCTTGAACCTTTTGCTCTCTGTCCTTGTACAAGAAATTTTCATCAAATGTCACATCACAATGTCTTAGGATCTTCTTGTTCCTGTCATCCCAAAACCTATACCCAAACATGTCAGAACCATAACCTATAAAGTAGTACTTTATAGCTTTAGCATCAAGCTTATCTCTCATCTATGGATCAACATGAACATAAGCAGTACAACCGAAAGTTCTCAAGTGAGAATACTTGAGTTCTTTTCCTGTCCATACTTCTTCCAAAATCTTGAACCTAGAGGAACTGATAGTCCCCTGTTGATCAAGTATGCAGCTGTGCTCACATCATCTGCCCAAAATATTTTAGGCAGCCCACAGTGTATCCTCATGCTCCTTGCATGCTTATTCAATATTTTGTTTGTCCTTTCAGCAACTCTGTTCTACCTTGCCTTTTTGGGAACTGTCCTCATCAATCTAATTGCCTCAACTGCACAGAATTATTTGAATTCTAACTTGTTATATTCTCCTCCATTATCAGACCTCAGACATTTGATTTTCAAGCCAGTCTAATTTTCAACTTCAGCTTTCCACCTCTTGAATGTAGAAAACACATCTGACTTATGTTTCAAGAAGTAAACCCATACCTTTCTGCTGAAATCATCAATAAAGGCGACATAGAATTTGAATCCACTAAGTGATGAAACAGGAGATGGTCCCCAAATATCTATATGGACCATTTCCAGAAGTACTTTCTTCTAATCTCTCTCAGTCTTCGTGAAGCTTACTCATTTCTGTTTACCCATAACACAACTGTCACAAAGACCCATATCAACAGATTTCAGCCCCTCTAAAGCTCCTTTTGGAGTCAGCATATTCATTCCTTTGGCATTCATGTGTCTAAGTCTGTTGTACCACAGACATGAACCGAAAACACCCTCAGCAACAACAACCATGTTTATACACCCTACAGTGGTGTACAAAGTTCTAGATTTTGTGACACGTCCTATAACTATAGCACCCTTCACAATCTTCCACGAACCTTTCCCAAACTCTGTTGTGTAGCCTGTGCTATCCAACTAATTAACAGAGATCAGATTCTTCTTGGGACCAGAAATATATCTGACATCTTCCAATGTCTACAGATTTCCTGCTGGAGTTCTTATACAGACATCCCCCTTTTCTTCAATCGCCAATGGCTTGTTATCAGCAAGATACACCTTTCCAAAATTTCCAAACTTGAAATTTTGGAACAATTCCTTACTTGGAGATGAATGAAAAGATGCACCAGAATCTAGTATCCAGGATTCAACCGGGCTGTCCACACTAAGGATTATAGTATCCCAATGTCTTCTGCTGAATTAATAGAATCATTATCATCTCCAGATTTTTTATTCTTCTTCTTTTTGGGTTTCTTGCACTTTGTCCGAAAGTGTCCTTTCTCTCCACAATTCCAACATGTCACATTGGATTTCTGTGGAGATTTTCCATGATTCTTCGATTTTAATTTACCATGTGTATACTGACCCTTCGATTGGTCTCTCCTCCTTCGGTCAACACTGAGAGCACTACCAGATGACTCCCCAATTTCTCATTTCCGAATGCTTTCTCTAAGAACAACATCTCGGATTTCATCAAACTTCAGTTTCTTAGATTCATGGGAATTGCTAATCGCAGCAACAATAGTATCCCAAGACTCAGGCAGAGATGGCATCAAAATTAATGCTTTAATTTCATCTTCAAAATTAATATCCACAGAACACATTTGACTAACAATCATATTGAACTCGTTTATATGATCAGCAACAGATCCATTCTCAAAAATTTGTAAATTGAACAATCTACGCATCAAATATACCTTGTTCATCGCAGATGGCTTTTCGTACATATTTGATAGTGCTTTCAACAGACCGGAAGTGGTTTTCTCCTTGACGATATTGAATGCCACATTTCTCGACAAAGTCAATCGGATCAGCCCCAGAGCCTGTCGATCCTTGAGCTTCCAGTTATCCTCCGTCATGTACTCCAACTTCACCCCGGTCAAAGGTTCGTGAAGATCTTTCTGGTACAGATAGTCTTCGTGCATCTTCCAGAAACCGAAATCGGATCCATCAAACTTCTCGATTCCAAACTTCGATTCTTCCATCTTCAGTGATCGTGATGAATCTCCCAAGCTTTGGTACCAGTTGTTAGGATCGATTTACGTGCACACACACTGAATTTATGGAGAGGATGAAGAAAAACTAGAGAGAAAGTTCTTGAGAGAGAGAGAGATAAGTGAGAATGAATTACGTGTTAACACCCGTGAGTAAACTCCACGGCGGATAGGCTATTTATATTAATGATTCAGAGTATATACAGTTACACAGAGAAATGAGTATAAAAGGTACAGTTACACAGCGTGAACATTAATATATAACAGTACGTCACATATCAATCAGGCTCCACAACCTAACAAGTCTTCTTTGGATAAATTAATAGTTGAGATCTGTTTATTGTAATTGATCTTTTAAGTTTGATGCGTTGCCTTTTGGAATGTCCTTTAAGCAAATCCAATCCAACAATTCTGGGAAGTCCTGAATCTAATATGATTGTTTCATTAGAAGATTATTTTAATCACTTTTTTCTTTTTCTTTTTTTAAGAAAAGAAGAGCATTAGATTTAATTCTAATTTGGACAAATTTCAAATCATGTGCATTGGCACTTGTCAGTCATTTTCATTCGATTTATTGTGCATGTCTCACTTGTTAACAGTAATTTAAAATGCGAGGGCTTGAGGTGAGGCTTTTTACTCACTAGGAAACGAGGCGTAAGTCTTGACACATGCAGCTTAAGGTCGATAGATTTTTAAATTATTAATTTATAATGAATTAAAGTGGTATAATAACACCAAAATCTAATAAAAATACATTAATAGTTTAAAACAATCAGAAATACGATTAAAGAAATTCATAGAAAATAACATTTCTAACATAATTTTATAAATATAAATAATGCAATGATATGAATGTTATTATGAGATGAAATTCAATTTGATCATCTTAACTTTAAATAATGAAAGAACCACAAAGTCCTAAAATATATTACTATTTTACTGTGCATTTTACCAATATAAAAGAAAATAATCAATAAAATTTAATTAGTATTATAATAAAAACATCACCCCACTATAAATAAAAAATAAAATTAGCTTCAAATTGACAATAATAAATATGATAATTTTGAGACAATACAAAAACTTGAAGATCAATGATTAGTGAAGATTTTAATTTCGGGTATGTAGTTTATGTTACTTTTCGGGTACAAAATTTTACTTCAATAATATGAACTTCAACACTAAATTCAAGAATTACAAAGAAGTTCAGCAACTTCAAACACAAGTTCAAATGAACTATCAAAATGAAGTTTCTACAATTTTCTGAAAAAACAGTAAAATCAACTTTAAAGAAAGTAAGATGAAGACAGACGTGACAGAATCAAGTCCATCGAATTCACGGTGTGTCTTTAAAGAAATTATTCCCCTCAAGTATCCGAGGTTAATGGAATATATCCTCCCAGAATAGATCATTCACTTAAGAAAATAACGTTACCTCAAAGTTTTTGACCCATGAACGATCACTCAACAGTTTGAAGATCACGTCTCTTCGAGGTACGTTGTGATTGCGTCCGCAAATAGAGAATTAAAAACTTCATCTATTTTTCAAGTTTCAAATAAATTTTGTCCAAAAAAATAACCTCTCAATCATTCAACAAATCCAAATCATTTGATTAAGCCGATAGCCAAAGCCAAGTGAGCAACAATGGCACAAGACATGTCTTGTTTTTGCCTCACTAATCACATAAAGGAGTGTTTTTCAATATAAGTATAAGAAAGTTCCTTTCTCCCGCCCATGTGGGAGATATTTACTTTCTTGAAGTGAAAAATCACTTCACTTTTCCCTCCCCCTCTATTTTCCATTCACATATTCACTTAGAACCCAACAGTTTTAAAAGAAATGTTAAGCGATATTTACCTTCACGATATTCTCAAATAGTAAATAAGCAACACTATGACTTGTTATTTGAGTTATTCTCAATCTTCTTATTTGTATAGATGAAAGAACTATTATGCATCATCTTTATTAAAAAATTATGACGATCAACAATGTTAATTAGGGATCTGACACATAATTTGTGTACGATAAGTTAAGCGGACCTCGAGAGCACGATGGGCATTAAGCATATTTTGAGCGTACATTCAAACGCTTAAGACATGTCTCATAGAGCTGGATCTCACACGTGTGCGTTGAGCCGTTTCAAATGCGCTACCCCGAGGGAGCCTCAAAGCGAGTCCCAAACATATATTGCCTTTTGAAACAAAGCTTGTGAGTTGTGGCTTTCCTTAATAAGGAAATTTTCAAAATGTGACTGGATTACTTTTTGCCTAATTTATATTGTGGCGCATTACCCAACAGATAACATTATTAGTTGTGATCTATTAGTTGGATATTAAATGAAATCACACTGGCTCATAGTGGATAGCCAAATATTTAATTTTAGGTCTTCATAGTTTAGCTTGAGCCAGGAAGATTCAAAATTTCAGATTCTTTTAAGTAGGTCATGAGCTTAAGTCTATGTTATAAAGTTTGCGGCATTAATAAAAACAGAAAAAATGGGGCATTTAGAATATTTGCTTAGGCCATTAAGGAGATAAAATCTCACGCTTGATATATTTTGCAATCAGTGTTACACAATTCATCAATTCTAACGATATGCAGTGATTGCAATTTAGTCCTCTTTTGTGGATATTCAATTTTGCATATTTGATTTAAGTTTATGTAATTTTATTGTTATTTTGATTTTAGTTATTAATCTTTATTTGGAGGTCTTTGCAATTAATATTTTGAAGGAATGATTAAAATGAATTGTAGGATGGAGAGCAGTTTGATGTCATGATATTTTCTAGATCTAATGAGGTCTTAGGAGTAGCTAAAACATCTTAAGACTATGAGGGATTAAGTTTGAAAATTTTTATGTGGAATATGACCTTAAAAGTTAAAAGTATCAATGCTAAGAATTTTTTCTTTAAATGTAAGATTTTAGGAATTGCAAACACATCCTAAAATAATAAGGTATTAGATATTGAAGAATTTCATTTGGAAAGTAACAATAAAGTAAAGGACTAATATCATAAAATTTTCAATAATCTAAAGTTTTAGGATTGTTAACACACAAATCATTAATTGTCATGACCCAAAAATTAAGGGCCATAACGACCCTTATCGCAACAAATCTTGACAAGTAAGCGTATCACCCATACGGATACACAAGCGGGGAAAAACAACAATAACCCCAAGGCAAGGCTTCTAGAACGAAGCCGAACCACATACATATAATAAAAGGGGAAAGAAATATAACCAATAATGCCATAACTCTCAAAACCTGATGTCACGGTGTATGAACTACTAATATAATCCATGAATCAAATACATAAGAAATCCAACAGGAACAACTCTGTCTCCGAATACTAGTAAAGATATAATCTAGTATAGAAAGATAGAAGTGAACTCCAGATGCATGAAATCCAACCGCTACCTTGAATAACTTCGAAAGCGCCCGAATCAACCACTGTGAGGCGAATTCAAACCAGGATCTGCACCAAAATAGTACAATAGAGGCGAGTACGGTCCACTTCTACTCAGTAGATATCATAAGCCGACCAAGCAAAGTAAAAAATAAAGCATACAACATTACACACTAAGGGCATGTCGCCTGCAATCAGAAAATGTCCCACAATGGTAGCCCACACCGCTTGCACTAACAGTCCTATAATACTCACATATATTGCAGCAAACACCAAAAAGGAATACAAGTATACATTATACCACATACAAGTAGAGAAAAGAAGAACTAACATATACGAGAACATCAAGTACAAGTAAAGGGAGATAGAATAAATGGATAGGTAACAAGTCAACAAAGAAATACAATCACTACACAAGCATAATAAGGTAAATACAATGAAAATGATGATGATGATTGTAATGTAATGCACAAGGTTGTCGCACAACCTTCGTATACACCTACAAAGCTAAAGCTTCCTGACATAGGACCTATGGGGGGTTTGTCAACCCGTGTACAATCCATATCAATATCTCCTCTCTAGCACATCCCTCGGGGAGGATTTTTTTAAGATATCACATTTTCTGTCAGAAAAAATCAATGTTTCCACAGTGGTGCGAAGGTTTCATGAATGCGTATGGTATGAGGATGAAATGCTCACAACCAACCAAAATGAGTATTTCCGTATCCAACCAATATACAAATCAAGTGAGTCAAATATCCACTTAATTTTCCAACCATCCATGAAATCCAACATGATTCACATGCCAATAGAGTATGAATACATCACAATATACACTTGATACCACACTAGGCTTTCTCATTAGCAATATATAATCAATTTTATATATACATGACCAATAATATCATATAAGACCCCACACGGTCACACAAAATAAATAATGTTTCAAAACCACCAAATATATCAATATATAGACCCTCACACGGGCACAACACAATAAAATTAGTCATTTTCATGATTAATTTCCACACCCTTAACATGATTTTGTATCAACATTAACTACATTTCTCAGTCTGAAAGAAGTTAAGCCATAACCTACCTCGAATGCCGAAAACCAATTCGTAAGCCTTCGACCCAAAGCCTTACTCACCAAGAATGGATCCGAAATCAACTAAAACATGAAAACATAGAATTTCTGCAACAAAATAAATCCAACGATACTCATGTTGCCTATTTTTAAGTCGGGATCAAAACGGACCTCCGAAATAAATTTTTGAAAAAGAAGGGTAAAATCATAATTTTTATTTCAAAAACACGTTCTCCATATTTTTAGGAGTCTACAGCTGAAAACCCAAGCAATAAAGAGTTAAAAATAAGGTCCAAATTGAAGAAAAATTAATTTCAAGCTTTATCAGGTAAAATTCCCAAAATCCATTTTCAAAATCAAGAATTGAAGTTGTTTGAAGATGAAATTGATAGAAAAGTAATAATAATAAGATTAGAAACTTACCCAAGTGAAAATAGGTTGAAATTGAGTTTAAATAGAAGAAATACAATTTTGGATTTTCCTGACCAAAATCCCCAATTTTCACTTTGATTCTTAAAACAGGAAATAGATGATACTTGGAGTAAAGTAGTTGAAATAGGTGTTTACAAGCTTACCCAAGCTTGGTAAGCTTAGAAATTAAAGAAATTGCTCAAAAGCATGAAACCCTAAGATCCAAGTCTCAAAAATAAAAAAAATATGGAAACACGTGGGTATATATAGGGTTCAAGTCTCCGCGGACCCTCTAAATTCATCTAGAATCCCATGAACGCAAATGAAATATGCTACTCTATCAAATTCGATACTTCAGACACAATAACGATATCGGATTTTTGAGAAAACATCATTTTCACAAAGTTGACCCCCAAAACTCAAAATCACAACTTTTCAAATCGAGTGTCGAAATGAGATTTAAAAGCCATAAAACCTCACTAACTATGTTACCTCCCAAAAATTGACGTTCCAGATCTATTGGTGCAGTCCGTTTTACCATCTGACACATATATCAAAATATGTTGACTGAAGTCAACTATAAGACTTCTCAAGCCACTAAAAATCACAATATCACATAAATCACACCAAAATACATAAAAAAATCGTACCAATCATCTCTACACCCCAGAAATACCACAACGCAACTACGGGGAGTAGTAAAATAGTTAATTCACATAGAAACACATATTTACATAATTCATCACAAATTTAAGTCGTTACATCATCCACCACTAAAAATCTAGTTTGTCGTTGAACTAAAGGTAAGAGAAATACCTAAAACAGCGAAAAGATAGGGATAAAAACTACGCAATCAGACTTGACCTCCAAAATAGCCTCATCTACAGGTTTATGTCTCCACTGAACCTTAACCACTAGAATAACTCTAGAATGCAACTGTCTAATATCCCTAGCCAAGATGGAGACGGTCTCTTCAACAAAAGACAACCTCTTATCTAATTGAACCAACTCCCAACGAATGACATGATACTCATTTGGAATATAACGACGAAGCGTGGAAACATGGAAAACTGGATGAATAGCTACTAAATCTGGGGGGCAAAGCCAACTCATAAGCCACACCACCAACAGTCCAAAAGAATCTCAAAATGAGCCAATATACCTGGGGCTAAGCTTTCCCCTTTTTCCAAACCTCATCACACCCTTCATGGGTCAAATTCAAAAGAAAACATGATCACCAACACCAAATCTCAAGGCACGATGTTTACAATCTGCATAGTACTTCTGCCTACTCTGTATTGCACGGAGACTTTTCTGAATGATCCAAACTCTATCCAAGGACTCACGAAGTAAGTTGGTACCTTGAGGTATAACCTCAAAAACATCAAACTAACCCACTGGAGAGCGACGAAGCCTACTATACAAAGCCTCAAAAGGAGCCATATCAATACCAGAATGTGAGTTGCTATTATAAGCAACCTCCGCCAAGGCTAGATATTGCTCCCACAGACCACCAAAGTCCATCACACAAGAGCAGAGCATATCTTCCAAAACTTGAATAGTCCACTTCAACTAACCTCGATCTAGGTGTAAAATAATGTACTAAGATAAACTGAGTACCAAAATTCTCCTAGAAAGTTTTCCAAAAGTGAGATGTGAATACTGAACCTCAATCTGAGATGATAGACACTGGCACACCATAAAAACATATAATCTCATGAATGTAGATACAAGTCAACCTCTTGACACTAAAAAGGACCCGAACTGGAATAAAATGAGCATATTTGGTCAATTGACCCACGATGACCTAATACTATCATGAGAAGTATGAGGCCACCCAGTCACGAAGTCTATAGTAATCCGTTCCCACTTTCACTCAGAAATAGCTAACCTCTAAAGAAATCCACCAGGTCTTAAATGCTTAACCTTCAAGTGCTGGTAACATAGTTAATAAGTTATAAAATTTGCTATATCTCTTCTCATACCACCACCAATAATGCTGCCTCAAATCATAGTACATCTTAGTCATGCCTGGATAAATAGAATACCTACAATAATGGGTCATATCCAAAATCAATCTAATTCAATCACCTACACTCGGCACATAAACTCGACCTTCAATCCTCATAACCCCATCTAAATCAAGTGAGGCTTCCTTATCCTCACCACTCAACACCTTATCTCGAATCAACCTCAATCCAACGTTATTAAACTAATGAGCTTGAATTGTCTCCATCAAAGAAGACCTAGCCTCCAGGAATGCCAAAATATGCCCAGATGACAAATTATCAAGCCTAACCATCTAGTTAGATAAGGATTAAACCTCTAAGGCCAAAGGCCTCTCCTAGGTCAAAAGATGCGCCAAGCTACCCATGCTAGTCTACTTCCAACTCAAGTCTTCTGCAAACACATTATCCTTGCTCGAATGATAAAGGATAGTCAAGTCATAATCCTTAAGCAACTCAACCCAACAAGCTTTCTCATATTAAGATCCTTCTGGGTGAAGAAGTACTGAAGTCTACGGTGATCTGAGAAAATCTCACAATGGATTCCATACAAGTAATGTCTCCACAATTTCAAGGCAAAAACAACCACGCATAACTCCAAATCATGAGTACAATAATTTCTCTCATGGGGCTTCAACTAAAGAGAAGCATACACAATTACCTTACCCTCCTGCATCAAAACCGCGCCTAACCCAATACCTAAAGCATTACAAAAGATGTTTAAACCCACACCCTCCTTAGGCAGGGTCTAGATTGGAGCGAAAGTCAATAAATCCTTGAGCTTTTTAAAGCTAAACTCACAAGCATCGAACCACTGAATAAAAACCTTTTTTTGAGCCAACTTGGTCAATGGAGCTACGATAGATGAGAAACCCTTAACTAAACACCGATTGTGACCTTCCAAGCCAAAAAAACTCTGAATCTCAATAGGCAAAGTAGGTCTAGCCTAATCACAAACCACTGCAACCTCGGCTGAATCAACCATAATACCCTTCTTAGTCCCCACATGACCCAAGAAAGAGATAGAATCTAGCTAAAACTCTCACTTGGAGAACTTAGCATACAACTTCTCATCCCTAACCTCTGAAGCACAATCCGCAGATGCTCCTCATTATTGTCCTCGATCTTGGAATAAACCAAGATATCATCTATAAATACAATAACAAATGAGTTGAGATACGATTAAAATACCTAATTTATTAACTCCATGTATACGATAGAGGTATTAGTCAACCCAAAGGATATGACCAAGAACTTATAATGACCGTATCGAGTCTGAAAAGCTATCTTCAGAATATCTGAAGCTCTAATCCTTAACTGGTGATACCTGGATCTCAAATCAATCTTTGAAAACATCCAAGAACCCTGAAGCTAGTTAGACAAATGATCAATACGAGGAAAAGGATACTTACTCTTAACCATCACCTTGTTCAATTAGTGATAATCAATACACATTCGCATAGACCCATCCTTATTCTTCACAAAAAGACAAGGCACCCCAGGTGATATATTAGGTTGGATAAATCCCTTATCCCAAAGCTCCTGCAATTAATCCTCTAATTTCTTCAACTCAGATGGGGCTATCCTATAAGAGAGAACAAAAATGGGCTTGGTGTCTGGCTCAATATCAATGGAAAAGTCAATATCTTTATTCAAAGGGCTACCGGGCAAATCCGTAGGTAACATATCCATAAACTCGCAGACAACACAAATAGAACCCAAAGAAGAAGGCGAAATAGAACTTGTATCACAAATATGTACCAAATGAGACAAATATCCCCTCTCAACCAATCGATGAGCCTGAACATAAGATATAATCCTCTTCAAACCTGAATGAAGTGCACCCTTCCAAACTATCCTTGGCACACCCGACAAAGCTAAAGTTACAGTATTAGCATAACAATCTAAGACAACATGGTAAGGAGCCAATCAATCGATACCCAAGATGATGTATAAATCAACCATATCTAAGACAAGCAAATCTACCTAAGTCTCATGCCCAGCAAAAGCCATAACACAGGATCGGTATACTCAATTTATTAATAAAGAGTCCCCTACTGGGGTAGATACATGAATAGGCATGGCAAGAGGCTCACTAGCAAAATCAAAACCCAAAGAAAAATACGCAGACACATATGAAAAAGTCAATTTCAAATTAAATAACACAGATATAGATCTAAAATATGAGGATAATACCTATGATAATAGCATCAGAAGCCTCTGCCTTTGGTCTGGCGGGTATAGCATAGCACTGTTCACAACCACCAATTGTCTGAGTAGCCCCGCGACCACCACTGCAAGCACCACTACCTTTGCCTCACGTACCTCTGGTAGAACCTCTACTTCTCAAAGTTGAAATAGGAGTAACTCTAAACACACAATAGAGAAATTCCTTGGCCAAATAGCTAGTCTTGCCACACACATAGCAAGCTCTACAACTCAACTAAATAGGAGGAGGTATGGCTGGACCGAAATGGCCATGCTGAATTATTGAACCAGAAGACCCACTACCTGAACTCAGTAAGGCTTCCTGCACTGGTTTACCCTAATATCCATGAAAACCTTTGAAGTCCCTACCTCAAAAAGTGTAGCCTCTAAACTCACCAAAATGGCACACCTTCTTGGTGCCTCCCTAAAATGCTCGAAGAATACCCCCAGTCATCTTAGTATGGTCTACTATACTTTTAAAAATGATCCAGAGACAACCATCTAAGATGTAGCTAGGTAAAGAGAGACATCTAACCCCTTTACAAACTTTTGAATCTTCTCAAACTTGGTGGTAATGCTGATATAGAAATATCTGGACAACGCATAGAAGCATACCTCATTTACTGTAACAATCATAGATCCCTGCTCTAGGCAATCAAACTTATCTCTCATTCTATCTCTCAGGCTATTAGGCATGGACCTCTCTAAAAAAGCCTTAACAAACTGATCCTAAGTTATCTCAGGAGAATCAAGAGGTTTGCAACTAATAAGTGACCTCCACTAATCCCTAATAATATCTCTCAACTAATAAGTAGTATATGCGATACCGTGCGACTCACGTGGACCCAAATTATGCAACTTCTCACAAAAATCAATCAAGAAATCAAAGGCATCCTTGCCCACAATACCACTGAACTTAGCGGGACCCAAATGAGTGAATCTATCAAACCACTTTTAATCCTCAAAATACATAACTATACTCACAAAAAGAGGACGCATGGTGAATTTAGCAGGCCAAGATCCTACCTGAGGGGGTAACATAGATGAAGGTTGAACTCCTGACCTTGGAATACAATACTCGAAGATGAATAACACTCAGAGTTTGTAGAGTACCAAAAGCAGAAGTAGGTACAACATAAAGATCCACACTTGGAGCTAGAGGAACACCACAATTAGATGCTAGCATAAACGGGGGTACAATACTCAAAGCTGGGGTAACACCATGCTCACTCAAAGGAGCACCCTCCAAACGAGTCAACAAACAAATTAACAATCCCTCCAAGATCAGGGTAGACAAATTTGGTAAAACCTTAGTACAACCCACACCTTTAACATGCTTAACACGAGGCTCAGGGGAGAGTTCCCTAGCACTACTCCTAGATGGGGCAGATCCATGTGCTCATCCACTACCTTGATACCGTCCGCTACTCATAACTCGCTCTCTAGACTGAGATCTCTCCTTGGATGAAGACTTCACATATTGAACCTCATAAGATCTGGTCGACACTCCGTGCAGAAAAGAGTAAAATATGACTTATAATACAAGATATGAAAGAAATTTTCATGATAAGAAACAAAATGAGGAAAATTTCCTAAAGACATCCTATAGCCTATGTTAGATAGATATAGATGTCTACGTATCGATCTACGAGACTTTATTAGATATCCCATTCTTACACTGACTCATGGCACTTATCGTGGCGAACCTTTATAAGTAAGCCTATCATCCACACTAATATACATGGGGGAAAGACAACAATAACCCCAAGGCAAGGCTTCTAGAACAAAGCCGAACAACATACATATATTAAAAACGGAAAAAAACATAACTAATAATGCCATAACTCTAAAAACCTAGTGTCATAGTGTAAAAACTACTAATACAATTCATGAATCAAATACATAAGAAATCCAATAGGAATAACTCTGTCTCCAAATAATAGTAAAAGACATAGTCTAATATAGAAAGATAAAAGTGAACTCCAGACGCATGAAATCCAACCACTACCTTGAATAACTTTGAAGGCGGCCGAATCAACCACTCTGAGGCACATTCAAACTAAGATCTGCACCAAAAGGCTACAGTAGGGGTGAGTATAGTCCACTTATACTCAATAAGTATCATAGGCCAACCAAGCAAAGTAGAAAATAAAATATACAAAAGTACACACTAAGGGCACGTCACCTGCTATAAAAAATGTCCTATAATGGTAGCCCACACTGCTTTCACTAATAGTTCTATAATACTTACATATATTACAGAAAACACCAAAAAGGGATACAAGTATAAATTATACCATATACAAGTAGAGAAAAGAAGAACAAACATATATGAGAACATCAAGTACAAGTAAACGGAGATAGAACAAATGGATAGGTAATAAGTCAACACAGAAATACAATCACCACACAAGCAAAATAAGGTAAATATAGTGAAAATGATGATAATGATGATGATGTAATTCACAAGGTTGTTGCACAACCTCCATATACACCTACGGAGCTAAAGCTTCTCGATGTAGGACCTATGGTGGGCTCGTCAACCCATATATAATCCATATTCATATCTCCTCCCTGGCAAATCCCTCAAAGAGTTTTTTTTAATATGCCACATTTTCTATCCGAAAAAAGCCAGTGTTTCCAGTATTTTCATAGTGGTGTCAATTTTTTAGGAATGAGTATGAGATGAGGCTGAATTTCTCATAACCAACCAACATAAGTGTTTTAATACCTAACAAATATACCAACCAAGTGAGTCAAATATCCACTTAATTTTTCAACCATCCATGAAATCCAACACGATTCATATGCCAATAGAGTATGAATACATCACATTATACAATTTGTAACACCCTGAATT
This sequence comes from Capsicum annuum, assembly GCF_002878395.1. Lineage (NCBI taxonomy): Eukaryota > Viridiplantae > Streptophyta > Magnoliopsida > Solanales > Solanaceae > Capsicum > Capsicum annuum. Next base: position 33,019,652 of record NC_061113.1, on the reverse strand, counting down.
TTGAACCCCGGATGCTACACAATGCTCATAATACTGAAGGACCACAAGCTAACCCTTGACTGATATCTGTAACTGAGCACTGAATAATACACTGTAAAAATGCAGAAAACTGGCGAAAACTTGTCATAAGGTTCAAAAACTGAAATACAATTGATAAAAAAATTGAATACTAATACAACTGTCTGAACATCTAGTCTGAAAGACTCTAAAGTGTCTGAACTGTGGAGTTGATGGGACAATTCTCCAACTAATTTCATCTACTAAAATATTGAATCTAGTAATATAATTAAATAATAGAACATCCTCGAATGATGAGGACTCACTGGTAACTACTGTTGCTGGCTGAATCTAAATTGCTAAGAGTACTCTGGATCTCGTGCTTCTGAACCTATGGTATAAGACCCCATAGTGCAAGAGAAAAGTATGCGTCAGTACGTGAGAATGTACTGGTATGCTAGACGAGGTAAGGCTGAATGCAAGGGTTTACATGCATGAACAATACTGACTAAATATCATGAGACTACTGAATGAGGATACATGCATGAGTGCATAAACTATAACTGAAATCGTAATAACACAGAATACTGAATACTGAATTCTAATAATTGAATTTCTAATTACTAAGTCTACTGATACTGATATGATTAACTAAGGTTGAGATCAGTCCTATCTAGCGGGTGATCTCTGAATATACTGACAATGAAGATAATTAACTAAATCTAAGATTAGTCCTATCTAGCGGGTGTTCTCTGAATCTAATGGTACTGATACTGATACTGCTTGACTAAATCTGAGATCAGTCCTATCTAGAAGGTGATCTCTAAATCCATTGATAATACTATTGAGTGACTATGTCTAACAGTCCTAAATCTATGCTATTGAGCTGAGTTCTTTTACTGAGACCAATTCTGAAGCTGAGACTGTGGGAGGTAGTCATATAACTAACATTCCCCTTCTAGCTAAGTTTGGGGTCCAACCTATAACCCTAGTTAGAAGGGTGTCAGTACCGTGCCATGGGTAAAGACAACTTTTATGGAGTCAGTCCTATCTAACGGGTAACCCCTGGGATCAGTCCTACCTAACAGGTGATCCTTGAGTATGTCAGTCCTTTCTAATGGGTGACATCTCATACCTACGCTGGCTACATAGTTCTGGAAATTAGGAATTACTTCTAGGGATCTCAATCCTATCTAACGGGTGAGTACCCATCCCTAGGTTTGCTCGGTGCTGAATCCTACTCCCAACTGAATGACTCTGAATTGATTCTTAGACTGTACTAGACTGAGCTAAATCTGTTACTGATCATACTGATTAATTGAGCTAAGCTGAGTTCACTGAGTTCCATTGACTGACGGAATACTTCCGAGTTCTAAAATGATTACTGAATTGAAGTTAGAATGCTACTGATACTAAGATTACTGAGATTTCCTAAGTTCTGGGATTGTCTGAGTTCTACTAATCGTGGCTTGATTCAGAGTATCTTGAAAACTGAAACTGGCTCTAGACAAGAAGCTAATTTGTCAGGTATAAATACCTCCTAGGACTCGATAACATAAATAATACAAGACAGGACAACTCGTACATAACATGGCAATAGACTATCATTCACAACACAATCAATGAAGCATCTCCTCAAACACTTAGAAGTCTTAAACATGTAAATGTATAGGGAGTGCATGCCACTATTTCATAATTCATTCAATAAGGAATGCACATGAGTAGGAATGCATGCAACATATCATAATTCATTCACTAAGGCCTTTCAACAAACACTTGGAATGCATTAACTTATACAAAATTGGGGATTTCTTGTCAACATACTATAATGACTCTATTTCCTTCACATAAGCATTTTATCAAACATATGGGGAGCATACTTCATTCAATACACCTAATTAACATGTTTACATCAATTAACATGCATCTTGAAGAGGTTTATCATGAACATCACATAAATATCACATACTTGGATTAAAACTTGGAACTTTGTAAACAAAACATGAATTAAAACTCAATAACAACATGAACTTCAATTTCAATTCACATGAATCATGAAAACTCATAAATATATAATCTTTGTATTTAGAAAAGGATTCTTGAACTTCTTGGGTGGAAAGATTCAACATCTAACATAGCTAGAAATCTAGATTCTTGAAGACTCTTGGAGGGATTCTTGAGATTGCTTTTGAAACTTGGGGGCTAGGGTTTTCTATCTTTGAGAGAGAATGCTTTTGTTATTGAAGAATAGTGAAAATAAATGAGCAATTTTGGCTTTAAGGGTTTAAATCCCGTATATAGGTTGATTAGGGGCTTTAGAAAATTACCAATTGGTCCTAGGAATTAAATAACAGAATCTGAAAATTCCAATTTTTCATGCTGGCGCGACACGGTGAAATTGGGCTAGCTTGCTGGAAAGTGGACGACTGGAAAACTGGCTAGCAGCGCGACGCGGTGGAAATTGCATTACCACCTTGGTTGCGAACTGGAATGGCATCGCGATACGGTGGAATTGCATTGGTGCACTGAAATTTGACAAGTCTAAAATTGAGCGTTGACGCGACGCTCCCTAATCACGGAGGCTCATTGGATTTTAATGATTGCCATTTTGGTTGACTCCGTGATGTGCTAAAGTACCAGGTGATACACTGTCTTACTAAAATGACTCTAACTCTTCGTTCGAGTGTCGGATTTGGGCGAATTCGGTATCGATGGAACGCTTATTCAATTTTCAACATGATAAAAAGTTATAATCTTGAAAATACCATAGGGAATAAAATACATTCATCTATGAAGCAAGATCTTTGATATTCTAGGGACGAATAGAAACTAGATAGAAATACGGGGTATTACACAATTGATACCACATTAGTCTTTCTCATTAGCAACATATATTCAATTTTACATATACATGTTAAATAATATAATATAAGACCCCACACGATCACACATAGAAAATAATATTCTAAAACCACCAAATACATCAACATACAGGTCCCCACGCGGGCACAACACAATAAACTTAGCCAATTTCATAATTAGTTTGCACACCCTTAACATGATTTTGTATCAACATTAACTACGTAGCACAGTCTAAATGTAGTTAAGTCATAACCTACCTCAAGAGCCAAAAATCGGTTTGCAAGCCTTTGATCCAAAGCCTTACTCCCCAAGAAAGGACCCGAAATTAACTAAAATATAAAAATATAAAATCTATGCATCAAAATAAAGCCAACGTTATTCATATTGTCTATTTTCAAGTTGAAGGCTAAACGGAACCCGAAATGAGTTTTCAAAAAAGAAAGAAAAAATCATAATTTTATGTCAAAAATATATTACCCATATTTTTAGGAGTCTAAATTTGAAAATCCAGGCAAAAATAATTTAAAAATGAGGTTCAAATCAAATAAAAATCAATTTTAAGCTTTATCGAGTAAAATCCCCGATATCCATTTTAAAAATCAAGAATTGAAGTTGTTTTAATGATGAAATTGACAGAAAAGTAATAATAATAAGATTAGAAACTTACCCAAGTGAAAATGAGTTTAACACGGGATTTAAATCAAAGAAATACAATTTTGGGCCTTCCGAGCAAAAATTTCCAATTTTCATTTTAATCCATGTTAAAATAAAAAATAGATGATAAATTTGGAGTAAAGTTGTGGAAATAGGTGTTTAGAAGCTTATCCAAGCTTAGAAATGGAAGAAATTACTCAAAAGTGTGAAAACCTAAGCTCCTAGTATCAAAAATGGGGGAAAAGGGCAAAACATGGGTATAATAGGGTTCAAGTCTCCACAGACCTCTCGAGATTCATCCAAAATCTCGTGAACACAAATTAAATATGCTATCCTATCAAATTCGGCATTTTGGACTCAATGGCGATATTAGATTTTTGAAAAAAAATATCGTTTTAACAAAGTTGACCCCCGATAAAATCACAACTTTTCAAATCGAGGGTCGAAATGAGATTTAAAAGCCATAAAATCATATCAACCATGTCACTATCCTAAAATCAATGTTCCTGATTTGCTAGAATAGTTCATTTTGTCATCTGATGCACAAATCAAAGGATGTTGACTGGAGTCACTATAAGGCTTCTCAAGCCACCAAAAATCACAATATCACATGAATCACACCAAAATACATCAGAAACCATGCCAATCATCTCCACACCCCAAAAATACCACATAGCAACCAGAGAGAGAGGTAAAATAGTTAATTAACATAAAAACACATATTTCACATAATTCATCAAAAATTTAAGTCGTTACATTGAAATAAAAAATTACATGTATTCAAATTTAAGAGTAGTCAAAATATCTTAAACTTAACAATCAAAATGTGTGAACCTTGAAAAGATATGGTATTAATATTACAACCAATTCTTTAGGTAATTAGGCAATCACCTAATTTATCCTAATGAGGGACACACCCTTCCCTAACAACATAAATATACAAAGTTGAAAAAAAATCAAATATGTTATTAACATCATAGAGTTTATAATACGTTTATGATGATATTAGATGATGCTAAAATGATGGTACAACCTACATGCAAGAAAAAAAACTGGAGTATGTATAGTCACACTACTTCCTTGCCTATGTGATATTATTTTAAAATTAAAAATGGTCCCATCAAATCTTATTGCTTCAACTATAGCCATATTCTTGGCAATTTGCCTCACAGAAGGCTCTTCGAGCAATGTAAAATCTTTTAGAATCAATACCCTCACACTTCATTGCTTTTATTTTTATATCGAGAGGTACTCTACGTATTACTTGGCGTCAAACAAAAATTTAGTTCCTCTTTGCCTTGGGTGATTTACCCGTGCTTCCCAAGTCACACTTGAATAATTTCGAACAGCAAATTCATCATCCTCGTCTAAATTTTCCTGCATTTGGTATCTAATGGGAATTTTGTGTGTTAGTAATTTTACAACTATCAGAGCAAGAGTAACAACTAACTTATCTCCTCATGTAGAGCTAACTGCAACAACAACTATATTCCACATTGTCAAATTTGCATTTCAGAAGTACTAAAGACTTAACCATACATTTCCTATATGTATTCTAACATCAAGACTCTTAATTAGCATAATCATGAAACTGAAGATAAATTTAACAACAAAAATAAGAGATAAATTGGGAAAACAAAAGTTTAAGATTATCATTTATTGATCAAAGATACTAAGTAAATAACACAGAAAATTTAACTTGGGAACAACACAACAATGGATAAATAGTATTTATCGGAACACTAAACATATACGTAAGGTTTCTGAAAGAGATAGACTTCCATTATACTTTCTAAATTGAGCTTGAAATCGCCTTCTTCATAGTATGTGCTTCCACCTTAGAGTTGGAACCGCTATCTGGTGGCTGCTCAAACTTTACCTCTGTTATCAAACCTAGACTTAATGGACTTAAAGGTGCAACCTGCAAAAAAGAAGCCATGGTTAGAAATACTAAAAAGAGTTTCTATCAAAAAATGAAAAGGAATTAACTAAGTTGAATAAAATTGATAGTCTTAACACCTCCATTACCCAAGACAAATTCATTATTCTAATAGCTTGAGGCATCAACTTTGGATCAATTCTTTCAGCTAGTGGCTCTTGCACATTTGGATTAATTCTTTCAGCTTCCCTTATATTATTGTAACAACCAGTAGTATATGTACTCAAATTAAACTTTTTTTTCTTATTGGAATCCTGGCTTGAGTTCTGAGAGCATCTTTTCCATTCACATCAAGACTAGTACATTTTTCTTGAAGTTTGAGATGGGATATCCTGCATTGATGCATTAAAGGAACAAGGGGATTTTTTAACAACACTAACTGTTGCACATGAAGCCAAATATTGTAAAGCTACACCTAGATTACTAAATACAATAGTCCTGAACTCCAAATGCTTATCTATGGCTGATCGCACCAGCTAGCATGACAAGTAACTCCTTGCACGCGAAGATCCCATTTCTTGTTGCATTTGAATTTTTCTATTAACTTCATTATCTGAAGAGTTTTCACATGTTTGTGGTGATGGTATTTTTTGACAGATTTACAAAAAAAAAAACTGAGATTATGGATAACTTTTATGTCGTACATTGATTCCCAACCTTTTGTTTCACTTCCTTCATGTCCATCATAGCGGAGAGTCATCAATCCCATGTACGATCCTTAATTTGCAATGATGTACTTTATATTACACCTGTATCTTGACTTGAATAACATATATTATGCAAACAATTCAATATATGACAAAAAGATTAAAGAGTATACAAGAACAACAATTTGAAAGAACAAATCTCGGAATACATAACTAGAGTACTTATTTTTAACTATAAGCACACAAAGTGAATAAAAAGGGAGGAAATTGAACAAAAGTCCTGTGATACAATAGGAATATAACTCCATCACTTATCCACCACAACCGAATAAAAGAAAAAAGGGTGGAAATAGCTCAGAGAATGCAAAATTGTCTGAGGATTTATCTTTAGCCTCTAAAGTTGAGGTACTAGCAAAGAAAATTCTATCCTGAATTCCTTACATGCCCTCCACAAAGAAAATTACACTCGTCAAAGTAACTAGAAAAAAGAATGGAAAGTTAATCCATTTTATATGGCACTTTTTTCATTTTAGAATGTCTGAAAAGAATGATAGCTCAAAATTGTGAAATGATTAAATTTTAAACTTCACATTCTTAAGACTATAAATTCCAAAAGAATTCCTTTCTTCCTCAAACTCTGCCACATACAACAGGGTGGAGGAAGTAGAATGGTTAGGGTGGGTTACTCCTCGACTCAAGGAACTGTTCCCAGAATCACACACACAACAAGAACTAGAAGATAAATGCAGTAAGAAGTGCAGGAGTACAGAAAAGTAATGACACAGGGTTTTTATGTGGAAACCCCTTGCTCAAGGGAGAAAAAACTACGACCTGCCTCTAGGATTTCAAGCTCCACTATGATTAAGGATTAACATCCTAATACTTTGTTTCCTATCAATAACTCTACTATAAGAAAACCAAGCAGTAACTCTACTGATTCCACCTCTAGCTAACTCTAACTGGACTCCTTAAACTAACTCTAGCTTGGACAATCACCTAACTCTAGATGATTTACAAGAGATAGCCACACCACACACGTACAACCATTATAAGAAATTGTAGGCACGCATTTAAGTACAAAATACAAATGCTCAACTATAACAAGGAAATAAAGATACAACTCGATGAACAATAGGTTCCCTGTTACAGTTTTTAGCCTTCGATTGCAACGCTGCACCACTTCAAAAAGATCTTTAATTGTGATAATATGGAATTGTTGGTTTTTTGTTGAGGAAGATAAACATTATATATTGTGACACAAGAAAACCTAGAAGCAATCTCATTGGTTGATAGCTTTTCACCAACTTTTGTTCTATGTGTTAGCTAGACTATTGACTGTGACATCAACCAGTGAACCCAACCCATTCCCTAATACGTAGAGGGCCTTTATCATCACAACAAAGAATCCAAGGAACATGTCCCAAACTATGAATTTGTCAATTATCAAAAATCAAGACTTAACAATTTCCACCTTTTTGATAATGACAAACCCATACGATCAGATCAGCATACTCAACATCTTCAATCAATTTCTACATAGCACAACCTATACCTCAGCAACACAACATAAGTAACAAGACCATATACTAGACTAGTTTGCGCAACCAATTCCTCCTATCACTGATGCCTATAAGAATATCGGCATCCTCCACCTTAATCACCCTATCAATGAGCATTTAAGTTCCTTCTGAGTGAGAGAAACTCTTATCTTTATCCGTACAACACCAATTAGCTGACAGACTATGTATCACTAACATCAGATAGATTACATATCTATAGACTACATATTACCAACATCTGATAGATTATATATCTACACTTATATACAAGGGTAGACTACACATCATGTTTTTCCCCCTTTTGACATCATAAAAAATGTGAGGTAGTAAACCAGGCGTAAATAATTCATACATGTTAATTCATTGTCATTGAGGAAACACTTACATAAAAATGAGAGGATTAGATATAAAAGAGATGACAACACAGTCAAATATTTTATTTATTCATGCATCAAGCAGTATCAAACATCGTTCAACAAGAAATAACCAGAAAATATTAAAAACAATTATACCAGACATTCGAAAAGAAACCCAAAACTTAAGAAGAAGAAAAGTGTCATGACCCGACACGGGGCCCTAGTCACGATGGTCATCTAGAACTACGAAGGCCCGAGAGACCCCGTAATTCCCCAATCCACTAGTGATATTGTCCGCTCTGGGCCCAGGCCCACACGACTTTAAAATGTATCACTAAGAAGTAAGACTTGCTTACTTATGTACCCAGCAACCTTTCTGTGTTTTGCCGATGTGGGACTCCTTATCCTAAGTTGGGGTGTCATATATGACCCCCTTTATGGGCTCAGTGTCCTCGCTGAGGTTTACCCCACCGAATGGGATTTGTCTAGACTTAGGACTGAGGTTTTCCCCGCCTTGCTGAGATTTTGCCTACACTCAGTTTGAACTCTGACCTACATAGACATGGCTAACACAGGAGCGGCTTTGATACCATTCTGTCAGAACCTGACATGGGGCTATGGTCGCAAAGGGCATCCCGAACCACGAAGGCTTAAGAAAACCCATAAATCTCCAACCCACTAGTGATAATATCTGCTCTCTGCTCTGGGACCAGGCCCGCGTATCTTTAAAACACATCACTAGGGATTAAGGCTTTCTTAATGTAATACCTTGCATTTTTGGGCTAGTCTTTGAACCGTCGTTCCTATGAGTGTAAGCTATAACCTAAATGATTTCCATGCAAATATGAGTTTCATGTTCTTTATCCTCATGTTTTATTTTCTTTTGAAGTGAAAAATGTTCATACAAATCACTTAGAACAAAGTTGAGCTTAGAGCCTATGATTCATCCAAAGTTTAGTATTTGATTCTACAAAGATCTACTTTAAACATGTATAACCTTTTATATATATAGAATTTTGAAGCTCAAGACCTACCAAATTGTAGATAATTGAATTAAATTTCCAATGATACCAATTTTTCCTAAATCTGATATCCGAGCAAAAAGTTATGGTATTTTTTGTGTGAGCCAGTAAACCGACGCGATAGCGATGAAATGCATCGGTCAACGCATTACGAAACTGTTTCACACGCTAATTCAGATTTTAAATGGTCTAGGGGCACTTTGGTCACTTTCTCTCACCCAAATCCGCCCATAACACTGAATTTCAACCCCCAAAAGCATTATACACATTCTTATTCATCTTTTTCTCTCCATGAAAACCCTAGCCCCCTTAAGAACACCAAGAACTTCATTAAATTTTCTTTAAGACAATCAAAAAATTAAGTTTCCCCCATCCAAGAAATTCAAAACTCCATTACAATATCTTCAAGATAAACAAGAATTTGAGTTCTTAAGTTCAAGAATTCCAAGAAAAGCTTTCAAGAGCATTCCCAAGGTTTCCAAGTCAAGTTCTCTACATCAAATCAAACCTATTAAGGTATGTGGGGTTTATGAACAAGGATACCTTTTCATCCTTGTTCCCAAAATTTATTTTTAAGTTAACATTTCATGAATTTCATATTATGGTTCATACCCAAATTATCTTGTTTAGAGTTTATGAATTTATAAATGCCTTAAGTATTAAAGTACATATTTATATTCCCTACTTATGATTTGAATTGAAGATTTATATCATGAATTGCACTTTCTTCTTATGAATCAATATTGTTAAATGATTTCAAGAATGACATTGATCATAAAGCTTTGTTGTGAATTATCATGAGGTTAAGCATGAATTTTAAGCCCACAGTCTAAGTGTTGAGATTTTAAGAAGTTCATGCTCTTAAGTTTGATTTGATAAGCCATATCAAGAATGTGTTTGAGATTTCAAGAAGACTATGGTCATAAGTTGCTTTGATAATTGCTTACAAAGATTTTAAGAACAGAAATTGATCTTTTGATCCTAAGCTAAGATAAAGAATCCACATTGTTCATATAGTTTGAGATTTAAAGAAAGAGAAGCATAATTAGTTTTCATTTTAAACCCTTGTGCTATTTTAAGGTAGATTTCCTACAGTTTTGAGTGATAAGTATGGAAGTAGTATTTAGCACCGAGTTGGGTATGATTCTAAGGTCTCATGCCCAGAACTACGAGCCACCGTAAGTTTAAGTACCCATAGTAGGGTAAGTCAATAATCACTCCATCTAGGTTCTATTTTGATGGCAAGGGTAGAACAACTCTTCCAATGTGGGTACAAGACGTTGGACTCCATGATAGGTCACATGATTTATGTCAGTTAGAAGAAACTCCCACTAGAAAGAGTAAAGATACAACTTTTAGAACTAAGGGTTATGGCTCATGAGATTTATACAGTATGTTTTATCATTCATGATTTATGATTTTTGGTTTTCAGTTATTCAAGCCAATGTGAGTCATTTACACTTAGCATGCATTCTTTTACAAGTTTATATAAACATAAAGATATTATTTTTCTTATGCATTCACCCCCATATGCTCAGTACATTCCAAAAGTACTAATCCACATATATGTCTATGTACTACATTATCTCATAATATAGGTATGAGTTGTAGCATGCACATCATATTCAGAAAACTTGCAGCTTTCAGTCAGCAGGTGATGAGTTCTTTTGATTCAAGGGCTCAAGTCAGTCATTGTTTGAGTAGTATTTTATTTTTCTTTATTCATTCATATTGATTTGGGATAGCTGGCGGTCATGTCCTGGCTACCTATATTCAGTACTAGTAGAGGCTTCATAGACAGCCAGTAGAGTTAATGTATTGTATTTCAGTTTTGGTTTTGTATAAAGTAGAGTTGTAAATATTTAATAGTTTGTTTTGAAGATGTTCAGCTAAATATTTATCCTCCACTTATTTCATTTTAAACTTATGTATTTATTTCAATTGCTCATGAGGTATACCAGTACAAGGGTTAGCTTAGGATCATGTGGTCCTAAGCATTGTGTGACGTCTCTAGACCAGTTTTTGAGGGGTTACAAACTTGGTATCAGAGCATAGATTTCAAGTGTCCTAGGGTGTCTGTTAAGCTGTGTGTAGTAGAGTCTTGCAGGACGGTATGGAGGCGTCTGTACTTTTCTTCGAGAGGCTACTGGGTATTTTAGAAAAGTTTCCTTTCTTTCATATTTTAGATCATCCTATAAAGTTATTCCTTCAAAAACTTCTGTCAATTTGTGTGTTAATCCATAATTCTACATCTATGTATTATTCTTGAGATAACATGGTGAATAAGTTCTAATTCATCCCAAGATAATGCTCTCAGATTTACTATCAGTAATTTTAGGAGTCACAAGGGGTTTGAGAAGAGCTCGCTAGTGTGTTATAAGTCCTTAAGTTGAAAATTATGTCCTCATCCTTATGAGTTGTTCATTTAAGATAGAATAAGATATGTATTCAGATTCCTCATTAACCCTTCAATCAGGATAGTGCCCATGAGAGGAAATAGTATAAACCTAGATTATTAAATAGAGTTTGCATTCAAGGGATGTTGCAACCTAGAGTGTTATGATTCATACGTAGTATAACCTTCTTATAGTTAGAAGTGTGGGTATAAAAGAGTAGTGATAAGAAAGGTGGGAATGGTGATTGATTGGAAGTATATAGATAAACTTATGCATGTTTTTAAGTTATTAGTTAAGGTGAATTGTCATTTGTTTAAAGTAGAAAAGGAGTATTGATGGCATTTATGGTGTTAGAAAAGTATCGGTTATTAATAAAAGTATTTGATGGTTGAATATTGTTAATTTAGGCTTCCTTTGAGGTTGCAAAAAGGAGTTTAGTTGAAACTTCTAGAGTTGTGAAAGTAATTTAGGCATACAGATGGGTAAATAGTCGTAATGTGTAGAAGAAAGATGTGCCAACGGACTTTAATAGGGTATACCATATGATTATGATCGATTATTTTTATTATGAGGCTTTAGTGGACTAGTGTTTCTTAATGTCTTGTTATATAGCTTCCAAGTGAGAATAGTATGTGAGGTTGGGTTGTTAATCATGTTTAGCACTATACATAAAGTTTGAATAGTAGAGGATCATAAAGGTGGAAATAATGATTGCTCGATTGTTGAGTCTAGTTATATGGAGGTGATCTAATAGGCTTGAACAGTGAATGCAAAAATTTAAGTTTATTGATTTGAGATTAAGTATGATGTTGTAGGTATGATTTAGAGGTGTGACCAAGGTGATAGGGGGTTGTATTATTTTCTAAGGTTATTAAGTGTTATGTGTGGTTAGTAGTACCCTTAAGTTTCTAAGTGGAAGAAGGCTAGTTATTTCGTACATAGTGTTCTTAATTGCTAAGATGAGGAGTTTTGGATAGATGGTGTTGGGTCTTTTAAGTATGATTTTGATTCTTACGATTTGGGAAAAATATAAGTATAGAAGTGTGATCTTGGTAGGCTATGATATGTGTTTTGTGAGGTAGACATGTTTGCAAATGAGAGTGTAAGTCTTTAATAATGATTATTAAAGCTAGAAAGTTAAGGATGGTATATGAATGGGTTGTTCAAGAATGAAGTCAGTAAGTTCAAAATATAGTTTATTCATGTGAGTTTAGCATTTATGTGTAGACCCATAAGCTTAGAACATTAGCTTTGATTTAAGGGGGAGATGGTAGAGTGAAGAACCAAATCAAGTTTTTAGAATTAGATTGTGATGAATTTCAATAAGAGTTGTAATGAGATAGTGATCCCTTCTTACTCTAGAGTATTCCTTGGATTTTAGTCGTTATCATACCAAATCCATGTTTTGCACAATTGATCCATGCCAAAGGCCAATGCTTATACACTTCATGCATACTCAAGTCCATTGTCATCTTCTAGCAAGCAAGTAATAACTTTACTCTGTGATTTGGGTTATCCCAGATGAATTTATGAACTCTAGTCTTATGTTGAACAGCTTATGATAAGTATGAACTCATGTTTCAGAGTATGATTAATTCTCAGAAAATCATGATCCTAGTGAAATCTAGTTTATATTATGTATGTCCTCAGTTTAAATCTTTTTAATGAATCCTTGCCTTTGACATTCTATTCTTCAGGCCTCATTTAAGGGCCAGAGTTATGTATAGTATTCTTTTGTGCTTCAGGTCCTTATGTGTTAGCCCTTTAGTGACCTCCTCCTACGTTAAGATTATGGTGATTATAATGGATAAGCAATGGTTAAGATGGGAGAGAGTTGATAACCCTCATTAAGAAAGGTTTCTTATGCTTTTCTATCTAAGGCTAAAGTGTGAAGTAAGATTGAGGTCAAGTCCATGATACATGTCATGGTTAGTTGAAATTAGTGTGTATGTTCTTAAGAATAGTGCAAGAAGTTGTTTTTGATAGTGGTTTAGAGAATATATGAAGTATGTCTTTATGGGTGTTTGCCTTGAAGTTCATATGTGGTTATAAAGATAGGCTAGAATGACATGTTGGGATGTAAGTGGAGGAATGCAATATGCTCTAGTGAATCCATAGTAAGAGTTCAGAGTTAGTTATTGAAGTGGTAAGGCACATTATACTTAGGGTGTGAGCTCTGGAAGAGACATAGATGATTGAATCATGTGGTTTAGACTAGTATTATGGTGTAGCATGTTGTATCTTGTGATTTCGAGTTAAGCTTGATAACGGTGAGAGGATTTAGTTTAGTTTGGACATTAGTAGATAGATTCATCAATACTAATGGTGAGAATTATAAGTTGGATCAAATGAGTATGGTATTTAAGGGGAATAGTATAGTTGAGGGAGTATTCGAGAAGTGTTGCTAAGATTGGAAAGTAAGAAGTTGCATTGCCTAAGGCCTAGTAATTCTATCCTAGCTTATAATCTATATGTCTATATTCCATGCTATAGAGTAGTGCAATGTTGCGATTCCTTAGTCAGATGTCTTGTTCAAATCATGCCCAAGATTTTTTGCTCCATAATGTTACTAGAACCTCTTTAGAGAGAGTGTTGAAGAGATACTCCCAGTAAGTATAAGTTTCTAGTATAATTTAGTCTGTATAGCCCACAATTCAGTTTAACAGTCAGGCAGACAAGTTATTGTCGTTTTCCACCTTTCCTTCGAGTCCTAATATTCAAAGTCTCATGCATATGGTCATTCTAAGAGATAATCTGTTCGCATCCATGTAAATTACGAATTCAGTTCAGTCTAAGCATCATGTTTCAGATATAGCTATTTAGTCATAACTCAGTTCATAAGTGTTCTGTGCATAATCTCAGTTTTCCATGTATATAAGCTCAGATAGTGTAATACCCCTTGTACGATCTAAGTATCGTTGTATCATGATTCTTTCTTGCATAAGTTATCATTTCCCAGTTTTATATGTGTGGTAGTATCATGAACACTTCAAGCAAATTCTGAACTCTCAGCATGAATCAACTCCTTATAGTAAGTAAAGGCAAGTCAGCTCAGAAATCAGTTTCCTGATGAAAGTTTTAATGATTCAGCTCAGTTATATCCCTTCTTAGTAGACACATCAATTCTAAATTAATACATACTTCTATGACTTCAAAAATTTCCTATCCATTATTTGAGGACGAATGATTCCGAGGGGGAGATAATGTAATACCCCGCATTTTTAGGCTAGTCTTTGAACCGTCGTTCCTACATGTATAATCTATAAACTAAATGATTCCCATGCAAATACGAGTTTCATAATATTTATCCTCATATTTTATTTGCTTTTGAGGTGAAAAATGTTCATAAGAATCACTTAGAACAAAGCTGAGCTTAGAGCCTTTGATTCATCCAAAGTTTGGTATTCGATTCTACATGGATCTACATTAAATGTGTATAACTTTTTATATATATAGAATTTTGAATCTCAAGACCCACCAAATTGTAAATAATTGAATTATCTTTCCAATGATACTAATTTTGCCTAACTCCGATACCCGAGTGAATAGTTATGGTATTTTTCGTGCGAGGCAGTAAAACGACACAATAGCAACGCGTCAGCAGCGCAGTACGAAACTGTTTCACATGCTAATTCAGATTTTAAAGGGTTTAGGGGAACTTTGGTCACTTTCCCTCACCCAAATCCGCCCATAACACTTAATTTCAGCCCCCAAAAGGATTGTAAACATTCTTATTCACCTTTTTTCCTCCAAGAAAACCTAGCCCCCTCAAGAACACCAAGAACTTCATCAAATTTTCTTCAAGATAATCAAGAAATTAAAGCTCCTCCATCCAAGAAATTCAAAACTACATTACAATAGCTTCAAGATAAACAAGAATTTAAGTTCTTAAGTTCAAGAATTCCAAGAAAAGCTTTCAAGAACATTCCCAAGGTTTCCAAGTCAAGTTATCTACATCAAATCAAACCTATTAAGGTATGTGGGGTTTATGAACAAGGATACCCTTTCATCCTTGTACCCAAAACTTATTTTTAAGTTAAAATTTAATGAATTTCATATTAGGGTTCATACCCAAATTATCTTGTTTTGAGTTTATGAATTTATAAATGCTTTAAGTATTGAAGTGAATGTTTATCTTACCTACTTATGATTTGAATTGAAGATTTATATCATGAATTGCACTTTCTTCTTATGAATCGATATTGTTGAATGATTTCAAGAATGACATAGAGCATGAAGCTTTGTTGTGAATTGTCATGAGTTTAAGCATGAATTTTAAGCCCACAGTCTAAGTGTTGAGATTTTAAGATCATGCTCTTAAGTTTGATTTCATAAGCCATATCAAGAATGTGTTTGAGATTTCAAGAAGACTATGGTCTTAAGTTGCTTTGATAATTGTTTACAAAGATTTTAAGAACAAAAATTGATCTTTTGATCCTAAGCTAAGATAAGGAATCCACATTGTTCATATAGTTTAAGATTTAAAGAAAGAGAAGTATAATTAGTTTTCATTTTAAACCTTTGTACTATTTTAAGGTGGATTTCCTAAAGTTCTGAGCGATAATTATGGGAGTAGTATTTAGCACCGAGTTGGGTATGATTTCAAGGTCTCATGCCCCACTGTAGGTTTAAGCGCCCATAGTCGGCTAAGTCAGTGATCACTCTAGATAGGTTCTATTCTACTGACAAGGGTAGAACAAATCTATCAATGTGGGTACGAGATGTTGGACTCCATGACAGCTCACATGGTTTATGTCGGTTAGAAGAAACTCCCACAAAAAAGAGTAAAGATATAGCTTTTAGAACTAACTGTTATGGATTACGAGATTTATACAGTATGTTTTATCATTCATAATTTATGATTTTTAGTTTTCAGTTATTCAAGCCAATGTGATTCATTTACACTTAGCATGCATTCTTTTACAAGTTTATATAAACATTGAGCTATTGTTTTTCTTATGCATTCACCCTCACATGTTCAGTACATTCCAAAAGTACTAATGCACATATATGTCTATGTACTACATTGTCTCATAATGTAGGTATGAGTTATAGCATGCACATCATATTCAGACAGCTTGCAGCTTCTAGTTAGCAGGTGATGAGTCCTTTTGATTCAAGGACTCGAGTCAGTCATAGTTTGAGTATTTTTTTCTTTATTCAGTCATATTGATTTGGGATAGCTGAGGGTCATGTCCCGGATACCTATAGTCAGTACTAGTAGAGGCTTCATAGAAAGTCAGTAGAGTTGATGTATTGTATTTCAGTTTTGGTTTTGTATAAAGTAGAGTTGTAATAATTTAATAGTTTATTTTGAAGATGTTCAGCTAAATATTTATCCTCTACTTATTTCATTTTAAACTTATGTATTTATTTCAATTGCTCATGAGTTATGGACTGCATACATTTTACCCTCCCCAGACCCCACTTGGTGAGAATTCACTGGCTTTGTTGTTGTTGTTGTTGTACTTGTGAGTTATGCCAGTACAAGGGTTAGCTTGGGATCACTTGTGTTCCTAAGCACCGTGTGACATCTCGAGACCCATTTTTGAGGTGTTACTTTACTTATGTGCCCAGCATACTTCCTATGTTTTGCCGATGTGGGACTCCTTATCCTAAGTGGGGGTGTCACAAAAATTTATTAGTATTTGAAGAGACGTCTTGTGAAGCAAAAAAAGGGAAAATACTAGGTAGGGTAAGATCTTAGGAAGAACCTTTTAGTCAAATATTTTTAACATCAGGCTTCTTCACCCTTTCCTGCAGGGTAGTAATTTGAGTGTACACATCCCTTTTTGAGCTTGTTCACTCTTCTCTTTTCCTTTGTAGACATAGATGTTCCCACATACCTTAGAGCTAAGGACTTGGTTTGAGAATACATCTGTCTACCTCATGAGGTAGGATGCCAAATATTTCCTTTACTAAGCCTTCTTTCGCTTTCTCACCTGCTCTGGATATACTGGAATTGGATCTTGGTCCCTTGACATCAACCTATATCAATCTTTTCTGCTTTGATTTCTTCTGAAACACATCCTCTCTCCTTTTATTGGTTTTTTATTATACCAGTAATGTACTCTTCATAATCAGAGTCAATTAACTTATCCTCATATTCACTCAATTCTTTGAACATGTGCTCAATCCCACTAACCTCGCTATTATTGATCATTCTCGTAAAATCTCGTGTTGATTCTTCAAGAATGGGTGCAAATACAACATCTTTATCATCAATATTTAGACAGGGTCATTTTGCCTTTTAGTGGACAGGCTTGAACTTTCTTTTTTGCTCATAGCTAAAATGAAGGCCTCTTTTATAATTGGGATATAGAAATAAGAGGAGTAATAACTTTGAATGGTTCAGGAGCCTTTGAGATTAGATGAGAGAATCTTTTCAAGATGAGAGAGAAAAATAATCTTATCATGGGCTTTAAATAAGGCACAAAGAAATAGTTGAGATTAAAGAATATGAAAAGTTTGAAAGCACGTGTCTGGATGGATGGATGCAACTGTTGAGTTCAGAAGGCAGGTGACAGCCTTTTGAAAGTGGTGGTAAAGTGATAGGGCACAACTATTAAAAATAAAGAACGATTATTCTTTAGGAATAATAAGTAGTACTGACTTGATTAGGAACCTGGTCCCTAAGTGATGATATACTTTCAAGACTTTGTGCTGTCTCACTACTCTTTTCAAATCTTTTCCTCCCTATCAATGGGTATATATCTGCATAGATATGAGACTGAATTAGAAACATAACACATCATCTAACCTGGATACGATCAATAATTCATAGCCAAGTGTGGAGAATTAGAGTAACCATTCAGCAATCAGATTTCATTACTTCTGTTCTTCTTTGTCCCATTCAATTGATTTCTTACTATATTTAATCAAGGATCTACTAGAGATAGATATTTCAGGACTACAAGTGGTTCAAGATGGATACTAAACTTGTCTCAGCACCAAGGAGACATTGCCTCCTTTAAGGGCCTTCAGCCAGAGATGATCTTCAAGTCTTCAATTGTGTGCTTTGAACAACCATTATCATTAGGGGTGTACATAGGTCGGGTTGGTTCTTTTTTTTATTAAAATATAACCAAACCAATAATGTCAGTTTTCTAAATCTATAAACCAAATCAAACCAATATACAATCAATTTTTTTTATTTCGGTTTTAATCAGGGTTTTTTATTTTTTTTTATTTTTCTGTTTTCTCGGTTTTTTTACAATTATAATGTGATTGAAGAAAAATATTAAATTTTTTCACTAAAAAAATTTAAAAAAAGTGGTCATAGAGTTGTTTCAATAAAAATTAAGTTGGCAAATTACTAAGACGTCTAAACTACTATCTCTCAAAGTAATATTATGTGGATACCTAAGTAGTTCAATTGATAAGTCACTAGTCACAGTAACTTGTCTGAAAGTTTCCTTCACATAAAATGTGAGCACACAAAAGAATGAAGAATTGGAGACAACTTATTAAAAACTTAACTCCATAAAGTAATTAATTATAACATAATTCCATAAAAAAAAAAGAGAGAAAGAAAAGAAACAAACCTAAATCACAACTTGACGAATGAGAAAAGTAAGATGAAAGTAAGATGAGAATATAATGAGAACTCTCAGAAAACTTGGAAAGTAAAATGTAAAAAGTGAAGCAATTAAAAAGTTTTAGATTTTTATATTAACTAGTTAAACCCCACGTGTCTCGCACGTGTAACATTTGATTATTTAAAATTAGATGATTTTATCTATTACAAAAAATTTTAATGAAGAGAAAAAAATTTAAATCAATTCTCAAAGATCCATCACACTTTAATAAAATAGCGCAAACATAACATATATTTTATTAAAATATTTAATAAATTTTTAATTCTTAAATATTGAAGAAATAATTTTGTCTAAAGCAGACACTTTTAGCGAAGGATAAAAAGTTCAAATATTTGTGAACACCGAATCAAATAAAAACGAAGTTGAAAGAAAACGAACCAAACTGAAATAGTTTGATTCGGTGTTCGATGTGTACTTTTTAAAATTATAAATTAAAGAATTGAATTAAAATTTGATAAAATCGAATCAAACAACAGAACGTGCACTTCTAATCAACGCCTTAACAACTTAAATCGTACTAATATGAATGAGAAATAATTTTTTTTTAAAAAACATACCTTTAAATCCTCTCATAATCGGCACGAAGTCTCAACCACACACTCACATAATTTTTCTTTACCTACACATCATGTGAATGTCAACAATTGAAATTATAATAAATCATACGATAAAAAAACGTTAATAAAAGATGCATAATATTTAATAGTGTTGACCTACAAATTAAAAACTAATATCAAAGAACATAAAACTAATCTTCTCTTGAACATACTCTCTAACAATTAAATTGTGAATGTTATTCTATTATTTATTGGAAAAAAGGAATGCTCAATATATAGATGTATAATTTTTTTTCTTTTAAGAAAGAGTTGATGAAACATGGAAGAAATCTAATCTAATTTGAGAAACTTTTATCATAAAAAACTAATTATTATAGGAAATCAAGACAAACAAAACTTAAAAGAAAAGAAAATTAACGACTCCTAATTAAATCAAAAACCATACATAAAAGAAAGAAATTAGGTCGTATGCTAACTACAATCTGGCACTACTTATTTTTTTTCTTTTTGAGGTGGGACGTGTATTTTTAGTAAAAATAGTTAAATAATAACTTGATAAAATAATAAAAAGCCGTTTCTTATTACGTATTTAAAGCTTTTTAAAATTTAACACTTATTAAAATTTTCTTATTCTAAGGCTTTTATATTTGTTTCTAGATTTTTCAAATCTTATTAAAATCAAATTTAGTTGTTTTATAATTCTTAAACTAATGAAAAAAATATTAGTTGTCATTAATTCTGACGACTTCTAATAAGAAAAGGTTTTACCATAAATATATATTAATTAATTGTTAACTTTTAAAAATTAGAAAAAAATAGTGAAAAGACGATTTTGTCTAAAGCAAACACTTTTAATGAAAGGCAAAAAGTTCAAACAACATTTCTAAGGCCCTTCACATTTTTAATATATTATAGATATAGATATTGGACTTTGTACTAATTTGTTATTAATGAAAAAACTAAAAATTACACAAATACACAACTTATGTTTTCAATATTACTAAAAATTCCAACTCCCTAAGCATATTACAAAACCCCCACATATACACAGAATGTTATGTATATGTTGGCTATATTATGTATATTAATAAGGAGAGAGAGTAAAGTAATTAAAAAAGTGGGAGAGGGTGTAATTACTTTTAAAAAGTTGGTTACTATAATTAAAGGCCCAAGAATATATATCTATTTTCTGAATATAATAAAAAATAATAAAAGTAATTAGAAAGTAGACTATAAGTAGTATTTTTTTACGTATAAAAAATTAAAATTATATATGTATTACGTCGGTTCGGTTTGATTTTATTTTTTCTAATACCAAACCAAACCACGAATGATCGATTTTTTTTTGCCAACACCAAACCATAAGTCGGTTTTTTCCTCGGTTTGGTTTGATTCATCGGTTCGATTTGACTTAACGGTTCAATTTGTACACCCCTAATTATCATCATCATCTTCATTGACTGTCTTCTCTTGCTTAGCACTACAACAAGTGTTAGTTAGTGGTCATAGGAACCTATTTCAAGTTTGGTTCCCAATATGAGGGCAAGGAAAGACCAATTTTGTTTTTGACCAACTAGGTAAGTTTCTATCCTTTCTCCTAGAAGCAGTAAAATACCTTATTCCTCTCTAAGTTAGAGCCGTGGATGGACATTTTCATCTTTTGTGACCATCCCTTCCACAATAGAAGCATAGAGGAGTATCTTTTTTCTTTGAAGGCTTAATAGGAGAAGAAATATTCTTAGCCTTGCCAACTTGACATTGGTGTTCTGAGCCTTGCTTGCTTCCAGTTTATCCCTGAAATAGAGTAGTCCACTTTAGAGCTTTCTTATGTTTTATCCTTGCCCGAACTAGTTCCTTTTCAAGAATTGAGTTTATCTCAAGTGAGGCAGTCATGTTGGCCTTGGTTTTAGTTAATTCTTCCTCCAGTTGAAATTGGATCATTCTTCCTTCGCTCTTTCCCTTAAGATTCCTCTTGGTGATTTCATCTAATATTTTATTTAAAAAATTATTCTCACAAGAGAGAGTCTTGCACATCGCTTGATGCTCAGCCACTTGCACACCTAGTTCCCCTATTTCTTATTCACATTTTGATAAATCTTCCCTCATCCTTGCCTTCTTATTTTTGAGTTCATCTATTTGGACACTCAATTTTGCTACTTCCTCCTCACACTTCTCCAAGTCCTCCCTTAGATCTTCTTTACCTTTAGCAAGATCATCCAGTGAATCAATTAGCACCGACGTAAGAGATTTTAGTTTACTGAGGAAGTAGTCCTTCAAGTTTTCCTTGATGTCATGTAGAGTCTCTGGGTTGTCTTCTTAAGTCTCAGTGTCTGCCATCAGGGTAAAAAGTGAGTGAAATACTGATGCTTCATCTTTCATTACTACCATGGAAACATATCCTTGTTGTTTAGAATTATCTAAATCACTAAAAGAGTCACCCCAACAAGATACCAACACTTGATTGACAATTTTAGCAGCTTCAACCTTCTTTCCATGCTTTATCAGAATCTTATATTTGCCCTTTCCTTTTCCATCAGGTTACTTGGAGTGAACCTTGTACTCAGTCTTATTCATTAGGCAATCCTTGATATAGTGATCAAACTATCAATATCTATGACAAGTGTTACTTGTATTGCCTATCTCTACACACTTGCTAGGCTCTTCTCTCCTAGAAATAGCCCCTGATTTTTCCAAAGCTTTTAGAACTCTCTTTGTAATATATGTTGTCTTCTCATTTTCATCATAAGAGTTTCTTTAGTAGCTTTAAGAAATAGTTTCTTCTCAGCTTTGAGCTCAGTCTCTAACTTCCCAAACTTTTTAAACATCTCATAAGTTTTTATATTACCTATGAGCTCATATATGGCCATCTTATTCAGATCTCTGGCTTCACTGATGGCAATAATTTTGCTTTCCCACTTCTTTGGCAGAATGCTTAAGAATTTCCTCACTTGATTTTTGGAAAGGATAAATTCACCAAGACAGTAGAGCTCATTAGAGGGAAAATAAACTGGCGTATGCCAAATCAAAATAAGAAAATAAAACCCACAAACTCCACCAATTCAATTAACTATTCAAACTTTCCTCCCCAATAATAGTGCTAAAATTTGATGTCGCCTAAAACTAACCTCCAAAAGAAGTATGTTGCGATCGATGCCAAATATAGTAACCCAACTAGGTTAGGATCGATCCAATAGGGCAATTATTGAAATGTTGCTTAACTTGAGGTAATTCACGAGTAGTGCAGAAAGTAAATGGGGGGATTTTAGAATTATCAGTAATTAGTAACTGAATCTTGAATGTTGAGTTGTAAGCAATAGAAGACGAACACTAGGCTTGTTTTCCCCTGGATTCTCTACTTTGTAAATTTCTCATGTTCAACCCACCTACTCTGTTGTTCTGCATGTAAAGTCAACAAGATATGTATTATCAATCATCTTGTGAATGTGTTGATAAATCTCACCCTTTACTTTGTAAATCTAAGGGTGTCTCTTTATTCCTCCTTATCTATGACTTCGGTTTAACTTTTTCCTTTTGAGTCTCAAACTGATTAGATGAGATGATGAAATAGTAAGATGGATATGAATCTCAAATTACTGTCTTAATACTTTTTTCCGAATCACAAACTCCCTTGTGAGGACGTTTGAGAATATAGGCTATCCCCAAGCTTCTATAGTAGCTCTGAGGTCAATTATTGCAAAAAAGATTAATATCCATGTATAATTTTTAGAATAGATGAATATCCCACTTTCTTTATGTAGCTAATCTGCCAAGGTTCCCACAACCCTAGTCCAAGAAATTAGCCGCTCATGTGTATGCAAGAATCCATGATAATCAATGAAGAATTCATGTAATTAACTACACAAAAATAAGATGAATACAATCCAAAGTCTTCAATTGAATAATAACCCAAAATCTCAAGAATAATATCAAAGCATGTAAAAGTAGAAAGAATAATGTTAAAAGAGTGTAACTCAATAAAAGATAAACCCTAGAGTATTTATAGTAACTCAAAAAATACTCAGAAATCCTGATAAAAAGGAAAAGGGAAAAGTAATGTCGGCACATGGTACGACTCGTTCATCCACTCGTAAGATCTTCTTACGAGTTGTACTGTGCTTCTCGAATCCCCTCCAGTGTCTTATCTTCCAGGCTTCAACTTTCTATTCTTCTTACAACTTATGCTCACGAGTCGCACCTTGACTACACGACTCATGGCCTTCACTCGTATCCACCTGGGTCTTCTTTCTTTCACTTCTTTGAACACTGGTGTTCTTACAGTCTATCCATACAAGTTGTACTCAAACTTTCGACTCGTACTCTTTTGAGATTTCAACTTTGAATTGCTTCCTTGGATTTTTTTCTCTTGAAGACTTGGCACGATCCATTTCAACATCTTACGACTTGTATGACTGAGTTGTATCTTCTTTGTACTTAACTTTTTAACTTGTCTTTGGTCAGTATTGTTTTTATGAGTCAACCTGTGAGTTTTATACTGTGTTGACGACTGTATGGTGACTCTCATCGTTTGTAGTCTTGGGCTATTTCAGGTCGTTTTCTTCTAATTTCAATCCAAAACTATTATTGACCTGTTCACCTGCAACAAGCAACAAACCACATCATATCAATCAAAATAACCTAAGTACAAGCATAATTTCATTGTTTTAAGCATCAAAAGTATCGTGTTTCCACGACACATCAACAGCCTCAACTTAGAAGTTTGCGTATCCTCAGGCAAAACAAAAATAAAAAACTATCAAAGTATAATGATGCTTAAACAGGAAGATCCAAAAATACCGATGGCAGTGACTTTTTAATTTATTTTTCAACAATTGTGTTCCCCTCCTAGTTTTACCTATTCAAGATTTAAACTGTGTATAATGATTTATCACACGGATAAACAAAAAGGAATCCGATGATGGAATTACATTAGTAACAGACAAGTGGGCATAGACATAAACCACACCAACAAAACAGTCTAGTAACCTAACAACATAACCCATGTGCGCTCAGAGTCAAAGAAATACCATTCATGCTTAGTTACGATTAATCAATTAATTCAGGTATATAACAAACAATGCTTTCACACACAAAGAAGTATCACCAGTGTATACAAAATACCATAGGCTTTCCATATACTCTTTTTCTAGGTTTTTGGATAGTCAGGATAGGATCACTAAAGGGCTTTATTTAGCTTGAAATGTAGGTTAGGGGCTGGTATGGTATATTTTTGGGATTTATTTAGTGACTACGCCTAACTTGACACTATGCTTTATTCGGGGTCCACTTATGTTCTACTTTTTATTTTAGCCCTTATGTCTCCCTTTTTATTTTAAATCACATACAGATTGGACCAGGTGCAGTTCTCTTTTTTCTCACTTTCTTTTTCTTTTCTTGCAATTTTTCTTCTCCTTTTCTTTTGTTTTCTTTTATTTTCACTACACCTATCCTTTTTTAGTTTTTGCTTTTTTACATTTTTTTCTTCATACTCATTTTCCCCTATACACCCCTATAATAGTCACCCTCAACTTGGGCGATTTTCCTGAGTTGAGGTGCACAATGTTCAAGTCAGACCAGGGACAATACAGGTTCATTGTAGAAATGGAATGGTGAAATCGATGTAAACAAAAAAAACTTGGCCAATTTAGGCTCAAATATTTGGATCAAAGGGATTCATAATTTATTTGGTTGGGTGTTTAAGCTCGAGTGGACTTAAAAAAATGACCTATGATCATTTTCTACTCGATTATCCTAGACCTAGGTAAAAGCAACCGGGCAAGTTTTAGATTTTGATACACCGGAAACTCAGTAATACCTCACACACACTCGCATGGGGTTATAATGTTAGGTACTACTTATCCCGTTATGCAATTGTTCGCCCTAGCTGTTCTGTTCCTAATCCTAATGCCATAATTAGATTCACAGTTTCTCACACAGATACGCACATCCCACAGTTAACACAAAAATTGAAAAGGGCATCAAATTTTTAGCACAAATGGGGTATCAAATTTTCAACATAAATTGGGGAATCAAATTTTCAGCACAAAATAGGGTATCAAATTTTCAGCATAAAATCTTTCAAAATTAGACAGTTCAAAGCATAATCATTCCAAACAAATCAAGTACCAAAGATACAAATTCTCCTCCTACTTTCAAATATTTCCAGCATACAATACACCAAAAACAACAAAAAACAAAAACACAAAACATATCAGTTCTTTACATTTTTTAGGTTGTAGCCACGATTTTCAAAACATGGCAAGTATGGCTCGTGGCGACCTTGATACACCCCACCTCAACTTAAAATGTATGTACTGTCCCCAGTGCATCTAAAAAACATAAAGTAGAAGAGATCGGAAACATACCTGGGTGCTCCAGGCAACTAATACAACATCATCACGTGGGCTCTCATATCGGGTCTACCATCATCATCTGTAGTCCCCTCAGCTACCGGTACTGTGTCAGCAATAGTGGTACCGATTGTGGCCGGTGTGCTTAATGGTTTATCACTCGGTGGGGCTGCATCACCACCTTCCTCAACAACAATCACTGCCGATTTTAAGCTATCGGCTCCAGCGTGCATCTCTTGGACCCTCACCTGATGGTCCTGCTCACTCTGTAGGCTATCTCTCTTAGCCATATTCTTTGATTCTCTTTATGTGCTTTTGTTATTTCTCTTTCTTTCTTTTCTTTCCTCTTGGGTCTCCTCTACTGGGTCTAGAATAACCCAAATATTATCAACATGTACTTCCAACACAAATACCGTAACCACACAATCTAGGATGATTGATTAGTCGTACAATTCATCCATCATCTTCAAAATTTTAGCCACCTCCGCTTTGACCTCTACAATATCCAGGGTCTAACCACTTTCCAGCTGATAAATCATCCTCTTCTCAAAGGCATTTAATCAACTCTGTACCCATCTATATTGCTTTTTTAACTTTGCTTTTACACAGAGTTTCATACCTCCTCTATGTTTTAAACCTTAGCCTCCAATGTGCCTAGTATCGGCATAGCCTTTCCCCATACAGACTATGAGATCATGATAAATCTAGTTGGCATACCTCTCAGCCGAGGTGGTATAGACTTAACCGAAGGAGGGGCACTAAGAGTACCCACTAAATAAAAAATCTGTGTGGTCTCAGTCTTCCTACGTGTCTCAATATCATCAACAGTCTCACCTTCACCACTCTGTCGGTATATCTTCACAAGCATATTTTCCCCTCGCCTTGCCTTGCCTGCCTGGCCAATGGGTTGGCTGCATCTCAGATCATCCCAAAATCTGTGGTATTTGTGGCCTCGATCAACTCATCAATAGCTGGGAGTTCCTGCACTCCTGCAGCCAAACACAACTATATCATACAAGGGTATGCCAACAATAACTTCTCACCACCAAAAATGCGGTCTCTCATCTCTCAGGCTAAGAACTCGCCCATATCAAACTCATATATGGCCATGAACCCGACTTTTTGAGTTGCCCAAACTGGGTTGAGTATGTTGCCGCCAGTAGTGGGACATAACCTGTGTCAGGCTAATGTATACCATGCCTCGGGCTCGAAGTTAAGTGTATTCTTTTCTATCTTCAGTGAAGTAACTCCCGAGTCACCTTCCACCCAAACAGTGTTCTCACCATTCGCTTCTATAAAACTGGAAATCCACCTAAAATGAACCATCTTATTATCCATCCCTATCTGCTTTCGATTAATTTTCTGCACTTCCTTCATGCGGTACTCTATCTCACCCATGTTCATCAGAGGCTGATATTCTAATGCATACAAGAATCTAGAAACAGTACATGGGGAGATATTGACCCGAAATTCTCAAATGATCAATAAGGTAATAGGGTCACCACCTCTTCACAACTGCCTCTGTGGTTACTGTCTTTGCAGCTCACCCTTGTATGTCACATAAATTTTTTAGATTAATGCCACATTATATTTGTTGGGTGCTTTAGTCATCCATTTAGAGCCATACTACCTAAATCGCTCCTCAAATTTGGGAAACTCAGTCATCCCAGTCGTAGTTAATCTCCTCTCGAGGTACAGACTCCACTTGATTCTATTGGCAAGTCTGATCAAGCCATCATTATACGTGACCTATATACTGGGGTACCTCTACCATTCAACACTGGGCATCGGAGAAGGTATGATAGCTAATGGTGGGTGCTGCACATCAATAGGTGGAAAATCAACTTCTTCTATAGCACCACTATCACCTTTTGAACTCTCTTTCTCAGAACTTGATTAAACATCATCTTCTATCTCTGAAGGTAGAGGTGAGTGTGAAGGGAAGGTACTCGAGTTCTTCATCCTTGGTCCCCATGGAGGTGCGTCCTCCATAGTTGCTACTTTATTTACCCTTGTAGGTCTTTTGCCTCTTGGGTTAGCCTTTCCTTTAATTGGGTATTCGACATAGTCACTACTACTGTTGGATAGCTCTGTGGACTCAAAACTTAAAATTGGTGTCTTTTTGCTTCCCTTTTTGGCCACTTGTTTTGAAGATGACGCATCTTGGGGAGGCATGGTACCTGAATGTACATATACATTAGTACTTAACTAAGAAGAAGAAAGCAAAAATAAGAAAATAAATATAAGTGTACATGTGTTGTACGGGGTACAACTGGCAGTAAGAGTTGTATAGTCTGAGTACGACTCATATGAATGAGTCATATGCTAAAAATTATGTCTATGATTGTTCACTAGCCTTTTTATGAGTCCTCTTAGCCAGTCGTAAGGATAGGTTACGACCCATTACCAGTAGTCGTAAGCAGACCAGAAATAAACTTTTAATATATGATTCCCCCCAAGTCCTTACGTCTTAAATTTATGAGTCGTATGGGTTGGATACGACTCATATAAACAAGTCATACCCATACCAGAATCTACACTCAGTTAGATTTCTATGTTCTCAGTGGTTACGAGTCTCATCATGACTCTTTACTTATTATGGATATGAGTCGTAAGGGGTCTCGTATCTACTGCAACATAAATGTTCAACTTTTGAGTTGACTCAAATATGCAATTCCCAAACTACAATCTAAATTGTACAATATTACCATCCCCATATCAGTCCTAAACCACATAATTACAATGCAAAATATCAAAGTTTACCCATACTTTCATTTTCAACTCAAATCCTAAGAACTAGGGCTCTATATTGTAACATATAAGTAAATTCAACTCAAAACAAGTTTAAAATATCTCACATTTGCAATTTCAACTCGATATATAATGAATTTTAGATCAAAACTTACTTGAATTGGTGAGATTATAGGCTGCTTGAGTTTACAATTTTTCTTTCCCAAATTCATGCAAAGAAAGGAATTCAATCAAGTTGGTGTGTGATTTTAAGTCTTTTCATGAGTTGGGAGCTCAAAGATCGATCAACAATGGAGGTATTTTGGTTTTGGAAGTGATTCATATCTCAGGTACCCGTATCAGGTGCCCTATTTGGATTTAAATCAAATGTTAGGCTTGGTTTACCCGCGACCCCCGGCCTGGTAAGCTTGGTTATGAGTCATGTGTATGACTCGTACCCTGGCTTACGAGTCTTTTTCTCTACTCGTAAAGACCTTGAACTTTAGTTGGGTTCTGGAGTAGATACGACTCAGTGTGATAAGTCATTCCTTGAGGGTGTAACTCATTCTGCCAGTCGTAAAGACTCTAGAAACTTTTACCTGGATCTACATAATCTCCCAGGTCCTTAAGATTCTTAATCACGAGTCGTACCCTTAAGATACGATTAGTAAAGAGTCTAAATGACCTACTTTCTTGATTTTCTAGCTCTTTTCTGCAATGTTTGGTCCTGCACACTGAACATATATATTACTCTATAAATAAATAAGTACAAAACATAGGTTTCGTCCCATGCAATGCTTGATTTAACGTTGTAGCATGACCTGGCTAAGTTGGATACTTAGATTTTACCAACTAACCTCATGGGTTGCCTCCCATGCAACACTTGATTTAATGTCACGGCACGATGTAATTGCCGTGGGTACTCAGACTTCACCAAGGTCCAATTCAAAAATCATATTTATTTCCTTAGTGTTACCTATGTAGTGCTTTACTATTTGCCCATTCACCTTGAACGGGGCTTCACTATCCCACTTTAATTTCAAAGCACCATATGAAAACACTCTCAGTACAGTAAAGGGACCATACCATGTAGACTTCAACTTACCTAGAAACAACCGAACCCTTGAGTTGAAGAACAATACCTAGTCACCTTTTTCAAAAATCCTTTTCTCAATCTTGCGACCATGATGCAGCTTCATCTTTTTTTTGTAAAATGCAGAACTTTCATATGCCCGGGGTCTAAATTCATCCAACTCATTCATGTTGTTCATCCTTTCCTTTGTTGCATCTTGTCACTCAAAATTTAGCTTTCTTAAAGCCTATAGTGATTTATGTTCATGTTCAACCAAAAAGTGACATGCCTTGCCACACACCAACTAATAAGGAGAAGCACTAATGGGGATCTTGAAAGCTATTCAGTAAGCTTGTAATGCATCATTTAGCTTACGTGACCAATTAGTCCTATTGGTATTTACTGTCCTTGCTAAGATGGAATTGATTTCTCTGTTGGACATCTCAACTTGTCCACAAATCTGTGGATGATAAGATGTTTCCACCTTGTGTTTCACTCCATACTTATAAAGTAGAATTTTGAATAGACGATTACAAAAATATGAACCACCGTCACTAATGATAGCAAGTGGCATGCCAAATCGAGAAAAGATGTCATTTTTCAAGAATACAGTGACACTATGTGCTTCATTGTTGGGGAGCGTAATAGCTTCCACTCATTTGAATACATAATCCATATCCACAAGTACATACTTCATGCCAAATGAACTCACAAAAGGTCCCAAGAAATCTACACCCCATACATCAAATAATTCCAATTCTAAAATTGGAGTCATAGAAAGTTCATGGCATCTAAAGATGTTACCTTGGTATTGACATTGATCATATGAGAGGCAAAAATAATGAGCATCTTTGTAGATTATTTGCTAATAGTACCCACATTACAAAATTTTGTGGGTTGTGCGGGTTCGTCCATGATGACCCCCAACTGGTGAAGAGTGAAAATCCTCAAGTATCCTCATCATCTCTATCTCAGGTATACATCTACAAATAATCCCATCCATACAAATTCTAAATAGATAAAGCTCAACCCAAAAAAATTTCCTTACCTAATGCATAAACTTCTTTCTTTGCTGAAAGGAAAGATCTTCTAGGACTAGATCACTGGCTAGATAATTTACATAATCTGTAAACTATGAAATTAGATCTTGGGAAGCTACCAATAACTACTCCTCTGGAACTGTCATCAATCTCGATCCCATATTCAACTTTCTGCATAGCGTTCTCCTCAAGTCTAAACAAATGATTCACAACTTAGTTTTCAGTGCCTTTTCTGTCCTTGACTTTGAAACCAAATTCTTGAAGCAATAGTACCCACCGAATCAGTCTAAGCTTTGCATTCTTTTTCACCATTATGTGCCACAATATTGAATAGTTAGTGTGCAAAACTACCTTCAAACTAATAAACTAAGATGTAAACTTCTCGAAGGCAAAAACCACTGCCAATAACTCTTGTTTGTAGTTCTTTAGAGTAGGGTTCAATGCTTTACTAGAATAGTAGATAGGAGGAAGAATAGTTTGTTTTCTTTGGCCTAGGACATCACCTAAGGCCACTCCACTTGCGTCACACATAACCTCAAAAGGCAAGGACCAATCGAGAGACACAGTGATTGGGGATGACACTAACTTCTCTTTTAGGCTTTTAAAATCCTTCATACATGCATCATTAAAAACACATTTAACCTTTTTCTTAAGAAGATTGCAAAGAGGATTAGCAATCTTTGACAAATCCTTGATAAAACACCTATAAAATTCTGCATGCATTAAAATGCTCTGAATCCTCTTCACAGTAATTGGTGGAGGTAATTTCTCAATCATCTCTATTTTGGCTCTGTCAACCTATATGCCTCTTTTTTGAAATCTTATTCCCTAGCACAATACCTTCTTTTACCATGAAATGTCACTTTTCCCAATTAAGTACCAAGTTACATTCTTCATAGCTTTTAAGAGAATTTACCAAGTGAACTAGGTAGTTATCAAAAGAATCACCAACGATTGAGATATCATCCATAAACACTTTGATGGTGTGTTCTACCATGTCAGAGAAGATGGACATCATACATCTCTGGAACGTGGTTGGAGCGTCATAACCCAAATGGCATACGTCTGAATCTAAAGGTCCCATAAGGACATGTAAAAGTCGTCTTCTCTTGATCCTTAAGTGCAATAGTGATTTGGTTGTAGCCTGAGTACCCATCAAGAAAATAGTAACATCCTCTACCCGCAAGTCTATCCAACATCTGTTCCATGAAGGGCATAGTAAAATGGTCCTTCTGAGTCTATGCATTCAATTTTCTGTAATCTATGCATACTCTCCAACCTGTGACTGGCCTCCTTGGCACTAACTCATTCTTTTTATTACTCATAAAAGTAATCTCGCTTTTCTTCAAAACACATTATACTGTACTGACCCACTTGCTATTAGCAATGAGATACACTACACTAGTATCAAACCAATTGATTATCTCTTTTTTCCCCACCCCTGTGTAACATCCCTTATTTTCATGCTAGAATTTGAACTGTCATTCCTACGTCTAAAAACTCTAATCCCATGATTTACATTTAAATACATGTTTCATGATTATTATCCTATTGAGAATAGTGCTTACAAGGTAAAAAAATATTCATAGGAAGCACTTAGAGCAAATTCGAGCTGAGGACTTTTCTATCGATAGAGTTTTCACAAATTCTCTAGATAGGGTCAAATTTAAATAAGTGTATCTCTAGGAATGTACCAATTCAGGTGTCCTTCTTTATTTTAAATTAAAGGTCTTTGATTATTCTTTCTATTCACTTGGTTTCACCTTAATCCGATATCAGAGTGGGAAGTTATAATCATTTTACCTCAGCATGTCTGTCTTTCAACAAAGTAACGACTTGAGTTGATAAGTCATCAACTAAGTGATGACTTATCAGCCCAAGTTATCATCCTTAATAGAATTCTATCAATTTCAGCTTCGAAGTGATAATTTTAGGTGATAAGTCGTCACCTAAGTGATGACTTATCAACCCAAGTCATCAGCCCAACGAAAAAGTCATCAATTTTAAATTCAAAGTGACGACTTGAGGTGCCGTCACCTAAGTGATGACTTATCAACCCAAGTCATCACCCTTGACCAGCAAGGGCCAAATCAAACAATGAGATGACGACTTAAGTTGATAATTCATCAACTAGTTGATAAGTTATCAACTCAAGTCATCAACCAAAAATTTTAGCAATTTGATTCAGTTTTTGTAGGGGTATTTTGGTGTTTTTCTAAAATCAAACCCTACCGCTCCCATGAATTAAAGCATCATAAGGCATTATTTTCTTCATATTAAATTACTTAACACGTTATTTCTTCTCCACTCCCTAGAACAACAAGGTTGGGGTTTCTCCCCAAGAATAAGAAACTCAAACTTTCCTCCCCCAAGAATACAAGAATTCAATTCTCCTCTTTAAGAAAAACCAAGAATCTAAGTTCCCTGGTCCAAAAAGTTCAAGAAAGTATTCAAGATTATATCCAAGGCTTTTGAGGTCAACTTTTCTCCAATAAATCAAGTCTATTAAGGTATGTAGGGTTATGAACAAGGATACTCCTTTCATCTTTATGCCCAAAACTAGCTTTTAAAGATGAATTTACATGAATTGCAATTAGGGTTCACACCCAAAGTATCTTGTTTTAAGTTATGAATTAATAAAGTGATTGAAGTATGAAAGTCCATATTTGTCTCAATTTAAAGAATTCTCTTTTATGATTTTGAATACCATGAGAATGATTTGAGGCATTGATTACAGATTTTCCAATTGAGATTAAGCGTGATATTGTGAATTTGATTTCATTATCTTGATATTGTAAAGTATTTCAAGAAGTATATTGAGCATGATGTTTTGCTAAGAATTTACATATGTTTTAAGCACGGGTTTAAGCCTAGTTTAAGTATTGATATTCTAAGAAGATTATGATTTTAAGACTCTTTCATATGTTGTTTGCCAAGATTTAAGAAAGAAATTGATCTTTTGATCCTAAGCTAAGATAAGGAATCCACATTGATCATACAGTTTGAGATTTAAAGAAAGAGAAGCACAATTGGTTTTCATATAAATCCTTGTGCTATTTTAAAGTGGATTTCCTAATGTCTGAGCGAAATAATAAGGTAGTATTTAACACCAAGTTGGGTATGATTCCAAGGTCTCATTCCCCAAAACTACATGCCACTCTAGGATTAAGATTAAGTGACCATATAGGATAAGTCAGTGATCACTTAAGATAAGGTTGTACTCCTTGGAAAGAGTATGACACCTTTCCCCAATGTGAGATTTTCCACTTAGGAGAACATAACGTAGGACATCATGATAGCTCACATGGTGTATGTCGGTTGGAAGAACCTCCCAAAGCCCCTATGTCCTAAAATAGAATAACAAAACAACTTTTATAAATGAAGTGTAAAGGCTCACAATTTTACTTAGATATTGTCTTAAACAAGACATCAGTTATCAAATTTCAAATTTTAGTTTCATATGATAAAGGTGAGTCCTTTTTCACTTAGCTAGCATGATTTGAAACTAGAATACGAATACAGATTTTTAGAACGAAGTGTGATGGCTCATAGAATTACTTTTATTCTTTACTTCTTATGATTTATTATTTTACAATTTTGATTACTCAAGCCAATGTGAGTCACTTACACTTAGCATTTAGTTTTTGACAGTTTGTATGATTAGTGCATTATTGTTTTACTTATGTATTCACCCCCATATGCTTAGTACTTTTCAAAAGTATTGATTCACATATACGTCTATGTGCTACATTATTTAATAATATAGGTACCAGTTGTAGGATATACATCATAATTAGACAGTTGCAGATTCTAGCCAGCGGGTGATAAGTCCTCCTACTATGAGGACTTCAGTTAGATGTAATTCATATACTTTACTTTCTTACTCATATGTATTGATTAGTGGTAGTTAGAGTCATGCCCCAACTATCTATAGTCAGTAAAGTAGAGGCTTCATAGATGTTAGTCAGAGTTAGTCATGTAATTTCAGTTTCTCTTTTCAGTTTTATCATAATGTAAAATTATATCAGTATTGTATTTTTTCAAGATTTCATCATGATTATGTTTCCACACAATACACTAAGTTATTTTATACATATCTAAATTAGTTCCTTAACAGTATATCAGTTCAAAGGTTAGCTTGGGATCAGTTATGGTCCTAAGCACTGTGTTACATCCAGGGAGTAGCCTCGAGGTATTACAAACTTGGTATCAGAGCATGGTTCAAGTTTCCTAAGGTGTCTGTGAAGCCGTGTATAGTGTATTCTTGTGGAATGATATAGAGACATTTGTACTTTTCTTCGAGAGGCTATAGGGCATTTAAGAAATGTCTCTTTTCTCTCACACTCTAGATCATGCTGTAAATTTTTTCTCTTAAAAAAAATTTTGTCGATTCGTGTGTTACTCATCGCTTTGTCATATTCTTAAGATAACATGATTAGAAAGTTCCAATTCCTCTCAATATGATGCTTCCAATTCTACTATTACTAACTTTAAAAGTCACACAAAAAGCTCTATAGGAGCTCGTTTGTGTGTTTCTCAAGTTGAAAGTTATGTCCTCATCTATATGAGTTGTTCAGTTAAGACAGAATAAGATATGTTTTTAGATTTCTCCTTATTCCTTCTATATAGATAGTGCTCATAAGAGGAGATAGTATGAACATAGATTATTGAATAATTTTTCATTCAAGTGATATTGCAACCTGGAGTGTTATGATTCATAAGTAGTAGAACCTTCTTATAGTTGGAAGTAGTGACAATAAAAGTAAGAATGACAATTGATAGAATGTATAGAGATCAACTTATGCATGATTTCAAATCTATGTTAAGGTGATATGTCCTTGTGTGTTAGTTTAGTGAAAGGTAGAGAGGGAGTTATTAGTTAAGGTGAATTATTATTTTCTTGAAGTAGGGAAGGATTATTGATGGTATTTATTGTTTTAAGAAATCGTATAGAATATTAATGAAGTTTTTGGTGGTTGAGTATTGTTAATTTAGGCTTCCCTTGAGGCTGCAAAAAGGAGTTTAGTTGAAACTTATAGAGTTATGAAAGTAATTTAGGTGTATAGATGGATAAATAATCGGAATGTGTAGAAGGAGGATGTGCTAGCGGATTCTAATAAGGTATACCATAGGATTATGATCAATTATTGTTATTATGAGGCTTTAGTGGACTAGTGTTTCTTGATGTTTTATTTTATAGATTTCAAGTGAGAATAGTATGTGAGGTTAGGTTGTTAATCATGCCTATCACTAGACACTAAGTTGGAATAGTGGATGATCATTAAGGTGGAAATAATGATTGCTTGGTTAGTGATGCTAGTTATATAGAGGAGATCTAGTAGTCTTGATCAATGCATGCAAGAATTTAAGTTTGTTGATTTGAAATTAAGTATGATAATGTATTTATGATCTATAGGTGTACCCAAGGTAATATGGGGTTGCATTATTTTCTAAGGTTGTTAAGTGTTGTAAGTGGTTAGTAGTACCCTTGAGTTGCTAAGTGGAGGAACACTAGTTATATTGCATATTGTGTTCTTAATAGCTAACTTAAGGAGTTATGGATAGCTGGTGTTGAGTCATATAAGTATGATTTTGATTCTTAAGGTTTGGAAAAAAATATGTTTTGAGATACAATCTTGGTAGGCTATGATTATGTGTTTAGTGAGTCAAGTATGCTTGTCGAGTTAATAGAGTGTAAGTCTATGATGATGATTATTGAAGCTAAAGAAAGTCAAGGGTGGTATGTACTAAGAGAGTATCCAAGAATGAAGTTAGTATTGTCTAGATATAGTTTATTCGGGTGAGTGAACATTTATGTGTAGACTATTAGAGCAAAGAAATTATGGCTAAGTCCTAGGGATATAAAATAGATCCATAAGTTTAGCAAGATAGCTTTGATCTAAGGGGGAGATGGTAGAGTGAAGAACCAAATAAAGTTTTGAAAATTAGATTGTGATACATGTTAATAAGAGTTGTAATGAGATAGTGACCCCTTCTAACTCTAGGGTATTCCTTGGATTTCAGTTATTATCACACCAAACTCATGTCTTTAGTG
The DNA here is from genome assembly GCF_002878395.1 of Capsicum annuum. Taxonomy (NCBI): domain Eukaryota; kingdom Viridiplantae; phylum Streptophyta; class Magnoliopsida; order Solanales; family Solanaceae; genus Capsicum; species Capsicum annuum. The sequence goes on along the minus strand of NC_061113.1, from coordinate 32,982,821 downwards.
ATAGATCCATGCCATAGGCCAATGCTTATACATTTCATGCATATTCAAGTCCTTTCTCAACTTCTAGTAAGTAAGTAACAGCTTCACTATGTGAAACGAGTCATCCTTCATAAATCTATGAACTCCAGTCTTATGTTGAATAACTTATGATAAGTATGAACTCATGTTTCAGAGTATGATCAATTCTCAAGACTCATGATACTAGTGAAATTTGCATTATATCATGTATTTCCTCAGTTTAGATCTCTTTAATGAATCCAAGCCATTGACATTCTATTCCTCAGGCCTCAGTTAAGTGTCAAAGTTATGTATAGTATTTTTTTGTGCTTCAGGTGCTTATGTGTTAGCCCTTCAGTGTCCTCTTCTTATGTTAAGATAGTGGTGATGATAATGGATAAGCAATGATTTAGATAAGAGAGATTTAATGACCCTCATTAAGAAATATTATTTTTCTTTTTCTTCCTAAGGCTAAAGGATGAAAGAATATTGAGGCAAGTATTTGGTATATGTCATAGTTGATTGAGAATTCTGGGTATCTCTTCTTAAGAATAGTGCAAGAAGTTTTATTGATAGAGGTTTAGAGAATATGAGAAGTATGCCTTTATGGGTGTTTACTTTGAAGTTCATATGTGGTTATAATGATAGGCTTGAATGTCATGTTGGGATGTAAGTGGAGGTATACAATATGCACTAGTGAATCCATAGTAAGAGTTTAGAGTTAGTCATTGAAGTGGTAAGGCGTGTTATGCTTACGTTGTGAGCTCTAAAAAGACATAAAATATTGAATCATGTGGTTTAGACTAGTATTATGGTGTGGCATATTGTACCTTGTGATTTCGAGTTAGTCTTGATCATGGTGAGAGAATTTAGTTCATTTTAGACTTTAGTAGATGGATTATCAATGCCAATGTGAGAATTACATGTTGAATCAAATGAGTATGGTATCTAAGGGGAAAAGTATAGTTGAGAGAGCATTTGAGAAGTGTTGCTAAGCTTGAAAGTAAGACGTTTCTCTGCCTAAGGCCTAGTAATTCTATCCTAACTTATGAGGTATATGTCTATGTCCTATGTTACAGAGTTATAGCTATGTTACGACTTTTTATTCAGATATCTTATTCAGATCATGCCTGAGAATTCTTTGCTCCCTAATGTTATTAAAACTTAGTAGAAAGAGCGTTGAAGAAATACTCTAGTTGAGTATAAGCTTTTAGTATGATTCAGTCCGTATAGCCTGCAATCCAGTTTAGCAATCAAAAAGATAAGCTCCTATAGATTTCCAACTTTCCATTTAGTCTTACTACCTAAAGTTTCATGAGTAAGGACATTCCATGAGGTAAAATGTTTGCAGTCATGTAAAATACGAATTTAGCTCAGTTCATGCATCATGCATCAGTTTTAGATTCAGTTATTTAGTCATGACTCAGTTTAAAGTGTTCAGTGCATGATCTCAATTTTCTAAGTATTCCATCTTAGAAATTGTAATACCTTTGTATGACCTTGGTCTCGTTACCTCATGATTCATTCTTACATAATATACTTGGTGATGCCATGAAACCCCTCTTTCCTTTTATTCTTATACATATCTTGTTGAGGGATAATTCGTAAATGAGAAATTACATACTTTATTCCATCCTTAGTTACTCCTGGAATTTTTAATGTATCAGTTAGCACTTTGCAATTCTATATTAATGATTGTGTCATGGAAATCTCATGTGAGTTCCAAACTCCTAGCATGAATCAGTTCCTTATAGTCAGTAAAGTTAAGTCAGCTCAGAAATCTGCTTCATGATAGAATTTTTTTAAAGTTTCAGCTAAGCTATATTCTTCATTAGCAGACATGTAATGTATACATTATTCCATACTTTTTAATGTTTCAATAAGTTCCTATCCATCATTCGAGGACAAATGATTCCAAGGGGGAGATAATGTAACACCCGTATTTTCGTGCTAGAATTTGAACCGTTGTTCCTACATCTATAAACTCTAATCCCATGATTTACACTTGAATACATGTGTCATGATTCATTATCCTATTGGGAATAGTGCTTACTAGGTGAAAAAATATTCATAGGAAGAACTTAGAGCAAAGTCGAGTTGAGGACTTTTCTATCGATAGAGTTTAGAAAAATGCTCCAGATAGGGTCAACTTTAAACGAATGTATATCCTAGAATATATCAATTCAAGTGTCCTACTTTATAAAAATTGAAAGTTCTTTGATTCTTCTTTCCAATTCACTTGGTTTCACCTTAATTCGATATCAGACTGGGAAGTTATACTCATTTTACCTCAGCATGTCTGTCTGTCAACAAAGTGACGACTTGAGTTGATAAGCCGTCAACTACGTGACGATTTATCATCCCAAGTTGTCTGCCTTAAATAGAATGCCATCAATTTAAGCTTCAAAGTGATGACTTGAGGTACTAAGCCGCCACCTAATTAATGACTTATCAACCCAAGTCGTCAGCCCAACCAGAAAGCCATCAAGTTCAACTTCAAAGTGACGACTTAAGGTGATAAGCCATCACCTAAGTGATGACTTATCAACTCAAGTCGTCACCCATGACCAGTGAGGGTCAAATCCAACAATGATTTGACTACTTAATTTGATAAGTCATCAACTAGTTGATAAGTTATCAACTCAAATCATCAACCAAAAATATCAGCAATTTGATTCAGTTTACCCCTCCCATGACTTAAAGCATCATAAGGCATTATTTCCTCATATTCAATTACTTAAGACGTTATTTATTTTCCACTCTCAAGAATAACAAGATTAGGGTTTCTCCCCAAGAACAAGAAACTCAAACTTTTCTCCCCAAGAAACCAAGAATTCAATTCTTCTCTTCAAGAAAAACCAAGAATCTAAGTTCCCTAGTCCCAAGAAGTTCAAGAAAGCATTCGAGATAATATCCAAGGCTTTCAAGGTCAAGTTTTCTCCAATAAATCAAGTCTATTAAGGTATGTGGGGTTATGAACAAGGATACATCTTTCATCCTTGTGCCCAAAACAAGCTTTTAAAGATGAATTTACATGAATTGCAATTAGGGTTCATACCCAAAGTATCTTGTTTTGAGTTATGGATTTATAAAGTGATTGAAGTATGAAAGTCCATATTTATCTCGATTTAAAGAATTCTCTTTTATGATTTTGAATACCATGAGTGTGATTTAAGACATTGATTACAGATTTTCCAATTGAGATTAAGCATGATAATGTGATTTTGATTTCATTATCTTGATATTGTGAAGTATTTCAAGAAGTATATTAAGCATGATTTTTTGCAAATAATTTATATAAGTTTTAAGTAGGGGTTTAAGCCCTAGTTTAAGTATTGATATTTCAAGAAGATTATGATTTTAAGCCTCTTTTATAAGTTGTTTGCCAAGATTTAAGAAAGAAATTGATCTTCTGATCCTAAGCTAAGATAAGGAATCCACATTGATCATATAATTTGAGATTTAAAGAAAGAGAAGCACAATTGGTTTTCATTACAAACCCTTTGTGCTATTTTAAAGTGGATTTCCTGAAGTTTGAGCGAAAGCATGGGAGTAGTATTTAGCACCGAGTTGGGTATGATTCCAAGGTCTCATGCCCTAGAACTACGTTCCATCATAGGATTAAGATTAAGCCCCCATAGTGGAATAAGTCAGTGATCACTTAAGATAAGGTTATACTCGGCAAGAGTATGACACCTCTCCCCAACATGATGTTTTCCCCTTAGGAGAACATAACGTTGGACATCATGATAGCTCACATGGTATATGTCGGTTGGAAGAACCTCCCAAAGTCCCTAAGTCCTAAAATAGAATAATAGAACAGCTTTTAGAAACCAAGTGTAAAGGCTCACAACTTCACTCGAATATTGTCTTACACTAGACATCAGTTATCAGATTTCAGCTTTTATTTTTCATATGATAAAGGTGAGTCCATTTTCACTTAGCCAGCATGATTTGAAACCAAAATAAGACTACATCTTTTTAGAACTAAGTGTGGTGGCTTACAGAATTACCTTTATGTTTTACTTCTCATGATTTATGATTTTACAGTTTTGATTACTCAAGCTAAGGTGAGTCACTTACACTTAGCATGCAATTTTTGCCAGTTTGTATGAATAGTGCATTATTATTTTACTTATGCATTCACCCCCATATGCTCAGTACATTCCAAAACTACTGATTCACATATATGTCTATGTGCTACATTATTTAATAAGGTAGGTACCAGTTGTAGCATGTACATCATAATCAGATAGTTGCAGATTCTAGCCAGCAATCGATGAGTCCTCCTACTTTGGGGACTTCAGTTAGATGTTATTCATGTACTTTAATTTTTTACTCATTTGTATTGATTAGTGGTAATTGAAGTACCGTCCCAGCTATCTTTAGTAAGTATTGTTGAGGCTTCAGAGATGTTATTCAGAGTCAGTCATGTAATTTTAGTTCCTCTTTTCTGTTTTATCAAAATGTAAAATTATATCAATATTGTATTTTTCTGAGATTTTATCATGATTATGTTTCTGCACAGTAAACTCAGTTATTTTATACATATCTAAATCAGTTGCTTAACAGTATGCCAGTTCAAGGGTTAGCTTGGGATCACTTGTGGTCCTAAGCTAGCTTGGGATCACTTGTGGTCCTAAGCACCTATGACGTCTAGGGGGTAGCCTCGGGGCGTTACACCCTGCATAGGTGGATTGAGTCGATGCTGATATCCTATACTTGGAATATTATCCGGTTCAAGTTGAATTTTCTAAGTATAAAGACAAGGTGGGATACCTATAATATTTGTAATTGACCAACTTTGTGAGACCGATAGCAAATCTTCCACTTCTGTATCAATTAGGTCAGCTACAATGATTATCGACAAAGTATTATTGTCCCTAACAATACATATTATAGATGAGGAGGGAGGGCCTTCGACTCTAAGATGGATGACTCTTCAATCGATGGGCGAGCAGGTAGAGTGATTTTATTTTTCTGTACCACCCCAAATCTGGTACCCAGAATGCTACACGGTGCTCATAATCCCAAAGAACCACAAGCTAACCCATGACTGATATCTATAACTGAGCACTAAATAATAATAATAATATCATAAATACAGAAATAGAACAAAAAGGCCATAAGGTTCAATACTGATACATAACTGAAAATATGGTATAACAATACCAAAACAACTTAAATAACTATCTGAACATGTTGTAGTGTGAAAGCCTCTAAAACTGAATTGTCTGAATAAAGAGTTGATGGGATAATCCCCCAACTAACTCCATCTACTGAAATAAACTAAGTATTGAAAAAATAAAATAATCAAATAATATCATCCTCGAATGATGAGGACTCACTACTGACTCTGATTGATGAAATTAGAATGCTACTGATACTCTAGAGCACGTGCTTTTGAACCTATGGTATAAAACACCATAGTACAAATGTGTCAGTACGATTAAATATACTGGTATGCAAGTGAGGTAGGATGAATACAATGGTTCATATGCATGAACAATACCAACTGACTGAATAACATGGATGTGGGAATACATGCATGAATACGTAACTATAACTGAGATCATGATAACACTAACTCATGAATTCTGATAACATGGATTTACTGATATCTGAGTACTAATACTGGGATAATAAATGACTAAGTCTATTGAGTACTGACGAACTGATGACATATTACTGAGAAAGGAATGACTGTTTCTAACAGTTTTGACTATGAAGAACTGGTCTGATTGACTATATCTTTCAGTCATGAAATCTGACTACTGGTAACATGAATTTTGTATAATTGATATACTATTAACTAGGTGATTATGTCTGACATACCTAATTCTGATGGAACTAGCTGAGTTCTGTACTAAGCTGAGTAACTATATCTGACAGTCCTGAAACTGTTGAACTGAACTGAGTTCTATTACTGAGAATGGATTCAAAACTGAAACTATGGGAGGTAATAATCTAATCGACATGCCTTGAAACTGAACTGGTGGGGTCCAACCTGTAACCCCGGTTGGAAGGGTGTCAGTACTGTACCACGGTAAAGATAAGTTGTGAGTAAACCCTCTCTGACAGGGAGCTCTTCCATAAACCCCTCCTAGTAGAAAAATTCGAATGTGGTGTATAATCCCTAAACTCGTAGGGTACATCTCAACCTAAACTGGCTACGTAGTTCTAAAACGCAAGGATTGCTTCTAAGGATCACACCGTCTACTGGCTAATAGGTGAGTTTCCATCCTGGGGTTCACTCGGTGCTGAATCCTACCCCCAATTGAAGAGACACTGAACTGATTTAAACTGAACTGTTACTGATAGTATTATTTAGTTGATTTGAACAGAGTTCACTAAATTTCTGTTGACTGATGGAATACTACTGAGATCTGTTAACTCACTGATATTACTGAGATTACTGAGGTTTTCTGAGTCATGTAACTAACTGAATTCTAATAATCATGGCTTGACTGAGAGTATCATTAAAACTGACATTGGCTCTAGGCATACAACTAAATTATCGGGTACAAGTACCCCCAGGACTCGATAGCATGAAACTGGCAAGACTTGAAATTTCTTGAACTCATAACCAATATTGATAATTCATAATACAATAAGTTGGGGATTTCATGAAGCACATGGTTATCATAATGTTGTACATGGATGGAATTGAATATATACATGTCATACTTTCATCAACCTAATCTTATAAACATTCCATCAAATTCTCATAATGCATACAATATCATGGAAGTCATTCTTGGTCGTAAGGGTAAAGCATGTATTTATTCTTTGAGTCACAATTGAGCTATAATACACAATTTCTATCCTCTTAGGAATTTTATCAAACACCTTACATGCACAACTTAGGGAATAGGTGCCATCATCAAATTACACATCATAAACAACTCAATTCATGGATTTCAACTTGTATGCTAACGTAGTTTCCTGAAAAACACATAAAGATTCCAACTTGGGAATCATACAATAAGATAAACATGGTTACAAACAACCCGCAACATAAATACCATGTTGATAATTTGAAAGAGGGTTCTTGGACTTCATGGATGAAAGGAATCCATAAATCAACACTTGATATACCTTAGTTCTTGATTTTATGAAGATTGATGGAGAGATTCTTGAATTTGAATCATTAATTGAAAACCCTAACTTGTTCTTGAGATAAACTTGAGAGAGACACTATATTTTGGTTGAATAAGGGCTAAATCCCATGTTTTAGACTTATATAAGGGTAGGAAATTGACCCTTTTCCCTTAAAAATGAAAACATTTAATGACTAAAATTGGGCATCATCGTGGTGCATCAATGGCATCAAAGCAATAGTCAATGTGTCACGCCATCATCGCGTCAAGTCTCACTACTTTGACCCTGGCAACCTGCAACAGTGTCAACCAACACGATTTGCGACACGGCTTGCCAAGATCACGTTGGTCTACTGTTTTGGACTTCCAAACGTGGTCTAAATGTGATCCAAAAAATCCAAAACTTATTCGGGACACCTATAGACCTCTCTAATCATGAATTAATAAAAATACGAACCATTAAAGGATGTTAAGTTGGAAAAATGAGATTTCCAACTTTAGAAGGCCAATAATAGGCTAAGTCTGGAAACTTAGCTAGAACCTTCTAAGTATGGGATCCCCTTAACAAGCATAAATAGACTGAATTAAGTTTAGGATTTTGTGGGGTCTTACAATATCACTTCCTTGGGAACATTCGTCCTCGAATGAGACTGACTAAGATGGGGGAATGATAAGCTGAAGTACATGCTGAACATGAACAACTGAAACATGAGTACATGATTGACATCACTAATTTGTTGAGATTTGTTCTGAGCATGCATATCTGATGCATGATTTCATGACTGACATAACTGATAAGCTGAATATATTATACTGAACATACATATTTGATGCATGAATAAATGACTAATCTGATACATAAATGCATGACTAAATAGGCAATTGTAATTGATACCAAGTTTATCTCATGGAAATCTGAGCATAAAACAGGATAACTTCAAAGGAGACTATTTCCTTAAACTTAAAATGCTAATGAGCCTAAAATTAATTTCTATATATGCATGAGTGGAAACATGAGAACGTAACCGAGTCTGGAACGTGATACATGAGCTGGATATTATGATCTGAACTGAGAACCTTGAACACGTCGCTTATGGTTGAGGTCGGAGTTTAAGGGTTAACTCATGCGTACCCCTTACCCCAAACTGGATTAACTACGAAAAAAAAGAGCGACACATTTATGTTATGAAAGTTTAGGGAATTATAGTGTATCTCCCCCTCGGGGTACTATGTCTCTTGAAAATATATTGAGCTGACTTTGCCGAGCTATGAGGAAAGCTGTGGTGATGCACGAGGCACCTTCGATCTGAATATCTGAAATCTAAAACAAAGACATGATATATAAACTGAGCTGATCTTGCAACTTCTGGAACTTTCTATCTTGGAATAGGTACATTCCTGAGATTTCTGATGGTAGGACTAGGTGGAAAGATGGCAAACTACACCATATGAATTTGTTGTCTGATTGCTAAACTGAATTACTGGCTTTACGGACTAACTTATGCTGAAAACTTATACTTAAATGGAGCATTTCTATGACATTCTTTCTATAGAGTTCTAGTGATTGAAGGGAGAAGTGAATCTTGTCTTGATCTGAGTAGGACATCAGAATAGGAGATCGCTACCTAGCTGGTATTTTTGTATTAGGAGGCAAGACCTATGAAACATCATCTAAGATAAGGTGACTAAAACTCATGCATTGTAACTGAGACTACTGAAGAGATTTACATGGGCGCTGAGCACTAATGCATGGATATACTAATTTATCTGATTAACTAAATGACTGATAGCTGAATACTGGACATGTAAAACTAAACTGCAGTTGATTTGGGATAGCTGGATTAAAACTATAGAGTGTTATGCATAGAAGGTAATGATTGACTGGGTAATATGAGGTAACTAAGAATGAGTGGGGGAAAACTGTATTACCTTAGGAACGCAAGACCAAGCGTCTAAAATGATTTGGGAATATTCTGTAAACTAAAGTACTAAAATACTAATATCTGAGTAACTGATGGCCAATCCTATGTTGAGAAATCTTGAAACTGGACTGAGTTTCTGATCTGACTGGACTAGGACTGGGATTAATATTGTAGTTAAGACGGTAATTGAGATTGTAACCGTAACTAAGACTATAACTGAGACTGAATGCTAGTTTTCTATAACTAAGGGTTAGACTGGTATGGGAGTACTAAATTCTGATGGCTAAGTAATTGATAGTTGAAAGCCATGGTTCTGTAGGACTATCTGAGTCTTTTACTGAATATTGATCACTGAACTAACATTGTAACTGAGGCCCACAAGATAGAACATTAACACTACGGATTCACCGAGGGATCTAAACTAAGGGTATACATGGCATAATCTGAGTTTGACTAAACACTAGGAGTGAAGTCATAAATCGTGTGGGATAAGCATACTGTAAAGCATGACATAAGTGCATGAGTCATGAGCTGCACGAACTGGGTTTGGAATTTCTGAATTTGTGGAACATGATCCGCAATATTGGATGAACTTGGAATCCTCATACGAGGAACATGAAACACACACTATTCTATGAAAAGTGCATGGATATAAGTTGTATTCATGAGACTGAAACGTAAAGCATGCGTAAGTATCGAGAGGTTTAAAGTACAAAACTTTGCACTGAGGTAGGAATGGGTCGGGAATCATCTTCCCTTGTTGATTTTTCTACACATATTAGCATTACTACTAGAATCTGAAGGCCTGGCTTTCTGAGATATCATAATCGGATAGTTACTGAATACCTGTCGGTCTGTGTTAGACTGACTCATTGGGGTAGAGACTGGAAAAGGTCCTGTTAACATTTGGTCTGACCTTAAAGTTGACTGCTATGAAAGGAGTTACAAAATAACAAGGAAGCTCCTAAATCTTAAGAAACATGAACATGTAAATGAGGGACCTGTACATACCAGTGGCTACATCGAGAGGACTTTCCTAATCCTGTTGGGACTGAAATGCATAGAGTCTGTTTGGGCGTTGCCTACTGATAGCGCTGGAACTGGCACCCTGCTGATTCGGGCGATCGGATTGAGCTGAAGGACGACCGTGCTGACTTTGAGGACCAGGCCTAGGATAATCTCGGACCTTGTAACCTGACTCGCCACATCCGAAACACACATCACTGCTGGCTCTACATATACTCTTATGATGCTTACCACATCTACTGTCTGCTACTACATGGGGAGCATACTTGGCTAACTGAGTAAACTTAAGAAAGTATTCTTTTACGCTCATGCTACCTTATCTGAGGTTGATGAACTCTAACACTTTGACTTCTTTCTACTCTAGCGGAAAGTATCTACCTAAGAAGGTAGTAGCAAACACTTCCCACTCTATGGGCTCTATATCTATACCCATGTCTACCTTCCACTATTTAAACCACGTATGGGCTACATCTTGTAGCTGATAGGCGGCTAACTTTGCACTCTCACTGGAAGTCACTCCCATGATATTTGTGACTTTTGAACTTAATTGAGGAACTCCTATGGATTCTCTTCAGACTTAGAATCGGATAATAGGAGGGATTCAATCGGGTGAAGTCCCTAATCTTGGCTACAGCTGAATTGGCCACTGATTTGGCCAGAATAGCAGCTGGCCGATCATTCTGAGCTGTGACTGAATTGGCTAGTGTTGTGAATGCAGTCTTAAATTTTGTATAAGAGACATATTCTTCTAAAAGGTTAGGATAATAGGGATAAGGGGTTGGCTGATCTCCCGTTCCTCTTTTTTGAATCCTCTTTGGAGGCATATTCTATAAACGGAAGAGAAGAAGGGATTAAACTGAAAGTTTGGCTGGAGCTCATGCTCACTCGCACGACATGAATACTAAAAGAAGGGAAACTATTCCTAAAACATCTCATATCCTCCTGTACATAAGTATGGTGTACAACACACCAATGTACAAGACTCTACTAGATACAGCTTTTCAGACTTGCTAGGATGATGTTGAACCTTAGGCTCTGATACCAAGTTTGTAACGCCCCAAATCTGGTAGCCGAAATGCTACACGGTGCTCATAATCTTGAAGGACCACAAGCTAACCCATGACTGATATTTGTAACTAAGTACTGAATAACAATAATAATATCGTAAATACGGAAACATGAATTGAAAGCCCATAAGGTTCAATACTGATAAATAATTGAAAATATGGTATAACAATACCAAAACAACTAAACTAACTGTCTGAACGTGCTGTAGTCTGAAAGCCTCTAAAATTGAACTGTCTGAACAAAGAGTTGATGGGACAATCCCCCAACTAACTCCATCTGCTGAAATAAACTAAGTACGAAAAAAATAATAATCAAATAATAACATCCTCGATTGATGACGACTCACTGTTGACTCTGACTACTGAAACTGGAATGCTACTGAGTTGAATCTTAGCTTAATGAAAACTAATGATTATCATCAAAGAGATCGAATCAGCAAGCAAATAAGAAAATGGTTTTGTTGACCAGCAAGGAGCCAATGTGAAATTTAAATTAGACATATTTCTCTCTCTCTCTCTCCATCTCTAAATTAAACTAGCAATTTGTCAAAATAATAATTAATGCATCATTATACTAAATAAAAATTGGTGTTAACTGTGAACAATGAACGTAGTACACATCCGAACTCATGATTGATTAAAGATCATATAGTAATAATTATTTTTACACATCAATAAACAAATAAATATAACAGATCGAGCAGACCAATATAAACTAGGAAAACAAATGAACTACTAGACCTCAACTGGTATTAGACTAGAATGAACCGTGGTGATTGGACGAAGTTGTTGAGTCCGCCGGCGGCGACGGATGGCGTTGATGCTTGTGGATGTTGCATGGCTTTTGTGCAGCAGTGGCAAACCTCGGGGAGAAGAGAAGCGGCTTAACGGTGGTCTCCAGTGAAGGCGGTAGAGACGGCATCAATTGTTTTGGTTTTAGAGAGAGAGGAAGTATGGAGAGAGGGAAGAGAGAGAAAATAGGGAGAGAGGCAGATAGTTTTGGTGAAAATGAGATTAGGGTATCTTGTCTTGCTTAAAAGAAGAGGAGTGGGCAATTTGATCTCAGCCGTTGGATTGGTTTTGATGAACGGCTGAGATCAAAGTTATTTAAAAAGGAGTTAGAAAAATTGAATTTCAATTTGAGTTTAAAATTGGTATCAATTAGGCTATAATTGTCATCTATTGAATACAAACTGGCTATAAAATTTATGTTAATTTGGTTAAAATTGATATTAATTGAATACAAGGTGTCTAGAATTTAAATAAATTAGGAAAAATTATTTTAAGTTAGGCTGCTATTTAATAAATATAATAAGGTTCGCTATTAACAATAGACAACGCGTGTAGAATTAAGATTATTTTACGTGCATTTGGGTAGAGGTGTTAGTTAATCTTGAATTACTTATTCGGCACTGATGACCATTAATTTTTCGATCTCAATAACGAATCAAACTAAGACTGATGATCAGCTCAAATACATCTTTGATATCATATTCAGCTGCTTGATCAGCTCGTGAGAGCTTCACAAGTATTTTCAAAATCGAGTCAAGCTAAGGTTTATTCAGTTTGAATTAATATCAATTCTGACTAAAATTGATATTAATTGAATAAGAATTAGGCTAGACAGTACATAAGCTGGGCAAATTGAATGGACTTAGGTTGTTATTTAATAAATGTAGGAAAGACATAATAATAATAATAATATTATAATAATAACAATAATAATAATAATAATAATAATACACAATGTTTGTAAATTATGAGCATGTATAATTGCGGAAATGATTTAATAAATATTAGCAAAAATATTTAAAATATTATATAATGTAAAAAATAATAATATAAAAATAAATTGTATATTCTCAAATCATGATTGCGACACGTATATATTTATTTGATATCAAAATAATGCGTAAATATCAACATTTAAAATTAATAATTTTGCTAAAATAGCAGTCTAAGGTTAAAATTGGGTGTCAACACAAGTAACCCGATTTATTCCCATAGACTGACATCCGTAGAGGGTACAGTGTACCCAGACCTTACTGCTAAGGTAGATAGGTTGTTTCCAATATACCCTCAGTTCAAGAAAAATAGTCTAAAGCTATCCAATTTCAAGAAAAATATTAGTGAAAATTGATTTAATATTAGTCGTTGATCAAATACGATGAGCAATTGGGATTAGACTTAAGGAGATAAGTCAAATTGGAATTAGATATTGGGTTAAATAAATTGAATTGATGATTTTGATTGAGTCAAATTAAACACAATTGAGACAAATCAAATAAATCAAAATAAAAATCAGAAATATGATTTTAAAAAAAAACAAATTTTAAATGAAAGATTCACTACTTTAATCTTCAAAATCGAAATAAATATTCAAAATAACTAAATCGAATTTATAGAAATCAAATCAAATCAAATTTATTTTGGTTTGATTACGTATGTCATTTTCGTCAATTCGAAAATCGAAAAAACAAACTGCTATTAAACAAGCAAATTGAACAAACAGGATGTCCAGCCTTAATGATATATGATATATGATTTGAATGAGTATACGATATTTATTTTGTTTCAATTTATATGACATTCAGTTAATTTGATCTATCTTCAATATTTTAAAATTATAATTAGTATATTCAAATTTTATCTGAAAAATATCTTTTGTTTCAAATTATAATTTCTTTTGAATTTTATATATTTATATGATATATGATTTGAATGAGTATACGATATTTCTTTTGTTTCAATTTACATGACATTCAGTTAATTTGATCTATCTTCAATATTTTAAAATTATAATTAGTATGTTCAAATTTTATCCGAAAAATATCTTTTGTTTCCTATTATAATTTCTTTTGAATTTTTTATATTTATATGATATTTGATTTGAATGAGTATACGATATTTCTTTTGTTTCTATTTACATGACATTCACTTAATTTAATCTATCTTCAATATTTTAAAATTATAATTAGTATATTCAAATTTTATCCGAAAAATATCTTTTGTTTCAAATTATAATTTCTTTTGAATTTTTTATATTTATATGATATATGATTTGAATGAGTAGATGATATTTCTTTTGTTTCAATTTATATGACATTCAGTTAATTTGATCTATCTTCAATATTTTAAAATTATAATTAGTATATTCAAATGTTATCCGAAAAATATCATAAATTGTCATTCGTGTCATGTCAATGATTATAAAAATATACATGTATTTTAAAATATTTTCCAAAATTCGTATAGTTTGATCTTTAGAAGAAAAAAAATATCACATAAATTAGAAGATTCATCGATTAATAGTTTTGCCACAAAGTAAAATAATTGATAGTATAATTAATTTGTAAATGAAATAAAGAGTCTTACAAATAAATTTTTTTATTCACTTGATATTTTCCCCTAAAAATAATGTTTATTTAGTTTAATTAGTGTAGTAATTTGAAGCAAAATAACATACTTTCACTATTCAATTTATACAATATAAGTTTATTAAGCATAAAGTTTAAGAAAAAAATAATACTTTAAAATATGACAAGTTGTGATATTTATGCGACTGTAAAAGCTTGTCAATAATATAAAATGAAAAATTTTAATTAAATTATTTATAAATCCATCATTTACTTAAGTCAGAGGAAAAAATATTTTCTCTTTGCGAGATTCAAAAGTGGAGAATACATAGCATTCTATGGGTACATTAGGATCAAATGTAAAATAGTGATCATGTAATTTTTCACTAAAGAGAATTCGGATTAACCCCTATGATCCTATCTGACTCTACGCCCCTGCTTACACTATAAAAGAAATTATACAAAATCAAGATTATTTTACCTCAGAATTTTCCTATGAATTTAATATATATGTATGTTCATATACCTATGGATTTACCTAGAGATAAAATATCCTCCGATACATTTCCCCAGATAATGTCGCAAGTAATAATTTCGCATGTAAATCCCCAAGAATAAATCCCCAGCAAAATTCGCAGCATAAAATCCCCAATTAATTTCTCAGGTAATAATATCCATTACATAAATTTCCACAAAAATATCTCTAAGTAAATCCGTAGGATAAATTACCTGAAAATTTTTATATGGATTTACAAAAAAAAAAAGATATATATATATATGGATTTACCTAAAGATTAAATACCCGTTGAAATATTTCCCCAAGTAATATCGCAAGTAATAATTTCACAGGTAAATCCCCAGCAAAATTCGCAGCACAAAATTCCCAAATAATTTCCTAGGTAATAATATTCATTACATAAATTTCTACCAAAATATCTCTACGTAAATCCGTAGGATTTACCTAGAGATAAAATACCCACCAATACATTTTTCCAGGTAATATCGCAAGTAATAATTTTGCAGGTAAATCCGCAACAAAATTCGCAGCACAAAATACCCAATTAATTTCTCAGGTAATAATATCTATTACATAAATTTCCACAAAAATATCTCTGAGTAAATCCATAGGATAAATTACCTGACAATTTTTCTATGGATTTAAAAAATATATATATTTGTTCATATACCTACAGATTTACCTAGAGATTAAATACCTGCCGATATATTTCCCCAGGTAATGTTGCAAGTAATAATTTTGGAGTTACCTGCCAATATATTTCCCCAGGTAATGTCGCAAGTAATAATTTTGCAGGTAACTCCCCAAGAATAAATCCCCAGCAAAATTCACAGCACAAAATCCCCAAATAATTTCCCAGGTAATAAAATCCATTACATAAATTTCCACCAAAATATCTCTAAGTAAATTCGAAAGATAAATTACCTGGGAATTTTTCTACGAATTTAAAAAATATATATATTTGTCCATATACCTACGAATTTACCTAGAGATAAAATACCCGTCGACATATTTCCCCAGGTAATGTCGCAAGTAAGAAATTTGTGCAATATGGCATCAAATTTACCTTCGAAATTTGTTGTAAATATATATTTCTCAGGTAATATATTTTAATATTGATGAATTTAATAATTTCGTAGGTAAATCCGCATGTATTTCCTGCGATATTATTCCTTAGGTAAAATTCCCAGGTAATAAGCAGTTTTCTAGTAGTGATAGTCATTAGCTACTCCAACAGCATATGTACCTACACCATTCTTAGTATCTCTAGTATGCCAACCTCTATTGGTCATCAAAATATCATCAAGCATATCCTACGCAACATCCCACCAAAGACGCATGAATGCACCTCCCGAAATTGTATCTGTCATTGCTCTAGAACTTATATTCAGTGATCTGTAAAAGATTTCCAACAAATTTGACCCTTTGATTCTGTCGTTAGGTACTGTACTCAGCTTCTTCTTGAATCTAAACCACGCCTCATACAAGGATTCTGCAGGTAACTGTTTGAAGTTATAAATTTTATCTTTCAATTTAGCATCATTGTAGAAGGGAAAATCTGGTCAAAAATTATTTACACAACTCATACCAAGTAGTGATTAAACCTCTTGGAAGTTCCCCTAACCATAGTGATGCTTCACCTGCCAACGAAAATGGGAACAACCTCAATCACAAAGCTTCCTAATCCACCCCTAGAATAGAGTATGACGTCTAGATCCCAGTATAATTAGCAAGATGCATGTTTACATCATCATTAGTTGATCCCAAAAATATACCCTTCAAATTCAACAATTGGATCATAGTGATAGTAATATCAAACTTTACATTGGGTGGTAAAGCAGGAGTAATGATAGCTTCTGTCTTAGCAGGTTCAACATAACCCATATCCTCTTCATTATCGTATGGGTACAAGTGTTGATATGCAGGAATCAATGAGCTCTACCTCTTTGAACTCTGTCTCGACACTCAGCTACTTGATGTGGTCGGGCTAGTCCTCCGTACTGAGCTAACCCAATCTCTTCAGCTAATCGGGCCTCTTTGGCTACTCTTCTCTCTTCCTCAGCAACAATTATTAATTGTTGCATCTATAAATCTACAACATTCTGTAGATCACCTGAAGTATGCAGAAGTGTCGTGTTGGGATCAATACGTGGAGGGGGGTCTTGAACCCCAGTAGGAACACCGTCACGAACTTGTCTTGATATGTTTCTAGGTGGTTAAAGAATTCTTTCAGGATCTGGATCAAAAGGGAGTAAGGGATTGCCTCATCTCATTTGTTTGACATACTCTGGCATATTCCAAATCAAAAATAGAAAATAAAATCCGCAAACTTCACCAATTTAATTAACTATTCAAATCGTCCTCTCCAGCAATGACGCCAAAATTTGATGTCGCCCAAAACTAACCTTCAAAAAAAGTATGTTGCGGTTGATGCCAAATATAGTAAACCAACTAGGTTGGAGTTGATCCCGCAGGGCAAACATCGAATAGTTGATTAACTTGATATAATTCACAAACAGTGCGAAAAGTAAATAAGGGTATTTTCGAATTATCACTAACTAGTAACCGAATCTTGAATGTTTTGAGTTGTAAACAATAGAAGATGAACACTAGGCTTGTATTCCCCTTGGCTTATCAAATTTGTAAATTACTCATGTTCAAACCACCTACTCTGTTTTTTTGCATGTAAAGTCAACAAGCTATGCATTATTAACCATCTTGTGAATGTGTCGATAAATCTCACCCTTTACCTTGTGAGTCTCAGGGTGTCGCCTTATTGCTCCTTGTCTATGACTTCAGTTCAACTTTTAGCTTTTGAGTGTCAAGTTGATTAGATGAGATGATGGAATAATAAGATGGATGTAAATCTCAAATTACTATCTTAATCCTCTTTTCCTAATCACAAACTCCCTTGTGAGGACGTTTACGAATAAAGGCTATCCCCAAGCTTCTTTAGTAGCTCTGAGGTTAATTATTGCGAAGAAGATTAAGATGCATGCATAATCCTTAGAATAGATGAATATCCCACTTCCTTTACGTAGGTAATCCGCCAAGGTTCCCACAACCCTAGTCAGGAAAATTAGCCGCTCATATTTATGCAAGAACCCATGATAATCAATGAATAATACATGTAATTAATTGCACAAAAATAAGATGAATAAAATCCAAAGTCTTCAATTGAATAATAACCTAAAATCTCAAGAATAATGTCAAAGTATGTAAAAGTAGTAAGAATAATGAAGAGTGTAACCCAATAAAAGATAAACCCTAGGGTATTTATAGTAACTAAAAAAATACTCAGAAATCTAAATAAAAATGGAAAAGGAAAAGTAATGTTGGCACAAGGTACGACTCGTACTGTGCCTCTTGTATCCCCTCCAGTGTCTGATCTACCAGGCTTCAACTTTTTGTTTATCTTACAACTTATGCTCACGAATCGTACCTTGATCATACGACTCGTGGCCTTCACTCGTATATACCTGAGACTTTTCTCTTTTACTTCTTTGAACATTGGTCTGCTTACAGTTTGTCCATATGAGTCGTACTCAAACTTCTGACTAGTATTCTTCTGAGGTTTCAACTCTGAATTGCTTCCTTGGTTTTTGTTCTCTTGACGACTTCCTGATACTATTCGTATCAACATCTTACGAGTTGTATGACTGAGTCATATATTCTCTGTACTTACCTTTTAAAATTGTCTTTGGTTACTATTGTTCTTATGAGTCAACCTACGAGTCGTATGCTTTGTTGATGACTCGTATGGTGACTCGTATCATCTGCAGTCTTGGGCTTTTTCAAGTCTTTTTCTTTCAATTTTAGTCCAACACTATTATTGACTTGTTTTACCTGCAACAAGCAACAAACCACATCATATCAACCAAAATAACCTAAGTACAAGCATAATTTCACTATTTTAAGCATCAAAAGTGTCGTGTTTCCATGACATATCAACTATAATAAGGAAATAAAGATACAATTGAACAACAGGTTCCCTATTATAGTTCTAGCCTTTCATTATTGTGTTGCACCAGTTCGGAAAGATCTTTAATTGTGAGAATATGGAAGTGTTGGTTTTCTTGTTAAGGAAGATAAGCATTATATATTGTGACACAAGAAAACCTACAAGCAATCTTATTGGTTGAGGAATAAAGGTGGCAGGTAGCTTTTCACCAACTTTTGTACTATGTGTCAGCTGTACTGTTTACTGTGACAGCAACCAGTAAGTCCAACCTGTTCCCTAATACGTAGAGGGACTTTGTCATCACAACAAGGGCTTCAGGGAACAGGTCCCAAATTATTAATTTGTCAGTCATCAAAATTAAGGACTTAACAAGTAATAAAATCTTCTGTACTCGATCGCATATTTTCCAGGGTAAGAGCGCTCAAGACTTAAGCAGGCCATTGAACCAAAGGTTATCTTCTCCCGCCATATTTTCAACATATTGCTTAATATTCATACTAGAATTTTTAAGTTGAGGGCTCAGCTAGATGTCAATAATTTTTAATAAACAAATATTACCAAAACTAGTTGGAATCTCCTCAAGCTTATCACATTCAAACAAATATAATTTTGTAAGAGTGGGAAAAGATTCCTCTCCAACCTCCCACTTAGCAAGAGTCACTTCATATAACTCCAAAATTTGAGGTTATTGAAGGTGTCTTCCTCCCCCATGTTCGAACAAATCTTCTAGATCAGGCAATCTTGCTATTGTTGATAGTTAATCGGATGTCAAAGGGAAATCAAACAACACAAATATTTTCAAATTCTAAGGGAAGTGAAAATCCTACTATTAATTTGTCGCTATAAAGGGCCCACTTTTATTTGTGTTTGAACTTTCAAAACCTATAGTGAGGTGTTCTAGTTCATTTAGGAAATTCAATTTCAGGAACCAATATCGCTCTGTTGAATAATCGCATGATTCCTAGATATCAAATGAAAGCTCTTGAAGATTGAAAAACCTTTTTGAAAATATCCTTTATATCTTTCAAATTTCTATAAATGTCTCTAAGTTCTTTAACTTTGCATCCTCTGCTATCAGTATTGATTCATCTATATCCATATCAAAGAAAGAACAAGCACTAATGGACAACACTCTCGACTTTAAGATACCAAATTCTTAGCAATAGTACCAAGGTTGATCCTTAGTTATTCACCAATATAGGGTTTCTAGGTTCTACAACAACAACAACAACAACAAACCCAGTGTATTCCCACTTAGTGGGGTCTGGGGGGGGTAAGATGTACGCAGTCCATACCTCTACCTCTGATGAAGTAGAAAGGCTGTTTCCGAAAGACCCCCGGCTCAAGTCACGAGATATCACACAAACACATAGTACAGCACAGAAGCAGATGACATAACATAGATACGGCACCCATAAGGAATATAAAACAGAGTAAAGCAGGAATGCAGGAATATAAAGCAGAGGAAAGCACACAGATTCGTAATAAACATGGAACACGGAACACGAAACACTGAATACGGAATCATAACAGGAATACACCCCCACCAATTAATTCCCTACACTAGCGACCCGAACTGGCCCTAATCCCCTGCCGTAATTCGCATCTTCCAGACCTTCCTATCTAGGGTCATGTCCTCGGTGAGCTATAACTGTTCCATGTCCCGCCTAATCACCTCACCCCAGTACTTCTTCGGTCTACCCCTTCCCCGTCTAAAACCATCCAACGCTAGCCTCTCACACCTACGGACCGGGGCATCCATGCCCCTCCTCTTCACGTGTCCGAACCATCTCAATCGTGCTTCCCGCATCTTACACTCCACTGAAGTCACACCAACCTTCTCCCGGATAGTCTCATTCCGAACTCTATCCCCTCGGGTCAGTCCACACATCCAGCGCAACATCCGCATTCCTGCCACCTTCATTTTTTGGATGTGGGAGTTCTTAACTGGCCAACACTCCGCTCCATATAGCAAGGCCGGACGGACTACCACCCTATAGAATTTGCCTTTAAGCTTGGGCGGCACCTTCTTATCACACAGCACCCCCGATGCGAGTTTCCACTTCATCCATCCCGCCCCAATACGGTGCGAGACATCCTCATCAATCTCACCGTTACTCTGGATCACGGACCCGAGATACTTGAACTTATCCCTCTTCCCTACCTCCTGTGCTTCTAGCGTCACTCCTACCTCATTCTCCCGCCTCACGTCATTAAACTTACATTCCACATACTCTGTCTTGGTTCTGCTCACCCTGAACCCTTTAGACTCCAGAGTTTGCCTCCACAACTCTAATTTGTCATTCACACCCCCTCGAGTCTCATCTATCAGGACTACATCGTCTGCAAAAAGCATACACCACGGCACCTCCCCTTGGATACGCCGCGTCAACACATCCATTACTAACGCAAACAAAAAGGGACTAAGAGTAGACCCCTGATGCAATCCTATCAGGATAGAGTTCAAATTTTGTCCCAATTCGTAAGAACCTCAAATGTTTCAACATGCATATTTCATTCAACAAAGAATCTTTCACCTTTATAAAAGAGCCATCCCGGTTCAACACTTTAAGAAGTCTCAAGTGTCTTAGGTGACATGTATTAGGAAGGTCGTCCAACTCATTTCCCATTATCGTCAAAGAATAGAGGTGCTTACCAAAATGTCTTTTCTTATTTGAACCAAAAAAGACAAAACTGTTAAGCTCAAAGAGCTCACTGTTATACTCAATCGTCACTATATGTGGCATCAAATCTGAAAGAAAAAGAATAAGAAGGAGCAAGTGACCTTATCAGGTCGAACAACTTCTCCTCTATGGCTTTCATCAAACAAAATTCATGCATAAGATCATAAAGTTGGCAAGTCAGGTCATAATCTATCTAACTGAAAAGAATTACCTAGCTATTGAAAATGAAATCATCCAAATAAACCTCCATTACTTCTTCCACTCTTCATCTTGATCTGACACAAGTGCTTCAGCATACCATACAACTTTCAACTAATTGAATTCAACTTCTCTGTCCTTCTGGAAACTTGTAAGGTAAAGCAAGGATGCTTTCAGATGATCTGGTAAATGGTCCTAAATTCTACAACCTTCATCACTTTCGCTTCACTGTTCAAAATAAAGGAACTCAAATTATTTCAAACTTCAAGCCACACAGTTTTTTTCTTTTCGAACTTCAACCATTCATTATCAATTCATGGAAATCTCTCATATTGTGACATACTTCCTGAATAGTCTCATATTGAGTCATTAATGAAAAAATCTTTTCAGCACATAACTCGAATAGATGATGGAGATTCACGAGGAGGAAGTTCAGCTGTTCTACAGTTATGGTGGCACTTGATAAAGAACATTACTGAGTCGATAAAATAATCAATATTATCCTGAGGAGAGTAAGAACATGATGCATGTCGTATTTAATCCCCACATTGTGAGCTCAACTTCATGGAGAATTGATCTAAGAAGATTCTCAACCTCTTGTCTTTTGTCAGTCATTATATCTTCAAACTCTTCCAAATCGGAATAAGGTAGCTCGATGTACGTACAAATAAATGCAAGCTCCAAATTCAGCTTTTTAATTAGATTCACAACAACAAATTTTTGATATCATTCATTCTCTAACCTCTCTATGAAATTCAAAACATTGACAACATCCTTGCCAAGAACAGAAATGAGACCTGTCAATTAACCAAATGTTATAACAAATTTTCATAGAAAGCATATCTATCCTGAAATATTTTACTATGTACGGACAACTAACATGAGAAAATTTGAAAAAAAGAAAAAGACACTCTCAAAATTTAATTTAGAAAATGGACACCACTTTTAATTTTGATTTATTTTTTACAATATGGAAAGAGAAATAGAAAAGGCGTGAGACGTGGATCCATTTGTAAACTTTAAAAAGTCTTTGTCACCCCTTAAGTATTTTTTAAATACTT
The DNA here is from genome assembly GCF_002878395.1 of Capsicum annuum. Classification (NCBI taxonomy): domain Eukaryota; kingdom Viridiplantae; phylum Streptophyta; class Magnoliopsida; order Solanales; family Solanaceae; genus Capsicum; species Capsicum annuum. The sequence continues at coordinate 32,959,932 of NC_061113.1, read as the reverse complement.
GTCACCCCTACTTTTTCCTAAAATACCTCCAAAGAATTTTTTTTCTCTTCACTTTATTTCATTCATTTTTTCTTCAAAATCCAAATCTTTCCATTAGATTTATCTTCTTCTCCAACCTCAAAACTTTTCATTCGATGTTATCAAATATATTATTTTTCAATTTCAAACATTTTGAGCTCCATATTTTTTAAATTTTTTTTTGTTGGACAAGATAAAACTAATGATTTTTTCCATAGAAAGCTTTTATTTTGTTTTTCTTAAAAGATTTTGAAAAAAGAGCTTTCCTTTTCGGTCAAATTCTGGCCGAAGATTTTTAGGGTCTCATAAAAAAATACTCCATAATTGGTAGAAGGAAAAAGTCATCAAAATCACCCTAAACTATATTCGAAAAGTTACTCACACACCTAAACTAACAGGATGACCTTTTACACACTTATTCTTAATAAAAGTGAATTTAATTCCACCCTAAATATGACATGGAAATAATATTAAACAAAAAAAAGAGGCGCATTTAAAGTTAAAAATACTCTTTAAAACCCCTCCACCCCACCCCCACTCCCACACCAACGCACACCCCCTCTTCTTCACCCCATCTTTAATGTTTGTTCTATTCTCTCTCCATCTTGTTTCCTCTTCATTTTTTTAATCACAATCACTCCTTGCTTGCTATGGTTGATGGGAGTAATTTTTTCATGGTAGTTCTTGGAGAGAAAAAGAGAAAATATTGAGAGATGAAATCCTCGTCGGTCGAAAACTTTTTCGGTGAGACCTTTGAGATTGGTCAAATTTTATTCCTCACACCATAAAACTCATCAAGCTGGGGGATCAATTTTTTAATTTATTTTTGTATATCAGTTTTTTCCTGTAAATATTTGTGCGTTTTCTGAAAATTCTATCTTTTTAATATATTTTTTTAGATCTATCTTCTCTCTATAAAAATCCTCTTTCAATTTTGCTCAGAATTAATAATAGTATATTGAAATTATTCAAAATCTGTTTTGGTGTTGGGTGATGAAATTAGTGGTGAGACATATTAATTTTTTGTGATAATGATGATAGGTGGCGTAATTAGATGGCGATGATATTGTAAATTTTGGTGTTATATAATAAAGAAGATTGAATTGGATGAAATTATTGCTTGATTGTGTTGATTTTATATCAACAATGAAAAAAAAAGATGATTACATTATGGTCATTCCATGGAAATTAAGCTTCGGGCGTAAAAAACAGAGGAAAATAAAGGAGGAGGAAGATAAAGGCAACAATGAGTTGAAAAAAATAAAAAATTATAAAAATTACACGTGAAGCTTGAAACTTATTTGATTGGCGCGTGTAAATCACATAGAGACATGTGACTGACTTTGAACATTGGAGGGGGCTATTAAATTCACTTTTATTAAGAATAAGTGTGCAATAGGTCATCGTGTTAGTTTAAGTGTGTAAGTGACTTTTCGAATATAGTTTAAAGTGATTTTGATGACTTTTCCCTTGGTAGAATTCTCACTACTTTAGTCATTGTTATCCATAAGCTTTCAAAATTTTCCATATTATTTCGAAAGCTCCCCTTTTTTTGGTATAGATTCTAGCTTCATTGGTTCTTATAAATAGTCGTACATCCTCTTTTATTTCTATATGATTGAAGTAGAAAGAATTAGAAGAATATGTTACCTACTCTAAATATAAGTAGTATCATCATTTGTTGTAGCATGAGATCTTTGAAATGCACAATAACGACGACGATGACGACTATAACGACAACAACGACAACAATGATGACGTTAGAAGTGGGAGAATATGAAAAATCTAAAAACAGAAATGTATGAAAATGAAATGAAAATATGTTGTATATGTTTTCATTATACCCACACAACTTCATGCATAATCTCTCAATCTCAATTTGTATCAATTTCCAACGTCATCATATCATCATTATTTTTTCATTCAATTAAAGCTTAAATATCTAGCATAAATTATATATATATATATATATATATATATGCGAAACTAATACATGGGGCATATAAACCACTAAACTACGTCATTTATCAATAATCAATCAGTCACTTGATATATATTACAGACTAAACTACTGTTTGGTTAAAAAAGAAATTAATTAACTAATTAACTAAAATAAAATAAAGGAGTTAAACCTATTTAAACATGTAATAATATTTTATTATACTATATGTGAGTCTTTATCAATTGATGGCATGATCCGATAAATTTGTAAACAAGTAATGATTATACAAAGTTTTTTCACATAATAAGATTGTGAATAAATTATGTGAATTGGAATAATAAATTAAATGGATAAGTTTTTTCCTTCATCTTATACGGTTTAAAAGGACAACAATTAAATAAATTGAATAGAATAAGTCCAAACTCTGAATTGATAAATGTAATATTAAATCGATCCTTCACCTTATTGCTTAATGTACATAAATAATGCATAATTATTGATCAAAAATACACATTTCCAACTGCACACCCATAAAATTTTTTATCTAAATTCTTGTCGGTTCGCAATATTTTCAAAGTAAAATTAAAACAAGGACAAGAAAACAAAAATAATATCAAACTATTGATAGTTTCTCCTTGTCATTCACTTTTTCTCTCAAAACATCTCTCACAAGTAGGATGTTTCTTAACAATGACCTAAGTAAATCCCTATCTTCTCCAATTTTATTAAAATTGTTGTGTGAAGTAGTTGTGTCTCTTTCAATCAGGAGCCTTCTATTTATCGAAAAATTATCTTTCCTACGAAAATAATCGCATCCATTATTTTCCTAAAAACTTTAACAAATAAAATTAAAATGTTTGATATTAACATTAATGATCTAATTTTTTAGCTCTATGAAAGTAACACATAATCTTATTTTGACACTTTACATCCCAAAATAAACTACTCGAATTTCAATAGTCCTTGATATCTTAAGCCTACAATAATCTCTGCACTAATAAGATTCGAGTTGTACAAATAATATCATCATTCGAAATACTTAATACATGGCTAATCTTTCAACAAAGTATGGAAGAAGAGAAAAAAATTGAAGTTCAACGAGATGAACTAGGGCAAAACGGAAATCTGACCTAAAATAAATGGCAATTGTTGGGGAAAAATGGTAAAATTATAATAACAATATTATTTAACTGTTAACACAATAATAATATTAGCAGACAATGACATAACCATGTATAATAATAATAATAATAAAATAATATTATAATAATATGATTTTAAGTAATATATTAATTATACTTGAGTCGTGCTAAGCACTGTCCTAAAAAACTATTTTAGCAGTGTGAAATATTTTTCAAGGATTAAACAAGCATGTTCCTAATTAATTAGAGGATACAGAAATCAACAAAATTATTAATACAAATACCAACAAGTTAAACTAAAAATAATATAAATATTAGAACCCTTTAATAAATTATATAATAATATATGAAAGAGTGAAGGAGGAGAAAATTAAGGGAGTAAGATATTTTTTTTGTTTTCCAAGGTATCCCCACAACCGGCAGCCGTGAGACTAATCTTCCGTTCCTCGGTCAGCGCATTTTGCGGTAGAAAACTGGCCACAGAATTTGCTCCATTCACCAAAGGCAAGAATTGAACCTCGACCTCTTGTTTAAGGGAGATAGCACTGAACCACTATGTCAACTCTAGTGGCTAAGGGAGTAAGATATTAATAGAAAGAAAGAAAGAAGAGGTTGGTTACTGCAAAAGAAACAAGTTTTATATATGTATTCTTCTATTTATAGGTAAAAGATAAAAGTTTCTCCTTTATGACAATATGACAAGTGTATTAACATTTGTCTTTTAACTAAATAGAGAAGAGTCACTCCTTAAATGTTTTAGACAAGTGCATGTCATGTGGCAAGAAAGAACCATGCATGGATTTTTAATAACCCTTCTTTCCAAGTAAAATAAATACTTTCCAAATACACTACTCTGATAAATTATTTTGAAATAAATAATTATTTTTCCTACAATTTTCACATTATTTCAAAATAATTTATATAAAAAAAATATTTTAACTTGTTGGATTTGCATGGACAAAATGCAGTAGGTTTGGTGTCTTTTGGACTATGACCTAAACTTACATCAATAAAATTTAACTTACAGAATTATCAGTGAAATATATATTTCTATGAACCGAATAATTCTTGTTGTATGCCAGAGACTTTATTAATCACATTTTGACCGTAATTTTGTTGTTCAATGCAGTTTTACGCTAATAGATTATGCACATACCTGGTATTCATGAGAGCTCTAGAGACTAAGGCCAGAAGTCTCACAGAAATGGCCTCATTCCATTTCTCATATAGGTGAATTCATCAAGTGTACATTGCTTTAAATACACCATCCATAAGGACTATGAATTCATTAAGAGTTTGTAACTCATCCCTCAATTTTAGTAGCAGTTCAAGCACCCTCAATTAATGTGTAGAGTCAATATCAACTTGTTATTACCCATATGAACCTACTTCAAGGGATCTCCAATCACATAGGCTAGATTACAATCTCTATTGGCAATCATATTGACCTTAATCCCATCTTTTTTGATGTTTGAAGAATTTAATTTTCTTCCCACGGGTTCAGTTAGTGAATCGACCGAATTTAATACTGACTTCACATAATTAATGGAAATTATTTCATCTTTCAGCAATTGCTTAATAACATCATGCCTCAATTTCATATGTTTACTCTTACAATTGTAAGATTTATTCTTTGCAATAGCAATTACGGCTTGATAATCACAGTGTATATACACATGAGTCATCAGATCATCCTTTTTAAAAGGGATATTTGCTAAGAAATTTCTTAGTCATTCAGCCTCAGTACCAGCTAACTCGAGAGCCACAAACTTTGATTCCATAGTTGATCTAGCAATGATCGTCTGCTTAGCTGATCTCCAGGATATACACCACCACCAAGGGTGAATATATAACCACTAGTGGATTTTGTCTTATCTAAATTAGAGATCTAATTTGCATCACAATACCCTTCTAAAGTTGAAGGAAACCCACTAAATGAGATACCATAATTCACTATTCCTCTCAAATATTTCATCAGTCGCATTAATGCAGACCAATGTTCATTATTGAGATTATGAGTATATCTACTCAGTCTACACACAATATAGGCTATATCAAGCCTAGTAAAATTCATTTAATACATCAGACTCTCAATAATTTATGCATATTTAGACTGAGCTACTGGGCCACCATTATTTCTTTTTAATTTGAAATTAGCGTCATAAGGAATGGCTACAGGAGTTACCTCCCAACATTCAAATTTCTTAAGAAGTCTTTCCACATAATGTTCTTGTGAAAACATTATATCATCTTCACTCCTTATAACTTTAATTCTCAATATCATATTCACTTCACCCAGAACTTTCATATCAAAGTTAGTAGACAAAAATAATTTGGTACGTTCCACAATATTTAAACATATACGAAATATAAGCATGTCATCAACATATAAGCAAATTATTACATAAGCATTATCTACCACTTTTATATAAACACATTTATCCACCTCAACAGAAGAAAAGTCATCTTTTATTAAGACTTGATCAAATTTTTCATGCCACTGTTTAGGAGCTTGTTTAAGGCTATAAAGAGATTTAATTAATGTACAAACTTTATTTTCTTGTCCAAAAATTACCATCCTTCAAGTTGAATCATATAAATTTCTTCTTCTAAATTAGCATTTAAGAAAGCTATATTTTCATCCATTTGATGGATAAAAAGCTTATGAATTAATGCCAAATCAATTAATATTCAAATAAAAGAAATTCTTGTTAATGGTACAAATATTTTAATATTTGAAACATCAGAAAATGATTTTGCATATGGTAGAACAACCGGAACAGAAGCATTAGGAGTTGGGTCGGTAGTAGAGGTACCATGAGTAGAATTATTTGCCATAGTTTCTTAGAATGTTGGGGTTAATGGTAAAACTATAACAACAATATTATTTAATTGTTAACACAATAATAAATAATAATAATACTCCCTCAATTTCAAAAAGAATGACCTACTTTCCTTTTTAGTCCGTTTAAAATGACCTACTTTCCTTTTTAGTCCGTTTAAAAAAGAATGACCCCTTTTCTTTTTTGACAATACTTTAATTTCAACTTTCCACATAGCATGTTTAGGACCACAAGATTAAAGGACATTTTGGTATATTTGACAAAACTTTAATTTAAGGCCACAAGATTCAAAAGTCTTCTTTATTTTCTTAAACTTTGTGTCAAGTCAAAGTAGGTCATTTTTTTTAAATGAAGGGTACTATTATTTAACTTTTAACACAATAATAATATTAGAAGTACAATGACATAACCATGTATAATAATAATAATAATAAAATAATAATATTATAACGGTATGATTTTAAGTAATATATTAATTATACTTGAATCGTGCTAGGCACTGTCCTAAGAAACTATTTCAACAGTGTGAAATATTTCCCCAGAATAAAACAAGCATTTCCCTAATTGATTAGATTATACAGGAATCAATAAAATTATTAATACAAATACCAACAAGTTAAACTAAAAATAATATAAATACTAGATCCCTTTAATAAATTATATAATAATATAAGAAAGAGTGAAGGAGGAAAAAATTAAGGGAGTATGATATTAAAGGAAAGAAAGAGGAGGTTGGTTACTGTAAAAGAGATAAGTTTTATATATGTATTCTCCTTACATCTTTTGAAGTAAAAGCATGCTTATTTACAGGCAAAAGATAAAAGTTTCTCCCTGACATTATGACAAGTGTATTAACTAAATAGAAAAGAGTCACTCCTTACATGTTTAAGACAAGTGTATGCTATGTGTCAAGAAAGAATCATGCATGAATTTTTAATAACCATTCTTTCCAAGTAAAATAAAGACTTTCCAAATACACTACTATTATAAATTATTTTAAAATAAACAATTATTTTTCCTACAATAATAAACCGCACTAAACTATGAGTTTAAGTTTTGTGCACCGTCAGTACATAAAAAATTTTATACTATTAAATAACTTGACTTGCTATTGCAGGTTACCCAACTATTTACATAAAATTAAAAAAAAATTAGATAACATGCAATAACAAGTCAAGTTCACCTGATAGTGTAAAATATTTTCTACACTGACAGTGCACAAAACTTAAACTCCTAAACTATTGCTATATGGTCCATTTAACTATTAACGTCCATTAACAGCGGCGAGTATAAATAGAGGGTATATCGCACTAATTTAATGCCTTAGTGCGCTTTACCTATTTTGGTGCAACTTTAATTTTGTTTTCTATTTTGGTCCCTTTTTAGATTCTCTTTGTTATTTAGGTTCGGGGCTCAACATAAAAAAGTTTAATTTAGTCAGTTTATAAATCAAGTTAGTTAGTTGGAAAAAATTGGCAAAAGCTACCATTCTCAAAACTATTTAGCCAAAGGGACACTAAATTTCTTTTTGAATTATTGTTTAGGGTTAGGGTATAAAAAGTGTAAAAAAAGGTGAAAAAGTTGGCACACATGTGGGCCAAGGGACCATTGTATCATTTTTTTAACTTTACAATTTTAACATAATACACTAACACCCATCTACAAATTTAACATAATACACTAACACCCATCATCTTCTTCCAATATCAAAAAAAAATAAAAAATCTTCTCTCTCATCTTAAATTTTCTCCAACTCCCGCTTGAAGAACAGTTCTACCCAAACACCATTTTTATTTTTCCCTATTCTGCAACTGCTAACAGGTCGCTTTTGCTACATAAAGTTAGTTAAAATCATGTTTCGATCATTTGTAGATTCATTTAAACAGGTTTCTTTGCTAATCAATTCGTGGTGATGTAGGATTTTTTTTTTCGAATTTGGTTGATTAAGGAGTTTTGGTTTAGTTCTGTTTTTTTTAGCAAAGAAGTATTGAATGGTGGGATAATCGTTATTTGAAGAGTTATTTTGGTAGTTTGATTCGAACAGTAAATTGTTTATGTCCGTAGGCCCGTGGTCTATGAAATCGACCCATGGTCTATGAAACCAGAATGCCCTAGATTGAAATAAATTTTTACACGTATGAAATTCCTTTTCAAAATGGTTGCCTAAATAGTGGAAATTGAAAGATTAATAGCTAATTAGTTCGATTAGGTGTAGTGGTTTGATTTTTAGCAATTGTTGTGTTTCGATATTGCATGTTGGATTTTGGTTCACAGTTATTGATGTTGGAGTGAACTGTTTGATGGTGGAATGGTGGGCTAATCATTATTTGAAGAGTTATTTTGGCAGTTTGATTTCAATAGTCTCCTGTTTCTATCCATAGACCAGTGGTCTATGAAATCAATCTATGGTCTATGAAATCAAAATGCCCTAGATTGAAATAATTTTTTAGACGTATGAAATTCTTTTAAAATATGGTGGCTGAAATAGTGAAAATTAAAAGATTAATACCTAATTAGTTTGATTAGGTGCACTAGTTTGATTTTGATACTCCTTGTTGGATTTTGATGGGGTATTTCTTTATTTTTTTAGGGGGGGGGGGGGGGGGGGGTTTCATTTGAGCATTGACTTATTTCTATTGATAGACTTGTGGTATATGAACTGAAAATGAGAGAGTTGTTCTACAGGAGTAGATTGTGTTGAAAATGGATAAAAAAACCATCCATCCTAAAGGCAAAGCCGGTAGCAGTAGAAAAAGAAAAGTCGAGGCAGCAGAAAATGTCTCAAAAAAATTGACGAGGAAATGTCCGAATCTGATCCAGAAAGGAGATAAGCAGCTACACCGGGTCTAGTGAAGATGCCCTTCCCGAGCGCAGTGTAGTAGTGACAGTGAAGAGAGCGAGAGAAGTGGGAGAAACAGTGATGATGGGGACAATGATTTCTTGTTCGTGCCAAGTTTGTCAAGGTTCATTTTCGTAGAACGGTATGACCTTTGAACGATAATGGATGAGGTCGGATCTTTCCCAGCGAAGATATTGGTCAGATCAAGAATGGCTACTTATTGAGAATTTAAGCAAGTTCTTGTCAACTAGGAGTTGAAGAAAAGATTCAAACGGTCTTGTTTCAGACACCTGAGAAATCTGCCGGAACATCTTAAGTTCAATGGGCAGTTGGTCCATTATTTATTGTTACGACGCGTCAAGAGGGATAAGATGCATCATGAGATGTGGTTCTATGTTAAAAACAAGCCTCTCTGTTTTTGCTTGAAAGAATTTTGTTTGATCACGAGGCTGAACTGCTTATCATACCCCAGTGAATAAAAAATGAAGAAGGTGTTAGACAAGGAGGAGTATTTTTGCTTTAAGGTGATGAAAACAAAAACATTACGGCGGCCAACGTTACACTTGATCAGAGGGAATAAGCTGAACGAGGACCACAAGTTTAAGTGTTGTTTACTGTGGTTCTTGCACACCATGTTGCTTGAAAAAGATTCAACGAAGGTTGTCGACACAAAACTAATTTGAATGGTCGATTCTTTGAGTTTCTTCGAGAATTATCCATGGGGGAAAGAGACATTTCAATTGACCCTGGACTATCTAAAGAAGAAAAGTGACCTGAAGAAGAAGAGGAAAGTATTTGATGAGAAGCAAAAGGCATCCTATGCTCTATTCGGATTTCTCTGGGCATTCATGGTATCTTCCATAAACCCTTTAGTTAGTTTATCGTAGATTCTTATTTTATTTATACTCTATCATAGACTCTAACTTCTTTTTTCTCTGCTATACTGATTACAGGTTTGGATATACGAGGCCTTTCCTCATCTTGGAAAATCAATGGATGAGCCTTTTCCTATTCCCCGTATCCTCAGATGGCATACTACAAAAAGTGACCAAATAATCGAAAGCGACCCGTTCAAGTACAAAGGAAAAGTTATCGAGGTATGAACTTATTTTTTACTATGCAATAATAATACTACTGTTGCATTGAATTTTATGTAATTGTTAATTGATATTTTGTAGAACGTGCACCCGTACATCATCCCTACTGTTCATGAGACGAAGATGGATGACATGATTACCTTTGAGCTATATACGAACAAGGTGAAGAATAACGTCCTAGATGGCTTAAAGAAAGAGTTAGAAGGGGTGACTGTCCTTATTTCAAATCAGGACAGTGATGATGATGGGGATTTAGGTGGTAACCCCATTGAAGTACGCGTTGGTGATGATAATATCCGAGAACCTCTAAAGGTGCAACAAGCAGCTCATCCCCCGAGGATCGTCATAAGCATGTTGCTGCGCTCGAGGAAGCGGTGTTGGATACTACTGTCTATATTAGAGACTGGAGAAAAAGGAACAGGATGAGCGACAACACGAGCGAGGTAACTTCATTCAATAATTAATGTTGTTAATGAATTTTTAGCTTTAAATATCAATAACACTTTGTAATATGATGATACAGTGCATGTGGACCTTCGTGAATCGGAGAGGAATGAAGAAGAAGAAGAAAAACAGAGCAAAATGGATGAGTTAGCCTCTGTTATGGCGGAAGAGAGAAAAAAAGGAAAAAAAAAATAAAGAAGAAGAAGAAATGAAAGAAGACAAGAGCTAAGAAGAAAGTGTAAAAGAAGCAGCTGCAGCTGAAGAAGAAAAAGTTGAAAAAGAAGCAGCACCAGTTGAAGAAGAAGGCAAGGAAAAGGAGGAGATATAGTTAAAGAAGCCAAGGAAGAAGAAGAAGAAGAAGAAGAAGAGCAGCACCAGTTGAAGAAGAAGGCAAGTTGAAAAAGACATTTGAATTATTTTATTTTTAATGTGTTAAATGATCTATTTGGTATAGGATATTTGAAACTCTTTTATTTCATAGAATGTTAAGCTAATCTTTCGCTTACTTCTTTCATAGTCTATCATTATCATGCTGCTCCATTTTAAGTTGATGTGTTGACTGATCAACTATGATTCTATCAAAAACAGCGTTAACATTGTAGAAAAATAAAAGTATTATTATTTATTCAATATCACTACATCCATGTTACACTTTTTCAAAGAACGAATACCAACATTATAGAACACAACATCATTTTTAGGTCATTCTCTCTTTCTTCGGCCGAAATCAATTTTTGTTTTAGTCGATCCCTCTGTATTTGGGTGTCATGTAGTAATACTTTAAGGTGATCCCTTTGTTCTTCCGCTTCTTTGAACAAATTCATAAGAAAATCTTTATTTTCTTCGCATTCTTGGAGCCTTTGTAGTAGATTAAATTTTGTGGAGCCACGAAAATTTGATGTCGTGTCCCGATTCCAAAAATTAAATTACTATTTATATCATTTTTAATTTAAGTCACCAACAGTTCAAGATTGTCTATTTAAATTATTTTTAATTTTATTATTTTATTCCATCAGCCCCAACACATGTTATTATCAGTTTAAATCATTTTTAATTTAATTATTTTTTCCAACTGCCTAAAACCTGTTATTATCAGTTTAAATTATTTTTAATTTAATTATTTTATTCCACCAGCCCAAACATATTATTATTAGTTCAAATTATTTTTAATTTAATTATTTTATTCCACCAGTCCCAAAACTTGTTAGTATTATCTATTGTAATTTAACTGCTGCTCCATCGATTCACATGATCGATGATTGACTACTATGGCGGGTCGATTATAGGCTAAGTATGTGCTCGAGGATAGACTCTTTATGTGATCGACGAGAAATTGTTTATGTGATCTGTTTTTACAGATGCATTCAATACGGATGCTAACACAAAAAATAACAATAACAAAAAAGAGAAAAATTCAATTTGAAAACAAAAATTCTTTGTTCATTGCATAATCATAAGATTTTTACATTCAAAGCATTGGCACATCGGCCAGAACAAGCAAAATAAGCAAAATTAGAAGAGGTTTTCTTCTAACAACAATCATATAAGAAAACTTCTTCTGCAATGAACATAAAATAAAAACTAATAAATATAAAAGAAAATAAAAAACTAAACAAGAGATTTCACGGGGATGCTGGGGGGTGATGTAGTCAGGGCCATCCATTCCGAGCCATTCTAGAATTGCCCTCAGGAAACGAGCAATTCTACGGAGTTCCCGCTCTAGGTAGATGTAGTCTTGACTCAGGCCATAGAACAGGCGATCGAAATTATTCCTTAGAAGAAGGAAGTCGTAGTGCCTTGGGGAAACACGTCTGACAGGGCACAGGGCTATCCTTCTTGGAGGCATATTTTCTGATTTGGGTGAAGAAGAAGAAGAAGAAGAAAAAAGAGGGTTTCTGATATTGGGTTTAGGGACAACTGAAGGGTTAAGTAGAAATAGGCAATCTACTTATAGACCAATAGATGGAGTCCTTTCATTATCCACCCAATGGTCAGTCAACGTGTGTCAGAAGAGAAATGCTTGGTTTAAGTATACCAGCGGTTTTTCTTGTGAACAGACGTTTCTGCAGCTTTTCATTAAATGGGAATGGGAAACAATGATTCATTGCATCGATTGGAGAGTTAAGGCGGTAAAAAGACCAACATAGCATGTCTGATAAGCAATCATCTAACCAATACATAATATTTGATGGACTGTAGGAACGATATACTATAGAATTTACATAGTATATCATAGACAATGCGTTAAGTCGATTACAACTGAAGGTTAAATTCTACAAAAACGAACATTTATCCCCTAAACATTAACTTTATAACTGAAGCAAAAAAAAGGTTGTCTATAATTTGTTGGCCATTCTACATGTGGTTCTTTTGTACCCGGATTTCTTGTATATCAAACACCTATTTCTCCTTTTGGACTTGAATGTCTCACCGACGCCCTTAGTGCGTTTGACTTTCTTCCTTTCGAGTTTGCGATCGTAGGGGGTGGAGAAATCTTACTGTCTTGCACTTCTCATGGCACAGTCCATTCGGCCTCTAGAGGGACAACGTTAATAGCTTTCGAGTACGCGAAGAGGTAAGTTTCAGCTTTATAAATTTGCGAAGAGTACTCGTAGATGGATTTTCCATAACCTACGCCATCACCATACTTTGCTCGCAAAGCTGTCATTGCATGTTCGCACGACATTTTTACCAAGTCAAATTTCCAACAAAAATAACTCTTCTCCAACAGATTGACCTTGGCAGTAGAGCTGCTGCCGAGCACCGTGAATTGGTCGAGACCCTGTTTGCATTAGTCACATACAAGAAATCGTTCGCACTCTTATTATCCCTTAGAATCCTTTCTGCACGAGGCACAAATATGTTGTTTTGACCATCGACAAAGGCATGCCGCTCCCTAAACTTTTCAATAAATTTTCTAGCAATTAAATTGAATATGTACGACATGGGGTACTCTCGTTCATCCATCAATCCCGAGTTGAGTGACTCGGCGATGTTTATGATCATCACATCGTACCTATTGCCTGGGAAGTGTGCTATACTCTATTTCTCAAAACCAAGCACATTTTCAAGGACATATGCTGCCTTAGGGCTATTATTATTCAATTCAGCAAAATGCTTGCTAAATTCATCAACAATATACGCCCTTGCCGCGGCGCAGAACAGATAAAAATGTTCTTCACAGTGATGATTTACGCACAGATTTTCAGTAAGGTACCTCATGCAAAGTCCATGGTGTGCACGACTGTAAACACGGGAGAAGGCATTGACAATGCTGATGTGACTATCGAAGATGACACATAGATCTGGTTTATCTTCTATGATAGACTTCAACTTTTGGAAGGAGAAGGTCCAAGAAGCATCGTTTTCTTTATCGACGACACAAAAGGCAATTGAAAAGATGTGATTTTCTATGTCTTGTGCAACTGCACTCAGCAACACCCCCCATACTTTCCATACAAATGTGTGTCATCGACGGTAATTACCTTTCTCATGTGGGCATACCCCCGTATGCATGCTCCGAATGCTAAAAAGTAGTAAACAAACACTCCATTAATCTGGTTTACCATGATAGAGTAGGAAGGACCTGGATTCAACAACTCCACCATGTGGGAAAAAGCCGGCAAGCAAGCATATCCGTGCTCTGGTGTCCCACGAATGATGTTCTTCACAATTACACTTCCTTTTCAACACATCCAATAGCTTGCGTGGCAATGCAACTCCTTGAACACAATCCTTTGTATTTCGCTTATGCTTGAACCCTTATCATCCCAAAAATAATTTTCGCATAGTGAAGCAATCAATTCGGAGGATAATCTCTTATGCCTGCGGGTGGCATGTTCAACACCGCACGTGTGCAACCCGATATACTTGTATATACGAAACTTGCACGAGGTTTCATACTTTATTGCCCTCAACAACCAGCCACAGCCACGAGATAAGCATTTTGCCTTCAAGAATTTGGAGCAGTTCTTCTCCAAACAATAATCAAAACACTGCCTCACCGCTGCTGCGTCTAGTAGCATTTTGAGCTCTTTCTTGTCGATGAATGTTTGATCGAGATGGAAATTGGCTTTATCGTTGAAGGAATATCCCGGTTGTGATCCCGTTCCACGGTCTTCTTTGTCGTCTTGCGAGTCCGATGAAACCTCTTTCATATGCATAGGATCATCTTTCGTATTAATAGGTTGATCATCATCGTTCTCGTAATCACTGAAATCATTGTCGACTGCCCAGTGCGGAGGTGGGGGTGGGGGTTTCGATAAATTTACCAGTCATTCGACGGACCTCTTAGCTACATTTATCCTCAAAATAGGCCTAAAGCCATCTGCATCGACATCCATCATATACATCAGCACACATACATCACTATTTATGATCGTAGGATTCACCTTTTCCCTCGAATTCATTAGATAACTAATCACCACGTCGTCCGGCGCATTATCTAGATTTCCGCTCTGCATTACGCTTGCAACCAATTCGTCGTACGAACTATTGCGGTGAACAACAATGGGGATTGTTACCTTCGTAAAAGATTTTCATTTCCAGCATTTGGGAGTCCCCAACCATTCTCCTATGAAATCACCAGAAACCAGAACAAATTCTCCAAAAGACATCATGGAATTAGGCTTTAGTCTACGATAGATTATGCTTATGTTCTATATAGAGTTATATTCACGGTCGATGAATGACGATCAGTGGTCGATGACTGGGCAGTTATCCGTATGAAAACCGTGAAATTACAAATACTGCTTCTAATCTACGATCCTTGGGTTTATGGAATAAAGAAATGAACTTAGAGTCGCCTGAGCTGCTGTAATGTACTTTCTAAAGTAGCTTTGAGTAATGTGAATGGTTTCAAGCTTTTTAACAATGGTGGAAAATAGTGTGTTTGAGAAAATACCAAACAAATATGGGGTAACAATGGGTGCAATGGACAAGCTTATGATGTCTGTGGACTGATTTAGAGCTGATCGCCGGAAATAACGTTGGAAAAGTGGTCGGAATCGGAGCTTTTTGGAGGGAACACAACTACCTTCTATTTTTAGTTTTTGAATTTTTTTATTTAATATTTTTGGAAACCTAAATATTTTTATATATATATAATGGTGGATGATGGAGTGGGTTGAAGTATATTATTTAAAACTTGTGGATGAATTTATTAAGTTGGAAGTATTGGGCTAAAGTGAATTATTATAAAATTTGTGGGTGAAGCTGTTAAGTTAGAAAAGTTAATGATGATGTGGAATTAAGTATCGTTTTGGCAAATTATTCATCAAGTTTGGAACTTTGGCGAAAAAGTTTTTCATGGTGTACTTTTGCCAAACTTGCCCCAGTTAGTTAGTCTGTTAATTATTGTTCTGATTAGTCAGTTAGTCTTTTAATAGACTGATCAGTTAGTTGGTTAATGATTAATGTTAGTTACTAATCTGTAACAAAGAGTCCTCAATCTCATTGTGAAGATACAGAATTGAATACAAAGATTGAAATACTCTTTCTTTAAATCTCTTCTCTTCTCCTCTCAAGAATACCATATGTTACATATCATCTTCTTTAATTACTTAAACAATTTTGTATTCCTACACTATTAATTTCATAATATTTGAACGACTTAATCTTTAAAATGGCAACTTTATAACTTTGCATATAAAAAAATTGTAGGAGTGATGTTCGAAAAAAATAAATGAATTTTGTTAAAAATATTTTTGATATTTTATTAAGTTTTGACTTTAGGTCACTAATTTATATAGAGCCGCCCTACAAACACGGATGATGAAACAAAATAGAGATAAAACTAGAGTTTCCATTATCAGCTATTTTCATAAAAATATGACTTTCTTTACAACCCCCACCCCCTTTAAAGGAAGCAATACAAGAAAAGGAAATTAGTATTAGAACCATATAGCTTTGGCATTGATGAGCATTTGCTTAAGAGAGCCATCAACATGAAGGGAAATGACATCCTTAGTTGAGCCAACAAACTGTCCACCAATGAAAATAGCAGGAACACATGGATTACAACCTAGGCTTCTCAATGCCACTGCCATTTCATTGCCTCTTGAATCTTGGTCTAGTTCATGAATTGCTGGGTTTGCTCCTAGTTCATAAAATAGTGCTTTGATACTGTGACACATGCAACATGAACTCTTGGTGAATATTACTGCTGCCCTCTTTGATGCCAACTCTCTTATCTTATCCATATTTTCCTATACTGTCAAAAAAAATTATGAGTAATATTTTTCTAATTTAGATGAGCTAACAAACGGTGTATTGTTATCTACTATCTATGATGCTAGTATTGTAAGCTTTAATGATGTTTGAGGTCATATCTTGGGTTATTTATAGGGATTCTTGATAGATATGGATTGCATTATTTACGTAATCCAGAAATCCCTCCCCCCCTCCCCCCGCCCCCGAAAAAATACTAAAGATAGCTAAAAATGAAAAGATGAAATTCCTTTAAGATATTTATTCGTATAATTAAAGGAATCAAGTATAGAGAACCTAACTAGTAACATTTTTTTTTTAAAAGAAAAAGTGGCAACATTTTGATTATGTTGCTGATTTTGACCACTTGTGCTTACCGACCATAACCATAACACCTGACTACTTGAGTGTCCGTACAAACTATATATAACATTGTTTATAAACTGTACTAGGGATTTGGAAGGCAAATATTTTATTTCTTTTTTTAGTCGAGAAATTAATTGGGAAACTTTCGGTGATAAACTGTGACTCGTGGGGTCGTTTGGTACGTGGGTCGGGATAAGTAACGATCGCCTGTTAGATATTTTGTTAGGATTTTTGTCCGATTTTCTTACCAAATTTAAGTTTTACTTTTTTCTTGTAAGGAAAATAAAAGTAACCATAAATACTTTTACTTTTTTTGAAAGGAAAATATAAAACTTTTCCATATTTGGCAAACTTCTTTCTTGGAGGAAAAGTTTTGGACATGTATAAATAGAACACCCCTCTTCTCATACCATAACACAGTAGCATCCACAATGTAGTCATTAAAGAGTTTTTGTTTAGGAGAAGATTTTCTCCCAATAGATTTTAAGTTTATTTTGATTTAGTTTTAAATATGTAGGCCAATTGGCCAAATCATATTCAATAATATATTTTTAGTATGTTTTTTGTGTCATCTGAATTATCACCACGATAGTTTGCAACTAATAGCTTCCGCATGATGCCCTCTCGATTTCAAACCCAACAAGTGGTATCAGAGCTTATGGTTCAATGGTCCAATGGTGAGGTGAGACGAGATTAAACAGGTTCAAAGCGATTTCAAAATCAAGCTGCAACAATTTGGATGATAATGAAGATTTTTGTCGTACTAGATGTGGAGAACAAGTTTCAACCATATTTTCAACAATCCTGATGTTAATCCATCTTTAAAACCAAAATCAATTTTCAACCCATGTTTATGGGCTTCAATTTTCAACCCATACTTGCTTTAACACTTGGGCTCCTTTCAACTCGTGCATTTATTTTTAACGCATGAGCTCCACTCTTAACCTGTGCTCACTTTCAATGCACAAGGCTCTACTTTTAATCTTATCAACCCGTGCTTTTATTTTTAATGCATAGGGCTCCAACTTTTAACCCATATCAAATTTTAATAATGGTAAGCAGCAGTGGTATATGAAGATCGTTGATATATGATGACCGTGTGAAGAAGAAGGATCAAGAATATTTTGCCAGAAAATCAATCCAAAAAGGAGAGATTTGTTAGGATTTTTGCCCCGATTTTCTTACCAAATTTAAATTTTATTTTTTCTTGTAAGGAAAATAAAAGTAACCATAAATACTTTTACTTTTCCTGAAAGGAAAATATAAAACTTTTTCATATTTGGCAAACCTCTTTCTTGGAGGAAAGGTTTTGGACATCTATAAATAGAACACCCCTCTTCTCATACCATAATACAGTAGCATCTACAATGTAGTCATTAAAGAGTTTGTTTAGGGGGAGATTTTCTCCCAATAGATTTTAAGTTTATTTTGATTTAGTTTTAAATATGTAGGCCAATTGGTCAAATCATATTCAATAATATATTTTTTGTATGTTTTTTGTGTTATCTGAAATTATCACCACGATAGTTTGCAACTAATAGCTTCCGCATGACGCCCTCTCGATTTCGAACCCAACATCTTTTATCTCACCTACTATATGGATAGTAATCCTATCACTTTAATATAAATGGTGAAATTATAATAATTTAAAATTAGCTAATACTTAATCAAACATAAGAAAAAGTAATTTCAAATTTTATCTCAAAATTTTTATTTTAAATTTGTCGCACATATCAAACGATCCTCAAAAGAGTATTTAGCGTTTGAAGAATAACGACGTTTACATTTTAGACATTAATGCTACTGTATGAATATATATAGATGTAGA
The DNA here is from genome assembly GCF_002878395.1 of Capsicum annuum. Taxonomy (NCBI): domain Eukaryota; kingdom Viridiplantae; phylum Streptophyta; class Magnoliopsida; order Solanales; family Solanaceae; genus Capsicum; species Capsicum annuum. The sequence goes on along the minus strand of NC_061113.1, from coordinate 32,941,206 downwards.
AGAATGTCGAATATAATATAGAATAAATATGCTCTAAATAATTATTTGATGCATGCGTAGGAGAATATATAAAGCTTACTACTGAAGATTTTGAGCAGTGTCAAATAGCAACTTAACAAGTTCGTTCACTTACTAGATTCAAAGTGAAAAAAGTTGTAATATTCCTCATTAAATTCCTCTAAATATTTTTACACGTTGGATGGACATTTTTGCAACAGTGAATTAAATTCAATGGAATCAAAGCAGCTAATAATTGGAAAAAGTAGATTCCTTACGTCGTCAAGTTGAGATTTTCATGTTGCAAAGTTAAGGGATAATAACTACTTCGGTAATTATAAGAGTGTGCTCGTACCAAGGAAATGATCTTTTATGACTTATAAATTAAATAGAAGAAAATATATTTTTTCTGATCTCTTATGTGAAAAATGAAGATCAATTATAAAAAAGACATAAAATTAAAAATAAATTTATAAACAACTACAATATCATTTCTCGTGTTAGTTTAGTGGTTATTTTTGGAGGATATTATAATAGCTGATGTGTAAAAGATTAGGGCTTATCCAATTTGTTCTAAATCAACATTCTTTATTCACCAGGATGCTTCTCCTTTGGAACCATGCAAGTTGTTTGTGTCACAGATTGATCGATCTAAAATTTCATTTCTCTCGCAATGCATGATTGGTGCGGGACTACATTCAATGAAAATAGTCACTTCAATTCATTCGTCAGAAAATTATATTATATGATTTTTGAAGATCGCAGATTCAAATAGCAAATATAACAGTGTTAATACTTTTTAAAGTCCTCAATTTCATTAGGATTTTTACCTCCGTAAGGGTAGGGTTTAAGGTTGCATGCGTATCATCCTTTCCAGACTCCACTTGTGAGATTATACCGGGTAAGTTGTGGTGCTACTGTACATAGCTGACACGGTAAAAACTTATAAGCATCTAGTGTTTAAATCTAATCACATAAATTTACTATGGTTAAGTTGTGAATTAATTAAGCGAGAATATGTAATTGTTGAAGAGTCCTGAATCGGATAAAAAAGGATGAGCTGTCTCCTTAATATAACTTGTCAATCCTCCCAATCATGAACTAACTTTTGAATTTGAGTTGGGCCTAAGATCCATTTTTTAAGATAATAATTGAACATGGCCTAGTAATATTGAGTGTATATATGAAGCCATAATCATGTATCCATTGATGTTGCACATATAAATATCGGGTACGAATTAGTTTTTTATGAGTCCGGAGTTTAAAGGGAAACATTTCTCATCCAAAATTTCGAAGGAGCATATAAAAGTCAAAAAATTTCAAATGAAACAAGGCGGATGAAGGCTTACGCTTTTTTCTTAAAAGGTTAACGACATTATCTAATGGTAAAGTGCAAAGCGGAAAGACTATTTTACCATATAAGATAAAAGGGGTCCCACACGTTACCTTGACTTGACAATCAATAATTCAATATAAAACTTGCATTACTAATGTTGCCATTAAATATTAGAAGAAAAACCTTGAAGCTTATAGGTACAAGTTTTCTAAGCAAATTTACATTGGAAACTAGCTAGTAGAGATTTCTATACAAATTTGCGTTAATGTTCCTGAATTTGCTATCTCTTTCCATCTTTACTTGTCCACTTTTTTATTGGTGTGTGGAATTATGGATTAAGAAGCAGTAAATGATAGAGTAATTTTATTATATTATCTTTGAATTTAATAAATTTAATACAAATGCATTAGATAATAAATCGTTTAATGCTAAGGATAAAATGGGTAGAAATCAAGTATTGTTGGATATCCCAAAATAGAAAACTGGATAAGTAAAGATGGATGAAGGAAGTATGAGTTAATTTCTCAAATTGTCACTTATAGAAGTATCTATTAAAGTAACTTTTGAATTCGTTTAGACAATATTATCATCCAACTTCTAGACAAAACAATAAAATTTACAAAACAACAATGAGTAATTTACACTTGATATATATCGCTATTTAAATATTTTAATAGTTTTTTCTCTACCCAACTCCCCCGACCACCCCTCACCACATCCTCGAGGAAAACAAGACCAAAAGCAGTTAGTAAGAAAGAAGAAAAAGAAAATAAGGATTAAAACAAGAAGATGCATGAACCAAATTATATTCATGATAATAATTTCCCTCTATTTTAGGCTAAATTCTGATAGAAAGTAAGCATATGTAATGACAAATTAATAACGCTAAGAAAATTACTTGCAAATATACAAAAAGTTACAATGTTAGTTGCTTGTCAAGTCAAAGGGTAAGTTGCGAGACTCTTTTTATCTTGTAAGGTAAAACAGTCTCCCCATCTTACACTTTACCATCAGCTAACGTTGTTAACATTTTAAGGACAAGGCGTGAGCTATCATCTGCCTTGTGCCATTTGGAGTTTTTCGATTTTTATACGCCCCTACGAAATTTTGGATGAAAAATATTGCTCTTTAGGCTCCGAACTCAGTTTTTTATCGAGCGTACACACTTGTGAGTACTCTATATGTACTCCAATCTTCTGATTTTTCTCATATTAATATGACGAAACATACGTCTTAAAATATTAATTGGTCAAAATCTATATCATTTGACTCTGAAAACGGAAATAATAATGATAATAAGTATTTTGGAAAGGAGTGAGTAGTTATCTTAGTTGTGAAGGAAGCATGGATGGGAATCAGGGTTAGTAGGCCAAAAAGAAAGAAAACATGAAGAATTTAGTTGTGAAGGAAGCATGGATGGGGAATCAGAGTTAGTAGGCCAAAAAGAAAGAAAACATGAAGAATCTAGCAAAGTAGGCGGATGCATATGCATCTTTGCTTCCTCTTTTATCTGTGAAAAGAGATGCTACTTGTTTTCCAGGAAAGATTCTTTAGTTGCAAACTCAGGAAAATTCTCATAACCTTAAAGCCAGTAATATTGCATGCATACATGCATGCATGCTGCAGCCTGCAGGCATATTGACCTACATATGTAATGTAAGTAATTGTTAATTAGGTTCCCATAACTAATTTGGTGTTAATTAGTTAGAAACTAGCTGTGAATTTATGAGTGCCGGCTAAATATCGTCTGGGGCCTAAAACCATACATGCATCAATGAGGGGCTTTAATTTTTCCGTCAAGTTAAAAAAGGAAACGGAAAATAATTCTCATTTCAAGTCGACTTTTTCAGGATCTATGTTGGAGGAGATCTTAGCAGATTAGTTCATTGGCTACCTAAAATTTCACCAATAAGGTGAGGTTTCGATTCCTCACCTTGTAACTCCTCTTCCCTCCCCAATTTTCTTTAAAAAGATTTCTGTTGGATGCCTCTCTAACTTACTCAAGAACTCTAATTTTGAGATTGTATCAAAGATTTAATTCTTCTCCTTTATTTTTATTTTTTTGAGTTTTGGATAATCAAATTCATATTTTCTATTTGACATATTTTATATTCTAATAGAATTAAATAAGATAATATATATTATGTAATAAAATAACAAACCGTGCAAGTTTTTAGATGAAAACAGATCTAAAAAGTTGAAATAACAGAGTCCGATCTTAGAAGTAATAACTTGTTAAAAGAGGTACATTGTAGCTATTGTATTTAGAGCAATTTAATTAGTCAAGATTAAAAGTAGACTGAGTATTAGTAAAAAAAAAAAAAATCAATTAGGGCATTTTTTTCTTCCAATATACTAAAAATATACTTATTGAGTATTATTTGTAAAAAAAAAAATCAATTAGGGCATTCTTTTCTTCCAATATACTAAAAGTATATTGAATATTTATTTTGTAGATTACTTACTAATTTAAGAACCTTCTTTTTATTCAATTAATTAACTAAAAAAAAGTAATTCAGAGCACTAAAGTTTCCGTTATATGTGAAATTCATTGAAGAGCTAAACCACAAGGGTTTATTGTATGCTATCTTACCTTGTACTCAATTGGAAAACTTTTTTTTAATGATAAAAGATATTTAAAATATTTTATAATTTTTTTTAAATAATCTATTATTATAAAATAGGGCCCCAAAAAATGAGGGTCCTAGAGGCTTTGCCCAAAAGCTGCCCCTGGAATTTATGTTTTAAATCATCACGTAGTGTCTATGATCGGCAATTGATAGGAAACAAAACATAAAATATATTTTTAATTTTGTTCAACTGCCAAAACAATTAGAGCATTTAATTTGCAATCCCTGCATTTGTTAACATTGCCTGTGATTGTGTAATGGATATATTAACCTTTCCTTTCACCAAGTACTTGACAAATGTCAATCCTTGGTTCATGGTGGTAATAGCCTATAGTTGAAGAAATTGCATGTGATTTTCTCTTTAGTTACTAAATAATTAAATGGACAATTTAAATTTCTGTTCTTAAAATAAGATGATTGCAATAGAACTTATGTCAGACATAATTTCTTTTAGAAACTGAAATCATGTGGAACATAATTTGTGAAATATTATAATCGAAAAATATAAATCTATACTCCGCAATTATGAGGATTAAAACTAAAGACTACAAATTTAGGAGAAAAGTGCAAATGACCTCGTATATTGTAGTTCCTCGAAAATCCCAAAACTTTTCGTACGTCGGTTTATCTTTTCTGGAACACAAATGTTAAGTAAAGAGAGAAGTATACATTATCTTAAATTTATCGAGTTTTATTCATGATAAACTTAAACTTTGACTTGTCTTAAATATTTTTAAATTTATTATTTTAGTAAGTCGCGAGATCCTTTTTTGCTGATTGTCCAGTGTGTGTATACCACATAAGTACACGTGAAAAAAAGTGTTGATGTGGCTGTCTATGTGTATAAATATCATCCACTTCTCTTACATTTATCCTATATTAAAAAATAACTCACTTCTATTCTTAATTATTCAATTTCTCTCAAAAAAAATTATATTTTTCAGTTTTCTTCTACTCCAAAATAGTGAAAGGTTGAATTTTCGTCGATCAAGTAAGCTATTAGCTAAAAATTTATATGTTTTGGTGTATGTTAAAAATATGAAATTATTTTTTTCTGGTTAGTGTTTCATAGTAGTTTTCGATTAGGATTTTGACGAGACTCACATGCACAAATACGTTTATTATTATAAGTAATGGGGTAAGAAATTGTAATTTAAGTTAGGAGCGAATAAAAATCAAACCGATAAATATATTATTGATTTATCGTTATAGGGTTAACGATTTTTTACTAATTTTATAAAAGAAAAATTATTGGGTCATTGATTCGATTTCAATTTTTTAATTTGGTTATTGGGTAAACCGATAACCCAATAAGTTTATGCTAAATTATTATTTTACACCATATATATATATATATATATATATAACATCCAATAAGTAGGATTTTGGTTGCGACTAAGATTCGATTTCTTTTCATATTAGTTACTACTTTTTCTATTTTCTATTTTATGAGTATTTTCTTATCGGTTAAATCGAAAATCAAATCATTAAGGACTAAAAATCGATAATCAATATAATTACATTCTCTTTATTATAAGTATGTGTCTTAATTTCTTTAGTATTTATTTTGTTATTATTTTTCAAAATATCTGCTTCGATATTTAGTACATTTTTTAGTTACAATAACTCATATGATATGTATAATTAAGATTACAAAATTGAAAGAGTTTCATAGGAATGAAAACTGAAGTTTTAGATTGGAATAATATACGGATGAATTTTTTTTTTAGATTAATAAACGGATGAAATTTTTATTTCATAAACTAATTAATAAACTGGAGTTTTACAAAATTAATAAATGTATGAAATTTTTTTTAGATTGAAAGTAATGGAGAAAGAGGGATAATAAATAGGGAGAGGAATAATTAAATTTTTTGAAAAAATTAAAGAAAAATGATTTTTTTTTTATTTTTAATCATGAAAAATGCTGATTTGGCCCAAAAAATACTACATCACGCGCGTGATAGAGTGTGACTACAAACATTTTTCCACATCAGCAAGAAAGGGCCACGTGACTTACTAAAACAACAAGTTCGGGGGAGGGGGTACTTAGGATAAGTCAAAGTTCAGGTGTACCATGAATAAAACTTGATAAGTTCAAGGGGCTAATAGATACTTCTCTCTTTAGTAAATCGTCTTTTTTTTTAAAAAAAAAACTTTTGTAACTTTTAGATATTTAAAATCAACCACTACACTATAGTGAGTGTCTACTTTACTATACATAGTGAATGTCTATTTTATCATATATAGTGAATGTATTTATGAAAAAGTTAGAAACACCAAGGTTAGTTTTCCCCTATAAATAAAGAAGTTTTCGTTCATTGTAATTCAACCCATCAAGAAACCTCTCAAGAGAAATAATAATCACCCTCTTTTCTCTCTCTATTCATGTTGTTGTTACTTTATATTTCATAACACAGTATTAGCACGAGACTCTGCCAAACAAGGTGAGATTATAAATCTAAAGGTAATTTCAAGGTTAGTAATTCCTTATGTTATTTGTCTTTTGCTACTAATGATATAATTATTATTGAATTTGAGGAAAAATAATTGGTTTGGAACTACTTATGCTTTAAATTTGTTTATGAAGAACTATATTGTTAAAAAATATGATGATGAATTTAAGTCTCATCTCATTAAGAGGGTAAGACATTGGGTTAAAAGTTTCAATGCACCATGATGATAAGATGTTGGGTTTAAGTCCCATCGAGTTATAGCTTAAGACACCTTTATATGGATAAGATATTGAGTTTAAATCTCAATACACCATATTGATGATATTATAATGGTTAAGGCAAAATAATGGATGTTTGGTGAAAAGTCATGAAACATATCCCATTGATATGCTCTATTCCATGAAGTGAATATGGTAGCAATATATGATGAATCTAAAAGTTGACAACTTACTCCATTCTTGAAGGGAATGTGGTAGTGGTGCATAATATGTCTAAAAGAAGACAAGTGATTGAACACACGAATATAAGCGTGGAGGGATAATATGATAATAATAATCAAAAGTGATGACATTTCCACACGCTTATTAGGATTATAAGATATGTTAGAGAAACATTCTCTGCATTATATGTATGCCTCAATTTGCTCCTGAAGTAGCAATATCCAAAAAGCAATACTAAGCTATCATAATTTGATAGACTTAAAGCATGATTATATTTCTTTCCTGGGGAATGTGAATTTCAATTGTTATAAATGCAGATATATACCTTGGGGATGAATGTGACTCTATTTAGTCAAGCTTATAGATTCAAACGTGTTATTAGTTGTGAAGATATCACAATCCACCTCTAGAAGAGGTAGAATAATTGAAAGATTGAATATCTCCAAGTTACGGTGGTAAGAAATACGAATGGAAAAAGTTATTCAAGCTTGATGAAATCACATTCCATAATAAACTAAGAATTTATTGTTTATTGATACAAAATTCATGTCACGATAAACAAAAAGTTTACTAAAGTAAAAGGCACAAGTCATGGTAAACTTGGAGTTTAGTAGTACAAATAAGTTCATAAGTTGACATGAACGATTATGACATTCCAAAGATGTGCATATTAATTATTAAACAAATATTAAAGAATTAAAAAATTCTTCATTAACTTTTAATGTTGCTTGTTCTCATGGTAAGTTAGTTGGACCAACTAATGATGGGATTGGATCCCTTAAAATTTAAAAAAATATTAAAGGTGAATAAGGATCCATCACCTATCATGTGATCTATTAAGATGCATCAATATAAGATGATCACATATGAGTTTATTGTCAACTTGCAGTTTGATATTCATAAAGTTTCTTGCTCAATATAAATTGAGTTAAGAGCATAATTTTCAGATTATGTAATCAAGACAATTCATCTTGATAATGCTGATTTGGTATTGAATACCTTCGATAAATAGCTGAATCATTTTTAATATGAACAAAGCTTCTTGTGTTGGTTTGAAATATTATATACAAAAGTACTTGTATGCATCAAACCAATAAATTATGATTAATTTTCACTCAAAGTTGATTCTGATTCAGGAACCACATGTTGTCCATCTAATAATTTTGATGTGAGGTATATGATTAATAAATATACCATAATGCATAAATATGGATTTCTCAGAGAATATGGAGGATGTATGTTAGTTTTCCTAACATAAGGGGGAGATTATAAGCAGCTATGAAATATGTTAGGAATTATCACCAAATCCTCATTCAAAAGATAATTCAATTCAAATGCCGAAAGCATCTCATATTTAAGCTGCAAGTGCTCCTATTTGTATCCCTAAAGGACAAAGTATATGCATGCGTGAAGCGTGGTAGATCAATTGATTTCAATAAAATAATTCTTGAAAAGGATAAGGAGCAAACAACCATAATAAGAAGGCAATGTACTCTTGAAGAACCTACGGCATAACACTTTATGAAACCTTATATGAGGTTCAGGTTCCTGAAAATAATGAAGTGATGAGATCTCAAAATATTATGTCACAATGTGAACCAATATGCAATGATATATCATCAATATCTTTGATACAATAGTGGTGCAATATTGTAAAAGATTATAAAGATCTGAATTCTACGTTTATTTATATATGTTGACATAGAAATATTTATCAAGTGACATAAAAGGATGCATCTTGGTAAGCATAACACTTATTTGATTTGCAGTCCAAACACTTGAAGATGTTACACATGAAATGTTGAATATTGTCGCTTGAAAAAATTTATATGAAAAATTTTTAAGGATTCAAAAATGTTTGAAGCATATAAAAGTTTCTGGGAAACTTATTTATAATCTTATATTGTATAAGCTTATAACTTGAAAATTATTGAAACTCTTGGAGAGTTTTCCAAAGCAATAGATTATTTGCTGGAATGAGAAATATACCAAATTGAATTGATTATATATCTTAGTGAAATTTGTGTACTAATGTATCTTGTAACTACTACAAGACCCGATATAGCCTTTCGATCAATTTGTTAGCAATGTATAGTGCTGCTCGTACTAGGAGACATCGGAATGAGATCAAACACATGAGCTTATTTTATTCTAAAGACTACAGTTCAGATCTTATTAGTCATGCTGATGTTGGGTACTTATTTGATCCACATAAAGTTCGGTCTCAAATAGGTTATGTGTTCATAGGTGGGGGTACTATTATATCTTGGAGATATACAAAGCAGTCTGTCGTAGTCACTTCATCGAACCATAGTGAGATAATAGCTATTCATCAAACAAGCCAAGAGTGTATATGGTTGAGGTCCACGATACATCTTATTCGCAAAAGAATGTGATTTGAAATTTGATAAAGTGCCCATAATTTTTTATGAGGATAATGCAGCATGCACAACAAAACTTAAGGGAGGACTTAAGGAGATAAAATGACACAAATTTTCTCAAAGTTTTTCTATACAAATGAGCTACAAAGAATGGTGATATTACTATGCGACAAATTTGTTCAAGTGACAATATAGCTGATTTATTCACCAAGTCTCATCTAATTGCAACTTTCAAGAAAATGATGCACAAGATCGGGATGCAAAGGTTCAAGGATATTCTTATTAGGGGGAGTTAATATGTGTTGTACTTTTTTTCCTTATGAGGTTTTGTTGCATTGATTTTCCTTATAAGGTTTTTAATGATGCAACCTATATGCACATTATTATAGATGTATACTCTTTTTCCTTCACACTATTTTTTTTCGCTGGACTTTTTTCTAGTAAGGTTTTAACAAGGCACATTATCAATCAAGTAGACATTCAAGGGTGAGTGTTATAAATATATTACCATATATAGTGAATGTCTACTTTATCATATATAGTGAATGTCTATTTTACCATATATAGTGAATGTCTATTTATGAAAAAGTTAGAAACCCCAAGGTTAGTTTTCTCCTATAAATAAAGGGGTTTTCCTTCATTATAATTCAATCTATCAAGAAATCTCTCAAGAGAAATAATAATCACTCTCTCTTCTCTCTCTATTCGTGTTGTTCTTACTTTATATTTCATAACAGGTAAAGTTTTTTTGTAGGTATTATGCAATAACCTAATATCTTGTTAGTAATAACCTAATATCTTGTTAGTCTCTAGGACTGTATATGTTTTCATTATTTTTTAAAATAGAGAAAAAAATTCAAACATGACTTTTTTGAAAAAGGACATTTGGGTATCAAGAACCCTATTACTTGAAAATTGGTAGTGTTAAACTTTTAAACTCCACTTACCCCCATAGTCAACCTTTTCAAAAGCTTAAAATTATTAAATTTGAAGTTTTGAATATGCGGCAAACGAGGTGAAAAGTTCAGCATCACCCATCTTCAGGGATTTTTTTGTAAGTAAAATTTACCTATATCTCGACATGTTTATCACTATTTACCTAAAATCTCAATTTTTTTTTATTAAATTTCAGAAAACTCCACTTTTTAGCCATTTTAGATACATAAAAGTAATGTTAGATAAATCTTCCAGATACATTTAGTAATTAGACTAATTTTCTTAATTTAAGGTTTGTAACGGCTAAAGTTCCATTAATGTAACAATTAACCTAACTAATAATTGTAAATATTCAATAAAATCCCACAAAAGGCAATTTGTTTGTTATCCCACCTTTTTAAACAAATTGTATTCCATAACTAGTTTCCAGATAGAATGAAATGCTACAACTATTTTATTTGAAGTACTTGTAATGAATATTTTTGTGTTATTACATCATTTAGGCGTTTGTATTAACGATATTAGGTACGAGGATTATAAGAGTGATAGAATCATTGTTAGTGAACATGTAACATATGAGAAATTGATTGCGGTCATTGCTATAGAACTGAAAATTGATGAAAGTAGAAAAAAATTGAGGCTCGTTACATAGTTGATGGTAATGCGACACCGTTGTTGATTCATAATGAGATGGGTGTGAAGCTTTATATTGAAATTAAGAAAAGTGAGCCCGATTTATCATTACTATAATACATAAATCTGATAGCGAGATGTTGTTTGGTGGGAAAGTTGGTGCAATAATGTGTCTGAAAAATCCTTGTGAAGAAGTTGCAGAATTAATTAGATATAATTATAATAATTCTTCTTTGTTGCCTTTGTTCGGTATGAAGGGGCCTTTGTTCGGTATGAAAGGGAACAATCATCACAGATTGCAAAAATAATGAAGTTAAGGTTGGGAAAATCTACAAGGACAAGTGTACTCTTATTTCTGTTATGGCAAGGTATGTCATTCAACAGTCTTTCAATTTCTATAAGAAAAGATCTGACAAGAAAGGTATGTATCTTGTTTAACGTTTCAGAAGTAGTTGTGTATCTCATGTTTATTGAATTATGTATCTAATGTAAGATTGTATGATGTATATTATCTCGGAGTTTTTTTTTTAAATATGTTACCAAAGGAAAACCTATGTAAGGACTAGGTTAATTTGCTTCACGGAAAATTTACTACTATTTACTTATATTTGACGTAATTTCTTTTTTGTTATGTTAATTAGGCCGAGATACACATTTAAACGTACATAATACTTTTTTTTTCTACATCTTGCATCTCTGGTTCTCTGTTACTGTGTTTAGATATATCTTGTGATGTTTTAGTTTCAGTCAATTAAGCATACCAAAGATACATATTACTAAGCTTAAAGATACATATTGGGTACAAGGGTGTGTTGTATGTATCTCTCATTATTCTTTTTCAGTAAGTTAATATGTTTTAACATATTATGAGGCTTTTTTATTGATTGCAGCTATGTCCTAAAATGTCGTTCGGTGGATTGTATTTGGATATTTAAGGCATCATATCGACGGGGGACCGACCTCTTTAAAGTTTAATTTTTTCAAGATGTTCACACATGTCCATTGAAAGATATAGCTTTTACACGACTTCAATCTACAATTAGGTTTGTTAGTGGTTTTACCGCCTCAAAACTTGTCAATTGCTAAATGGTTAGATACATATACATGTTAAATTTTGTTTATCCAGGATCCCATATTAGAATGCACAAATTTGAGGATAATAAATTCATGTATCTTTTTATAGCATTACAACCATTAAAGCGTGGATTTTAGTTTTGTAGGCAGGTACTTGTGGGTGATGCGACACATTTGAGTGGAGCATATAAAGGGACATTTGTTTCTGCAAGCACTCTTGATGGGGCAGGTATGTATATTTACCTGATATGTATACTTTTTTGAGATGTAATTTGAAGTCTAGTTTGAGTTAGTTGATTTTTTTGGTTATGTTTCATAAAAAGTTTAATCGTATCAGTGACATTAAATTGTTTATATCAAAATTGTAGGATGTATTCTGTCGATTACGTATGGTGTTGTTGACACTGAAAATGAAAATTCTTGAACTTGGTTTTTTAGCAGTTTAGAATTGTTTTTGGAGAATGTGACAGTATGTGTGTCGTGTTCGATCATAGCGAAAGCATAATAAAGGTTGTCATTGTTGTATATCCAAATGTGTCGCACCTTGCATGCATTTGGTATTTGTGGAAGAACATGTGCACAAACTTCAAAAAGAGTAAAGATAGACTTAGCGACATTTTCTATGAAAAGATAATTTTGGATTTTTTTAATTAAGTTGGCAAGATTGATCAGAGGGTAAAGTCTTATCTTGAGAATGCGAGATTTGAAAAGTGGACACGCGTATATGCACCTGTTAACCGAGGTCGAATGATGACTTCAAACATAGCAGAGTGTATAAATGAAAAAATCAAGCTAGCACGTGAGTTGCCGATAATAGAATTTCTGAAATAGGCTAGAAAATTGTTTGAAAAGTAGAATTACAAAAATAAAGAAAGAGTATCGTATACAAATACATCACTGGATAGTCGATTCGAAGGCATTCTTCAGCTAAATACTTCAAAATCTTTGCGATTGAAGGTTATTTAAGATGTTTACTTTTGTTTTTAATATTATGTAATGTTTGTTTGATATTACAGGACACTGTTTAATTGATGAAGTTATTTTAAAATTTTTTACAATGAATTCATGAATTAAGCTTTTTAAAGACTTAAAAAAAGCTGATAAATAAGATCTATATGTACATATGTGTTAATATATTATGATTAATCTTGTAGGTTAGTGCATCATCAGTATATGCGTAGTCTGTTTATAATGACGGAAGGAAGTACATAGTATGTCGTGATAAGAGGACTTGCAATTGTAGACGATTCTAATTGTATGAGATAACATGTCAACACGCGATATCAGTTCTAAAAAGAAAGCATGTAACATATATAAAGTCTTATTGCTCTGAGTATTACTAGCCAGAAACATTAAGGAAGATGTATGAAGTATCGATGTTTCCAATGCCAGATAAGAAGGATTGGATTGTTCCACAAGAAGTTATGGACGAAGTTGAGTTACTACCTAACTACAAACATCCACCTGAAAGGCACAAGAAATCAAGTAAAATGGTGACATCGAGCAGTAACTGTTGCGGGAGATGTGGTTATGAAGGTCACAACAGGCATACTTATAATTTCTTTCCAAAGGAGGAGTGACCTTGTAGTCTACTAATGAATAATGTTGAATAATCTCTAGTAGTTTAATATTTTTTAAGATCTTAACCTCATTATTTATGATGTTCTAGCTATTTTTTTAGACTTTTATGGATAACAATTAGTGAAATACTTGTTGTTTTTGTTCGAAAGTTAATTAATCAGATATGTTTTCATGTTCTCTCTTTGTCATGTTGTATCATATTAATGTAAGTATAGAACTTTTCATTTATAAATCCTCCAAAAAATAGCAATTAACATATGTGGCTAATTATGTTATTAAGTTGAAAAACAAAAATTCTGAAAAAATACAAAATTATAAAATGTATCTCTTGAAAAAGATAAAAAGTGATCACATTAAAAAGCGTAGGTACTTTCGTAAGAAATGGTGTATTTAATAAATATTTTAATTTAACAAATTCATATAAAAAGAGTTAGATGAACATTGCATGATTAAAAAACCTATAGATTGTACAAGCCTATGTTACGAAATTACATAGAGATACAAGCTTATATAGATTGTATCTCTTGTAAAATATATATTGTGCACAGTAGAAAGCCCATGTACTATATTAATAAAAGATACGTAATTGTTATTGAGTTTAGAAATAAAATTTCTTGCAAAGAAAAAAAATGGTAAGAGATACAAAATTTTGTTATCATTTAATAAGAGATTTAATTGTATGTGATACAATTATATTGCATAGATTATGTTATGGTTAAGTTGAAAATTATCTCAAAAGTAACAAACTTATATAAATATAGTAACTTGAATATTGCATGGTTAATGTAATAACATAACATGGTATTATGATTCAATATATATTGTGTGTTAGTTACTATCATTACGTGAATTACTTATCTATATCTATTCATTAAACAATATACAAAGTAAATTGTATGAGATACAAAAAAAATATGTATCTCACACAACATAACAAAGAAATATAAATTTATGTTTGTAATACCCCACAATTTTCCTAGCTTAAACTCGTCCCAAAAATGTCAAGATTAGCTCTTAGACTGAATGATGTTTATTTTGTGTGGAATTCATTAGATTTGAACTTTCCTTGGCGTAGAAACTTGAATAAACTTTCCAACGATATAAGATTCGCTTAAATCTGATAACTGAGTAAGAAGTTATGGATATTTTAAGTTTCAGTCGTAAAACACCGCCATTTAGGTCATTAGCGCATCGCGGAGGAGGTTTAAATGACGATTGTCAATTTTCAGTGGCCCTACGTAATATTGGCACATCGCAGAGAGAGACAAATTCCTAATTGTCCAATTCCAGTGAAGGTCCGCAATAATGGCGCGTCGTGCTAAGTTTCCAGGTCCCATCCAAGGTGGCAACGTGATACCACTGCATCGCACCACCATGCATTTTCCCAGTTGGCATTTTTCCAGTGGCTTGGCGCGATAGTGGCGCGTCGCGCCAAGGACAAAAGTCAGGATTTTGGGGTCATTTTCCAGTTCCGATTTAGAGTTTAATAGGGGCATTTTGGTCAATCCCCAGGGGCCCAATCCATCCAAAACACTTCATTAGTCAAATACTAAGCCACTTTATGCTTATTTCATCACGTTTGTCTCAAAGCAAAACCCTAGTTCATCAACTTCCTACCCAAGAAATCCAAGATTCCTCCATTAACTCTCTAAGATAATTCAAGATTGCGATTTCCCAATACAAGGACACTAAGAATTCATCCCCAAAGCATCAATAGGAATCCAAGATTCAAGTTTTCATCAAATATCATCAATTTAAGGTATGTGGGGTTTTGACAAGGATAATTATTTCATCCTTGTGCCCAAACTTTATTTTAATTGCAAATTTACTGCAATTTATATTATTTCTTATGAAATTCAAGTTAGGGTTTATACCCATTATCATTATCTGCAAGATTATGAGATTTTCCATGATTTAGAAGTTGAATTACATGATTATGTTTATATTTTCATGCATATTGCTGAAATTTCCACATTTTATGATGAATTATACATATTTACATTACCAAGCATGAATTTTAAGATGTTTTATCATGAGATTGATGCATGGGTCCTTAAGCCCTAATTAAAGATTTCTGTTTCGAGATTATTTGTGCTATGAGCACCCTCATATAAGATTATTCTCAGATATTTATAAATATTTGACCTTTTGGTCCTAAGCTAAGATAAAGAATCCACTTTGTTCATATGACTTGAGATTTAAAGAAAGAAAAGCATAATTAATATTTTTGTAAACCCTTGTGCTAGTTTTGAAGTGGATTTATTAAGATCATGAGCATAAGATTGAGAGTAGTATTTAGCACCGAGTGGGGAGTGTGGGATTAGCGTGCCCTATCTTCCACAGAACTATGTTCCACTGTAGGTACAGATTCAGATTATTCCCACTTCTATGTGGATGACTCAAATTATGATCACACATATTAGATTGTTCTATTTCGATGGCAAAGGTAGAACAACCCTACCTAACGGGGGCCAGTCATGGGAATCCATGGATGCTCACATGGTGTATATGTCAGTTAGATGAACCTCCCAAATAGATGTTCCCAACTCTTGAAACAGTTTAATTGATTTGAAGCCTTAAGATATGCAAAATAAGTTTTCAGATTTCACTAACCTAAATGATTTGAGAATAAGAATAGGATACAGATTTCAGAACTAAGTGTAATAGCTCAGATTACATGTTTATTATTCATGATTTGACTTCCAGATTTCAGATTTACTCAAGTTTATGTGAGTCATTTACATTTAGCATGCATGATATTTTCTATAAACTATTATTATATTGTCTACTTATTGCATACACCCCCATATACTCATTACATCCTCAAAGTACTGATCCATATATACGTCTATGTGCTACATTGTCTTATAATGTAGGTTCAAGTGCTCAATCTCAGCAGCGATAGTGATTTTCAAGCATCTCATCTATATTCCTGCAGTTGGTGAGTCCTCATAGTTCAGGGACTTAGCTATTTATTTTCTCAGTTTATTAATAGATATTCCAGCTTAGTTTGAGTTAGCTGGGGCCTATCCGAGTGACTCTCTAGATTCAGTTAGTAGAGGCTTGTCGGACTACCAGATTCAGTCTTAGATCTTGATTGTCGTATTCAGACTTATCAGTATTTGTTTAATCAGATTGATAAGATTAGTACCTTTAGATATATTCAGATTATTCAGATAGTTTTCTTTATTTTATTATGATTTTATACTTATATTTCCCCATGTTGAGATTCAGATGTATTAGAAGGCAGCCAGGGTTAGCTCAGGACTACTTGTAGTTCGGAGCACCGTGTGGCATCTTGGGAACTAAATTTTAGGGCATTACAAACTTGGTATCAGAGCCTAAGGTTTAGAGAGTCCTAGGGAGTCAAAAAAGCCGCGTTACGTAGAGTTTTGATCATCGGTATGAAGCGCGTCACATCTATGACCAAGAAGCTATGGAACATTTTAGGAAAATCCTTTTTTTCATAATCCATCGTGCTTACAGCTGTCTTTATCTTCTATTAACTCATGCTCTTTTATGATAGAATATGCCTCTTCTCAGAGCTAATGCTCATAGAAATAATAACCAACCACCTCAGCCCGCAGATTCTTTGAATGGGAATGTGTCACATATAGAGTTTTGGGTATCTTTTCAGGCTCTAGCCTAAGCTGTGACAGCTATGTTCAAGGTAATCGTCAGGTTGTAGTCCCAACTCAGCAGGAAGGGGATTTAGCCGTAGCCAAAATTTGAGACTTTATGAGAATGAACCCACCGGAATTCTTTAGGTCGAAAGCAGGTGAGGATCCACAGCTTTATCTTGATGAGGTAAATAAAGTCACCCAAATTATGCATATTCTAAAGAGAAAAGTGTAGAATTGATATCCTATAGGCTGAAGATGCTGCTTATGATTGAGTGGTGATGTGGAAGAAGAGTAGAGGGGAGAATGCAGCTTCCATGACTTAGAAAATGTTTCAGGATGAGTTTTTAGACAAATTCTCCCCACTTAAGATGAGGGAAACTAAGATAGAAGAGTTCATGAACCTGAGGTAGGGATCTATGATATTAAAGGTATATTGCCTCAAGTTCAATCATTGTCTAAGTATGCCTCTGATCAGATGGCTGACTCTAGATCAAGAATGAATAAGTTTGTGACCGGTGTGTTTGGATTGGTAGTTAAGGAGTGTAGGATTATTGTGCTCAATAGAGACATGCTCAGTAAATTGAGGCAGAGAAAGTAAAGAAAAGAGAGAGAGAAAATAAGAGGGCTAGAACAGGGCAATTTAACTATGGTCAGAATAGGTCGGAAGGAGGAAACCGTTCTCAGTTTCAGAATCGGTCATCTATGCTTGCACCTTCTTCAGCCAGTGCTCCTGCACCCAGAATTAGGCAAGAGTAGTAGAGTAAGTCTTCTATGTCCAGATCTTAGAGTACTGTGAGTGGGAAGCCAAATCATCCCCTATGTTCAAATTGTGGTAAACATCATGGAGGTAAATGTTTGTTGGGTCAAAAAGGTTGTTATGGTTGTGGCTAAAAAGGTCATGGAATAAAGGAATGCCCGCATGCTAAATGGGGTAATAAAGATGTTCATCCCCACACTCAGGCTAACAGTGCACCAACTCCTTTAGGTCGCCCAGCCCCTCCTCAGGGCGCATCATCTAGTACTGTTGGCGGTCAGCACCAGAGTAGGTTCTATGCTTTACCATCCTGTCAGGAGTAGATGGATTCCCCAGATGTTTTTACTGGTATGCTTCGTGTCTTTTATTTTGATGTGTATGTGTTTTTAGACCCTAGGTCGATTTTTTCTTATGTGAACCCATTAGTTGCTATGAATTTTAAGATAAATTTTGAAAAGATTCCTGAGCCTTTCTTGGTTTCTACTAATTGAGTCAGTTGTTTCTAAGCAAATCTATAAAAATTGTCCTATCACTGTCCTTCACAAAGTCATGTTAGCAGAATTGATAGAGTTAGATATGGTTGATTTTGATCTTATTCTTGGTATGGATTGGCTCTATTCTTATTATACTTTTATAGATTGTTGCACCCGAGTGGTGAAGTTTCAATTTCCAAATGAGCCAACCTTTGAGTGGTTCGGTAATTCAATGTCTCCCAAGAGTTATTTCACATCTTATATTAAGGCCAGAAAGTTATTTTCCAAAGGTTGCATTTATCATCTAGTTCTGGTAAAGACACTAAGTCTGAGAACCTAACAGTTCAGTCAGTCAATGTAGTAAATGAGTTTCTAGATATCTTTCCAGAAGATCTCCCTAGGGTACCTCCCAAAAGGGAGATAGAATTCGGTATTGAACTTCTCTCAGATACTCAAACTATTTCTATACCTCCTTATCGTATGGATCCCGCAGAGCTTAAGGAGTTGAAGGAGCAACTCAATGATCTTTTAGATAAAGGTTTCATAAGGCCTAGTGTTTCTCTATGGGGAACTCCCGTCCTATTCGTGCGAAAGAAAGAAGGTTCTTTACGCACTGCATTAACTATCATCAGCTAAATAAGGTCACAGTCAATAACAAATATCCTATTCCTAGAATTGATGACCTGTTTGATCAATTGCAAGGTGCAAGTTATTTCTCAAAGATAGACCTTTGATCCAGCTATTATCAGCTTAAAGTTAGGGAATATGATATTCTGAAGACTACCTTTAGAACCTGCTATGGTTATTTTGAGTTTCTGGTCATGTTTTACGAGTTAACCAATGCTCCAGTAGCTTTCAGGGACCCTATGAATTGAGTGTTCAAGCGGTATCTAGATATATTTGTCATAGTGTCCATAGATGATATCCTCGTATACTCCCATAGTGAGGATGACCATGTAGACCATCTTAGAATTGTCTTGCAAACTCTTAGAGATCATCAATTGTTCGCCAAATTCAGTAAGTGTGAATTTTGGCTAAGGTCAGTAGCTTTTCTCAGTAATATTATTTTCGCCGATGGCGTTAGAGTGGACCCCCGAAAGACAAAAACCATAAGAAATTAACCTAGACCTATCTCTCCATCAGATATCAAGAGTTTTTTGGGTCTAGATGGCTATTATCATCGTTTTGTTAAAGGTTTCTCATCTATTGCATCTCCTATGTCTAGATTGACCCAAAAGAAAGTTTAGTTCCTATGGTCAGATTCTAGCGAGAAGAGTTTTCAGGAGTTGAAGACTCGACTTACTTCAGCCTCAGTGTTAGCATTACCTGATGGTACTGATAGTTTTGTGGTGTATTGTGATGCCTCTAGAGTTGGATTGGGTTGTGTGTTGATGCAGAAAGGTAAGGTCATAGCCTATGCCTCTAGAAAGTTGAAGCCTCATGAAAAAAATTACCCAACCCATGATCTGGAATTAGCTGCAGTGGTATTTGCTCTAAAAATTTGGAGACACTATCTGTATTGTGTTCATGTTGATGTATTCACAGACCATAAAATCTTGTAATATGTGTTTAATCAGAAGGAGTTGAATCTTAGTTAGAGAAGGTGGTTAGAGTTGTTGAAGGATTATGACATGAGTGTGTTGTACCATCCGGGCAAGGACAATGTAATGGTAGATGCCTTTAGTATATTGTCTATGGGCATTGTTGCTCATGTGGAGAATGATAAGAAAGATTTAGCTAGAGATGTTCATCGTTTGGATAGATTGGGTGTTAGGTTGGTTGATTCAGCTTAAGGGAATATTTGGGTTCAGAGTAGTTCCGAATCTTCCCTAGTTTTAGAAGTGAAGGAGAAACAAGATATGGATTCTAGTTTGGTCAAACCGAAGGAGTCAGTTAAAGACCAAAAGGTAGAGGTTTTCTCCCAAAGGTGAGATGGTGTCTTAAGATACCAAAGTAGATTGTGTGTGCCTTGTGTTGATAATTTGAGGCAGAAGCACCTGGTGCACGTTATTCTATTCATCCAGGTGCTACCAAGATGTACCACAACTTGCGGGAAATCTATTGATGGAATGGTATGAAGAGAGATAGCGGAGTTTATAGCTAAGTATGCAACTTGTCAACAGGTTAAGGTATAGCACCAAAGACCTGGTGGTACATTACAATAGTTTGGTATCCCTACTTGGAAGTAGGGAAGAGGTGAATATAGATTTTATGACTGGTTTACCCTAATCGTGTTGTCATCATGATTTGATTTGGGTTATTGTAGACAGATTGACTAAGTCAACGCATTTCTTGCCAGTTCACATGTCTTATAAAGCTGAAGATTATGCTAAGTTGTATATCCAAGAGTTAGTCAGATTGCATAGAGTTCCCTTGTTTATCATTTCAGATAGGGGTACTCAGTTCACTTCTTAGTTTTGGAAAGCCTTTCAAAAGGGTCTTGGTACCCAAGTCCACCTTAGTTCAACTTTCCACCCTCAGACCAGAAAGGACCATCCAAAATCTAGAAGATATATTGAGGGCATGTGCTCTTGATTTTAAAGGTAGTTGGGATGAGCATTTTTCATTGATTGAGTTTTCTTATAATAACAGTTACCATTCTAGAATTCAGTGGCCCCGTTTGAGGCTCTGTATGGGAAGAGATCTAGGTTACCCATAGGTTGGTTTAAAGTGGGTGAGGCCTCTTTGCTTGGGCTTGATTCAGTGTTTGAAGCTATGGAGAAGGTTAACCTGATTAGAGAGAGATTGAAAATAGCCAAGAGTCGTCAGAAATCCCACACAGATGTGATAAGAAGGGACCTCTAGTTTGAGGTTGGTGATTTTATGTATTTGAAGATTTCAGCCATGAAAGGGGTAAAGAGATTTGGCAAAAAAGAGAAGCTTAGTCCCCGATATGTTGGCCCTTATAGAATTCTGATTCGTGTTGGGAAAGTAGCTTAAGAGATTGAGTTACCCGCAGACTTATCAGTTGTTCATCCTATATTCCGCATCTCTATGCTTAAGAATTGCATCGGTAACTCCACCATCGTAGATCCTATTGAACGCTCAAATACTTAGAACAGTCTTTCTTATGAAGAGATTTTAGTTGAGATTTTAGATCATCAGATCTATAGACTAAGGAACAAAGAAGTTCCCTTGATCAAAGTTCTTTGGCAAAATCAGTCTGTTGAGAGCTCTACTTGGGAAGCAGAAGAAGACATGTGAGCCAAGTACCCTCAC
>NC_061113.1:32887883-32916673 GCF_002878395.1 Capsicum annuum | reverse complement strand
GCTCTACTTGGGAAGCAGAAGAAGACATGTGAGCCAAGTACCCTCACCTTTTCTCTGCAAACTCAGATCCAGTCGAAGGTATTACTCTTCCTTAATCTAGTTCCTTTCTAATCAGGTATTCAACAATATAGATGTCCTCATGTAAGTTCATGCACTCTTAGAATTTCTCAAAAGCTCAGAATGATTTAGATTTAGTTGTTTAGTTAATTTCATTTGTGCATGCTATCTTATGCTCTCAAATTTCTCAGAAATTTTGGCTTAGATAGCCACATTCGAGGACGAATGTTTCCAAGGGGGAGATATTTTAATTCCTCGACATTTTCCTAACTTAAACTCATCCCAAAATGTCAAGGATTAGCTCTTAGAATGAATGATGTGTATTTTTGTGGAATTCATTAGATTTGAACTTTACATGGCGTAGAAAATTGAATAACTTTCCAACGATATAAGATTCGCTTAAATCCTATAACCGAGTAAGAAGTTATGGCTATTTTAAGTTTCAGTCGTAAAACACCGCCATTTAGGTCATTAGCGCATCGCGGAGGAGGTTTAAATGACGATTGTCAATTTCCAGTGGCCCTCCGCAATATTGGCATATCGCAGAGAGAGCCAAATTCCTAATTGTCCAATTCCAGTGAAGGTCTGCGATAATGGCGCATCGCGCCAAGTTTCCAGGTCCCATCCAAGGTGGAAACGTGATACCACCGCATCGCGCCACCATGCATTTTCTCAGTTGGCATATTTCCAATGGCTTTGCGCAATAGTGGTGCGTCGTGCCAAGGCCAAAAGTCGAGATTTTTAGGTTATTTTTCAATTCCAATTTAGAGTTTAATTAGGGCATTTTGGTCAATCCCTAGGGCCCTAATCCATCCAAAACACCTCATTAATCAAATACTAAGGAACTTTATGCTTATTTCATCACTTTTCTCTCAAAGCAAAACCCTAGTTCATCAACTTCCTCCCTAAGAAATCTAAGATTCCTCCATTAACTCTCCAAGATAATTCTAGATTGAGATTTCCCAATACAAGGACACTAAGAATTCATCCCCAAAGCATTAATAGGATTCCAAGATTCAAGTTTTCATCAAATATCATCAATTTAAGGTATGTGGGATTTTGAACAAGGATAATTCTTTCATCCTTGTGCCCAAACTTTATTTTAATTACAAATTTACTGCAATTTATATGATTTCTTATGAAATTCAAGTTGGCGTTTATACCCATTATCATTATTTGCAAGATTATGAGATTTTTCATGATTTAGAAGTTGAATTACATGATTATGTTTATATTTTTATGCATATTGCTGAAATTTACAGATTTTATGATGAATTATAAATGCTTACATTACCAAGCATGAATTTTAAGATGTTTTATCATGAGATTGATGCATGGGTCCTTAAGCCCCAATTAAAGATTTCTATTTCAAGATTATTTGTGCTATGAGTACCCTCAAATAAGATTATTATCAGATTTTGATAAAGATTTGACCTTTTGGTCCTAAGCTAAGATAAAGAATCCACTTTGTTCATATGACTTGAGATTTAAATAAAGAAAAGCATAATTTGTTTTCTTGTAAACCCTTGTGCTAGTTTTGAAGTGGATTTCTTAAGATTTTGAGCATAAGATTGGGAGTAGTATTTAGCACCGAGTGGGAAGTGTGGGATTAGCATGCCCTATCTTCCACAGTACTACATGCTGCCGTAGGTACAGATTCAGATTATTCCTACTTCTACGTGGATGACTCATGTTGTGATCACATAGATTAGATTGTTCTATTCTGATGGCAAAGGTAGAACCGCCCTACCTAACGGGGGCCAGTCGTGGGACTCCATGGATGCTCACATGGTGTATATTTCGGTTAGAAGAACTACCCAAACAGATGTTTCCTACTCTTGAAATAGTTTAATTGATTTGAAGCCTTAAGATATGCAGAATAAGTTTTCAGATTTTATTTAGCCTAAATGATTTGAGAATAAGAATAGGATACAAATTTCAGAACTAGGTGTAATGGCTCACAAGATTTAGATTACATATTTATTATTCATGATTTGACTTTCAGATTTCAGATTTACTCAAGCTTAGGTGAGTCATTTACATTTAGCATGCATGATATTTTCTATAAACTGTGATGATATTTTCTACTTATTGCAAGCACACCCATATACTCAGTACATCCTCAAAGTACTGATCTACATATACGTCTATGTGCTACATTATCTCATAATATAGTTTCAGGTGCTCAGTCTCAGCAACGACAGTGTCTTCTGAGCATCTCATTTACATCCCTGCAGTTGGTGAGTCCTCATAGTTTAGGGACTTAGCTATTCATGTTCTCAATTTATTAATAGATATTCCAGTTTAGTCCAAGTCAGTTGGAGCCTGTCCCAGTGACTCTCTAGATTCAGTTAGTAGAGGCTTGTCAGACTACCAGATTCAGTCTTAGATCTCAGTTGTCGTATTCAGACTTATCAATATTTGTTTAATCAGATTGATGAGATTAGTACCTTCAGATATAGTCAGATTATTCAGATAGTTTTCCATATTTTATCATGATTTTATACTTATATTTCCCCATGTTGGGATTCAGATGTGTTAGAAGGCAACCACGGTTAGCTCAGGACTACTTGTAGTTCGGAGCACTGTGTGGAGTCCCGGAAACTAGCTTTTGGGGTGTTATAATTTCTCTATAAAATATAACTAAAACGTATATCAAAATAATATTATATCGAGAACTGCATAGCCATATGTAAATTTTCCTGATAAAGTAGAACTAGTTTATCATCAAAACAGCTAATGTATGTTTTTTTAAATATTCCAAAAAAAAAAATAAACACTTAAAGCATTTACTGACATCATCAAATTTGTTAATATCCAACAAATAAACAACTACTCAACATTCAAAACGCGGTTTTTTTCTTGTGGTATGAAGTTGCTCCTTAGCCTTGGTAGATCGTCATTCTTACTAAAGTATCCATTCTCCGCCTTGTGAGACCCATACTTTCACAATAGTGTTGCATATCTCAAACGATAGTATTGAACATCAATACCCGAAGATGGTATTCCTAATTCCTAGCTCAGTTACTCTACAAACACAGCTACAAAAATACCACAATCCCTTTATAGTGATTACTAATTGAATTAAAATTACATATATACTTATAAACGATAATGAAACAATGAAAAAAGTAATGTAATACATATAAACTTTCACAATTTTAGTATGCTATCCTAGTAACATATTCCACTTGGAATGAATCGCTTTAGATCTTTTCCTTGTGAGATTCTAGTGCAGCCCAGTCAGTGGGTACTTTTTTCTCAAAAAACATACTGTACTGAAGGTAAGTTGGAAGCATGATAGCCAACTTTTGAACCTCACTTGTTTGTGCTCTGTTCTGTAATGAGTACATCAAATTATACATATGAATGCATCGCTTCTTTAAGGCAATGACTGCCAATACCCAGTGAAAGACACCTTCATAGTTTATGAGGACAACGACCTCATTAACCAAGTGCCAAGGCTGACCAACAGGTGTACTCAATCCCTTGATTGTGTCAATTAATGACTTCTCAATTTGAGAAACTTCATTTGTTCTTGCAAATGCATCTTGATTTGGAAGTTTCTTATCAACATCCACATGATAGTAATTCATATAAAATTTATCAATGTATAGTTTGAAAAAACAATCAGCGGTGGTGTATTTGTTAGTTGAAAAATTCTTGTTCTTGTACTTCTTCTCCAAGTAGTAGAAAATGACATTCAAATGTTGTTCAAAGTGTAAAGGAATGGATTATATGTTAGAGCATGCTACTGTAATGATTTAAGATGAGATACAAAAAAATATGTTTATGCATCTAAAATAATTTAAGGAATGATGCAGGTTAAGAAAACAACACTAATAAAAGAGATACATAATAATATACTTAGATACATATTGTTAATATGTATCTCATACAAAATCACCAATACATATATTATAGAATGTACTTTCATGATGTGACTATTTGAAATTTAAGATATCGTACATGAGTATACCTTATCATTCCAATAATTATTTGGTTGATGCATAAGGTAGAATCAGATCTTCAATTTTGGAAAAGCAACTATGAAATCTAGTTGTCGAAATTCAAGACTTGCACATTTAACTTTATAGTGATCATCCTTATCTTTCCTGAAACATGGTATTACAGTGTATTTTAATAAAAAAAAATGTAGATTACATTTGAATTTAGAATAAGTAATTGGTGAACTTACTTGTTTAAGTGTTTCTTGTAAAGACCTTATTTTATCCAATCCTCAAAAATTTTCATCAGTTCAGTTGGAGACTCTCCAGAAAGGTCATAACCTTCAAAATGGTCTATTTTACGCTCTGTAGAAATGAGTTTTTTCTTTTCTTTGGAATTTGATCCAAAATGCTTCAAAAAGGGAGAACAATATCTTAGATAGCTTCCTATTGAGCTGTGCAAGTGCCTTTTTGTCATCAGAAATAATTTTTTGGAGTAAAAAATGCAGACAAAATTGCAGTATCGCTAATAAAATACTCGTTCAGAGTTGTTGTTGGAGGCTTATAAACTGTCAAAGTCCTATCTGACACTAAAATTGAAGCAACAGTTTCAAGTGGTTCCATTTCTTCAACAACGATGTCATTCATTTTTTGAATACCAGCATCCTGAATATTCTATGATACAAGTTACAAATATTTTATTCAATCTCAAAATTGTAAGTAATTAACTGGCCATTATTTTTTTTCAGTGAATGAAAGTCTTTTCTACTACATTACTAAAAATATATGAGATACAAAATAATAAACACTTATGTAAAGTCAGATATTAAATGAGATTCATAAAGAATTTATGAGATACAAAATAATAAATATGTATCTCGTATTGCATATGATAAAACAATCAAAAATATAAATGCATTTCCTAGTCATTATTTTTTTCATATAAAACATGCAAAAATATCATGTTAAGGAGAAAAAATATATTGAATGATTGATTCGAATATGTATATAAAAAAATAAGAAATTATCATTTCATCATGTTGACTATATTTGATAGGTGATGGTGCTTGTTTGATGTTGGCCCCCTCCATTTCAACTAATTTGTCCGAATCATTCTGTGGAATGCTTGCATTACTAGGGCATGCAACATAACCTACATCATATGAAAATTCACCTTCTTGCAGGCTCTGTTTTTCAATATTTTCATGCAAACTTTTTTTCAGTGAATGAGATTCTTTACTACTACATTACTAAAAATATATGAGATACAAAATAATAAACACTTATATAAAATCATTTCTTAATGGAGATACATAAAGAATATATGATATACATAATAATAAATATATATCTCATATTGCCTATGATAAGACAGTCACAGACATATTATACGTATCTTCTAGTCATTATTTTTTCATATAGAACAGGCAAAAAAATCATGTTAAGGAGAAAAAATATATTAAATGATTGATTCGAATATGTATATAAATAAAATGAGAAATTATCATTTCGGCATATTAACTATCTTTGACAAGTGATGGTGCTTGATTGACGTTGGCCCCCTCCATTTCAACTGATTTGTTCGAGTCAATCTGTGAATTTTCTGCATTACTAGGGCCTGCAACATCACCTACATCATCTGAATGTTCACCTTCTTGCGGGCTCTGTTTTGAATATTTTCCTGCAAATATATATGAGCAATCAAGTTAAGGCCATTATAGTCGTTACTGATTGTGTTATGTTTTAAAGTATGTTACCTTCTCCATATTCTCATTCTTCGACTGAAAGGACTTTAGGACTTCATAGAATTTATCATTTAAAAGTCACTCCAAATCGTTAAATTTAACATCCATCTAATAAATAAGCATAGATGATTAGTTTATATCTGTACAAATAGAAAAGTGATACTACATAAATATATCGATGCTTACGTATGTTTTGACATATGTATCTATCTCCGACTTTAATGAATTTAAGTCTGCTTTAATCAAGTGCTCACTATTGGTTGTGCTGAAAGATTCATCAGCATCTTTTCTTTTTTGTTTTGTATCTAATGGATGTAGTGATATTTTTTTATCATGAAAATAACACGATGGAGAATGATTTTCAGTATGACAAAATTTATCAGATGGTGATTTTGAGATATCTGTAGTCTATTTTTATTTTGCTGCATGACTCTGATTCTGTTCTTTACTATTTGTGGTTCTTCCTACAGGAACATATTTTTCTTCTTCGACTGAGGTGCAGAAACTGTACCAGATAAATGAATCGACCTCTTCTTCAAATATTGTGGAGGTGTCATACTGACGTCTTTAAAACTATCATGTTCTGTGGCGACTTGGGGTTCATTAACTTTGTAATTCATTTGGACTGGAATACCAGTTGATGATGACATCGAAGATGTATCAGGATAATACGATGCAATACTCACTGATAGAAAATCAAGTTGTCTCAACTCTTTCACAGTAGGAACAAGGTCTGAATATGAACACTATCTCACAAAATTTTTGCCATAAAAAAGGATTAGGATTAAAACTAAAAATAATTTATCGCAATGTATGAAATACATACAATCACTATCGTAGCTAAACATTCCAGTCATAAACTGATTATATTATTTCCGGACTGCGACAGCCTTCCAATTCAAAATACGGGGTATGTGATTACCCTGCTTGACAACAACTTTGGTTTCAACTTATGAGCACATTTTGAACATCCACAAAATGAGAGCCTGAGGAATTCCACCCAACCTATACAACTGTTTCTCCACAAAAAAAATCTTGTTTGAGTGATGCCATTAACTTGGAGAAAGCAACTTTATCCCAAGAAAATAATTCATACTTTCCATGTTCGACCATCTTAAAATCAGAAAATAAAACGGGAGCAACATTTAGCTATGAATAGATGAATGTGTGAATAAAGAATAAAATTGTCATCTGGAGAGCATTTTCTATGGTGTTAAAATTTTCCCTGAGAAAACGTTCAACCAATGTCTCCTTATCAACACCATTCGTTGATTGAGGAAAATACTTTTGCATCAGCCTACTTGGAGAAGAATCATCATATTTGAAATCTTTGACATTTGCATTACACTTCAAACCAGGTATCAAAGAGAATTTAAAGATGGAAAATCTAAGAATGTTGCCTTTGAAAAATACATGCATCTCTTCTTGATTTTCTTGTTCGATCTCAAGCATAAGTAGACATTTGGTAATTTTTCCACTATAATTAGACAGTGGGATGTTGAGATAACATTCAAAAATTATCTTTGCAAATAAGTCAATCACTTCTTGACCGACAACCTCTTTAATCTCATCTTTAAACTTTAAATTGCAAGAACTTTCAAATCTTAAAGGATGCGGTGGAATATCCTTTATAACGTAACTCATTTACTAAAAAAAATTTCAAACATTATAATAATAAAATAACAAGAGATACATGCATCTACATTAACAAGGAACCAGAGATACAAAATATATAAACTGTATCTATTGTTTTACAGAATATGTATCTTTGGTACAAATAATTAAATCAAAAAAAATAATGAGAGATACATACAATACACCTTCGTACATAATATGTATCTTTAAGCTTACTAACATGTATCTTTGGTATGATTATTTCACTAAAACTTAAAAAACAAGAGATACATATAAATACATAAACAGAGCACCAGAGATACAAGATATTGCAAAAAGTATCATGTGTGTCTAAATATGTATCTCAGCCTAATATTACCTAGATCTAAACATGCAAATACCTTTGGAAGTACATCTCTAGAGGTGACTTCAAAAACTTTTCTTCTTTTAGCAGGAACTTTACCTCCAGAACTATTAGATCCCTTTTTCTTAGAAACATGCACTTTTTTCTTAGCCTTTCTTACACACTTTCACGCAATTTATTCACCATAGATGGATCATTTTTGTGCTTGAATCTATTTTCATTAAAACTATCAGAATCTTGCTCAAAAATACCAGGAACAAGGTTTACAACTTCTTCATCTTGTTTGATATTGTCTAATTCAGAGATTCCAACACTAAAAGATAGTCCCAAATCTCTTGTGAACCACTGCTTCCTTTCTGAAGCACCATCTTTTGGCTATAAATATCTAAATTTTTTCTAAGATAAAGGCATAAAATTTTAAAGTGAAAAATACCTTCTTCTTCCTAAAAACTCTAGGGTGATTAACAAACCGTTGAGTGCATTTCTTGTTCAACAATTTGAGGTACCACTATTTGCTGAAGTGAATCATTTTACCCTGAGAGGATATATTTCATTAATCTCTGATACTTGTCGAGAATAAATTCCTTAAGGTCACACGATGAATTCAATGGACTTGATTCATTCTTTTTCATTTCATTTCTAAACATTGGTTTTGTTAATTTCTAGAAAATAGTTTGAACTTCATTTTTATAGTTCTTAAACTGGTTGAACATGTATTTAAAGTTCTTGTGAATTAATACAAATTTTATACCCGAAATACAACAAGAGGTCCTATCCTAATGGAATAGGAGGAGTAGGAGCTCAAAGGTAAGAATATGTTTCTCATAGTTGTACGACCTATTTTAACTATTTTTATTTTTCTATCCACTTTTTCCTTTAGTCAATTCGTAATATATAAAAACATTATTTTAGACGTACATGTAATTCCCTTAACAAGTACAATACAACTCAAAGCCGTTTGCCCCACACTTCAGAAAAAGTCAAAAAAACTAACTAAGAAGAGTAATTTGTCACAATAAAGACATAGAATACCTTGACTATTATTGCACTTTTTTATTCATTGCTAAAACTTAGGTGACTAACTAAAAAGGTTGTTATGATCATTGATGCATAGCCTGCTTTGAGTTGGATACTAATTTGGGTCATGGGTCACCCATATATACTGACCCGACATGATTCGCTGATAGAGATAATAGTAAAAGGATATTAATAATCAGATAAAATCTCATACGATTGTTGAAAAGTGTGATTTTTTACTATTACCTTTTAAAGAGAAGTTACAACTTCTCCTTGAGAATATCTTTGAAAATAAAACAACATATATATGAGAACAAAGGTACGAATTCTTAGTCACTTTTAGCAGAAAGTAAAAACACAAAAGAATAGATACTTAATTTGTGAATCAAAACTTTGTTTTCAAGAGATTCAAGACAGTTTTAGGGTGATTCTTTTGATAACAAGATCAATGATTTTCACTGTAAATTTTAAGATACACAATCCATTATTTTTTTCTCATTATTTTCTATAAATGGTATCAGAGCATCAAATGCCACCTTAGGTTGATGTCAAATATGATAGCTCAACTTAAAAGTGTTGGTTATGTTCTCTCGGATGAGCAACAAGTTCAGACAGTGATTCGATCTCTTCCTAATAGTTGGGAACATTTGAATGTTAACTTAACCCATAATGATAGCATCAAAAAAAATTTTGATATTTCCCATTATGTTGAACTTGTAGATGAATGGCTTAGTGCTGCTAAAGCTGCTTCTAATGCCTTTTTGGCAGAATCAAGTAGTATGAAGTTTTCAGGCTTCAAATGCAAGAAAAATTGAAAAAAAAGGATAAGGAGACCAAAGAAGAACCCTCTGAGAAAAAGAACAAGATAAATTGGAAAAAGGGGTTTTCAAGAAGAAATATGAAATCGAGATGAAGTGCTACAATTTTCTAACTTTAGGGCATTTTGTTCGTGATTGTTTTGAGCAAAAATAGGTAAGATTTCTAAATGCATCTCTAAGTACTATAAATGTTTCTAGCACTTCTTTATTAACTGAATCATATCCTATGTGGCTTGTAGACTCGGGAGTCAACAACCATGTGGGCCAAGATCAAGAACCATTTATGAAGTTCCATTGAGTTTCACCTGTATCAAGGTGGATTTATGTAGGAAATAATGCAAGACTTGAAGTCAAAGGGCTTGACACTTGTATAGTAGACTTATGTGAAGGTCGGTCTTTCATGTTACATGATGTCCTATTTGGTTCAGGGATTCGATGAAACTTAGTGTCTGTGTCTGTTTCTGTTATTTTAAATGTTGGTTTTCATTTATTCTTTAGTCATAATGGTGTAAGAATAGCTCTAGATAATTATTTTTTTATGATTTTAGACATTGTTATGATCACTTTATTTTTTTAGATTGTAATCCTCAACTTATGACTAAATGTTGACCGTTGTGTAATGTCATGTTATTCTAGTAATAATAATGTTGATATACTTACATGACATGCTAGATTGGGTCTCACAAGGCAAGATTGAATGAATAGTGTCACACCCTTTTTTTAACTCCAAAGATATTGATTTAAGTTTGAAAGGATTTTTATTCATAAGTGACAAAAGAAAGATTGTTTTGAAAAGGATTCATTATATTCAAACACTCAGAGTCACCACTTGGCATAAATCGGGTGTGCCAAGTCCCCCATGGATATCCTTTTACAAAATGATTTTGACTCTATAGAACTGATCCACGAACAGAGATTCCGGCTAAGGAATTCTGTTGACCAAGGGAAAGGTGTTAGGTACCCCTCGATTCCATGGTTTGACCACGGTCGCTTGGTAGAGCGTATCAGCTAATTTTGGCACTAAGAATGTATAAAACACATAAACAAGCATCCAAACACATGAAACAAAATAAATCCACAGTATAATGTTCAGTCCAATTATTACAAACCGAGATAGAAAAATATGAAAATGAAAACCTACTTTATTCTAGACTAATCCTAAACTACGCTCCAATGCTTTACCCGATGCCTCGGGCCTTGATCGCGAACGTCCTCTGGGTACAAAGTGCTTCGGGGCATTCCCCGGCAAATAAACACAGCTACCTCAGGGTATTCCCCAGCTAAATGATATATTTAATCCAAAAACCATAAAACCAACCATTCAACACACATTTTCAACATTCAAACAATCCAAAAGTTCTAAATTTGCCTACCCATTTCAACGTATCATAATTCTATTGTGTTCAAAAGTATTCATGCTTATTCCGAATTAAACAAAACAACAATAAACCACAATTGATCTACATTCACCCATTTTTACCAATTTCTCAATTCCACCCCAAATTCCCTTTTAACACTAAATTCCCACAATTCACAATCATTATAAACTCAATATTCATCATTCACATCACACATAATTCGTAACCAACAGAATCAACTACTAATCAACACAAACAATTATTTCATCACCACCGAAGATCAAAACCACACACGAATATTCAATTCGAAACACGAGATATCATAAACATTGAAATAAAAGAGAGAAAGAATAGATTTGAACCTCAATTAAAGTTTTTGATACATCGGAGATAGAACTGCACCCGAAAACCTCGCATCCAACCTCAATAATGGAGCCTCGATCTATCCCCTCTTTTTAATTTTATCAATTCGAGCCAAAATCGCCAAGAAATGAAAAACCCAAACCCGAATACGTATCAAGAATGATCTGTCTTGTCCATTTTCGTTGGGTCCCCGGTGGATGCCAAAATAGTAACAACGATGATAATGGGGCAATTGGCTACCGGCTTAAACGTATTTAAGAGATTTTTTTTGGTTGTTCGTCGCTGATTTCGAGCCCTGGGGACTGAGTTAGGCAAGATATGGAGGATTTCAATGGGTAAATTGCCAAAAAATTTGGAAACCAGTCGGCTTTGTTCGCTCCTTTTTGAACAACATTTTTCTCTATATTTCTCACTCTCGACCTCTCTCTTCTTCTTCTCTCTCTCACGCTCAAATCACTCTTGATCTATCCTTGTCAATTTTCATTCTCTCCTATTCCTCCCTCAACTCTTCGTTACCAGTGGGTGTGTGCGTGAATCTGTGTAGAGGAGAATGGTGGTCAGTGTGTGCGTGATGTGTGCTCTTCGGTGAGGATCCGTGAGTTTATATGGTTTGTGCATAAACAGAATAAAAAATGGACAGTGTTCTCCTCCTTTCTGGCATCAATGGAAAAAAGATATATATGAGTATTGTTGTTGATGATGAAGTTAAGTGGTAGGGCCCTCCTTTTTTTTTTTGGGTTTTCTAGTCTATGAAAATCACCTTGTATTTGTATGTATATATTATCAAAAGGTGGAAAAAGAAACATGAGGGGGGGGGGGGTCATGTGGGGTAGGGGTAGGAGTGGTGAGGTGTCCACTTTTAGTTGGAGAGGTTGTTAGGATAAGATTAGAACAAGGTAAAATTTGTTAAGGGTTGTTATTTTTGTATTCTTGTGGGATATAATTATATGAATGAGGACACATAGTAAGATGGGGGTAAAAATGGTAAGAATGCTTTCGAGAAGGGACAAAATTACCTGTCTACATCATGCCCCTCTTTGTATGTAAACACAAAGTGTTTTCATACAAAGAAGTAGACAATGAGACAAAATTTTGACCCGACCATTATTCAAAAACAATGAAACAGAAGGAATGAGGGAGACCAAGTCTTGATTTAGGGCATCCTACCTACCCAAGTTACAGGGGGAATTAAGTGACAAGTTTCTCAAAGGAATCGAAAGAGAAGGACTATACCGAGTTGGAGAGTCGATTGAGGTCTCATCGAGGTTTCGGTCCGCGGCTCTGTCATTACATCAAAAAATAAAAATTACAAGTTAAAAGCATAAATGAAATTACAAAAAATCTATCTGTGCAGCTTCTTTGACTCTTGAATTATTATTTCGTCACCCTGTTCTTCAGGCGGGCTCCTGACTCACAATTTCTTCAGCTTGTTGCTTGCCTTTCAGTTTCTTCACCCTATTCTCCAGGCGGGTTCCTGACTTGTTATTTCATCAACTTGTTGCTATGCTTTCAATTTCTTTACCCTGTTTGTAGACAGGCTCCTAACTTGCTATTTTTCAATTTGTTTAACTTTCAATTTCTTTACTTTGTTGCTTGGTTTTCCATTTATTCGCCCTGTGCTTCGGGCATACTCCTGAAATCACATCAAAACTGAAAAGAAATTATCCCAAACAAAAAAATGCATTTTCTATGAGTTAATTGAAATGACTCAACTAAAAGGTACGTCTTCTAGGGGTCAAGGGGAATGACTCGACTAAAAGGTACGCCTTATAGGAATTTAAGGGAATGACTCGACTAAAAATTATGTCTTATAGGAATCAAAGGGATGACTCAACTAAAAGGTACGTCTTTAGAGGTCAAGGGGATTGACTCGACCAAATAATATGTCTTATAGGAATCAAAGGGAATGACTCGACTAAAAGGTACGTCTTATAGGAATCAAAGGAGATGACTCGACTAAAAGGTATGTCTTATAGGAATCAGAGATAATGATTCAACTAAAAGGTACGTCTTATATGAATCAAAGGAAAATGACTCGACTAAACGGTATGTCTTATAGGAATCAAGGGGGATGACTCGACTAAAAGGTACGTTTTCTAGTGGTCAAGGCAAATGACTTGACTAAAAGGTACGTCTTCTAGGGGTCAAGGGAAATGATTCAACTAAAAGGTACGTCTTATAGGAATCAAAGGGAATAACTCGACTAACAGGTACGTCTTCTAGGGGTCAAGGGGAATGACTCAACTAAAGGGTACGTCTTATAGGAATCAAGGGAATGACTCGACTAAAAGGTACGTCTTCTAGGGGCCAAGGGGAATAACTCAACTAAAAGGTACGTCTTCTAGGGGTCAAGGGGAATGACTCGACTAAAAGGTACGTCTTCTAAGGGTCAAGGGGGATGACTCGACTAAAAGGTATGTCTTATAGGAATCAAAAAGAATGACTTGACTAAAAGATACGTCTTCTAGGGGTCTAGGGGTATGACTCAACTAAAAGGTACGTCTTCTAGGGGTCAAGGGGGATGACTCGACTAAAAGGTATGTCTTATAGGAATCAAAGGGAATGACTCAACTAAAAGGTACGTCTTCTAGGAGTCAAATGAATGACTCGACTAGAAGGTATGTCTTCTAGGAGTGAAGGTTCAATTTAAGAAGTGTATTACCCAGCAAATGAAAACTGAAATCCCTGGATAAGAAAGTGTGTCTCCGAGGGATATAAGATGATGAATTTTTACCATGATTTAATTATCAAACCTGTGCAGCAACATTGCTTCCTGCATTTGTGAAAGTGAGAAATTATGAGCCTTGATGTTTATGTTCTGAAGTCCTACTTTG
This sequence comes from Capsicum annuum, assembly GCF_002878395.1. Taxonomy (NCBI): domain Eukaryota; kingdom Viridiplantae; phylum Streptophyta; class Magnoliopsida; order Solanales; family Solanaceae; genus Capsicum; species Capsicum annuum. The sequence goes on along the minus strand of NC_061113.1, from coordinate 32,902,556 downwards.
AAGGTAATATGGTTTCTGTTTCATCAAAGAAAACTTGTGAGTTTAAAACATGGTGGTTGGTTTGGCTTTAGCTTTCGCGGCGATCGCTCTTTCCCTTGTCACATTTAACCTTGTTTCCCACCATGAGCATATATCATTGACTTGTTATATCATTGACCCAAACTTAGGTTATTAAGAGTGACTCTGAAGCAAACACAGTATTTCTACTTTGCCATGCTTCACAGATAGACCCTTTGAACCTTGGTATTTCCATGAGTTCCCCGACTTGTCTGTTGATAAAACTTCTGCATGCCCTTTTTTTGGCTTACAATCATGTCTCTTTCATATGCTAGTTTTGTCTTGCTTTGTGCAATTAAAGAAGCTGGTAGCCAGTTTTGAAATCTTTTCTCACTTGTTTCGACATGGACTTGACTCAAAGACAAGAGAAAAAATGACAATGATTATATTTGGATGACTGACTCAATAAAATAAAAATAAAAAAAGAGAAGAGAGAAAAGACAATGAATTTCACCATTTGAAATAAAAAAATGAAAAATTTATCTAGAAATGACAGTCAACTCTAATGATTATGCCATGTATTCTAGATTAAGCTCCCTGATCTTTCCATCCAAACTTTTTACCAATTGTTGTTGAGTAAACTGGGCTTGAAACTGAGTTGTTTCCTTAGGTCAATTGCCTTTAAGACCTCATTCGACAACTGACACCTTGAAGTGTTTTCGCCAACAAGGCTCTCTCATTTTCTTTTTCTCAGCTCACCATTGCCTTATGGTGTTCATGAGGGTTTTTCACCAATGAGACTCTCTTATTTTCATTTCTCTCAACTTACAGTCGTCTTACAGTGATTGTGAGGATTTTCACTGATAAGACTCTCTTATTTTTATCTCTGTCGACTTACCATCGTCTTACGGTGCCCGTGAGGGTTTTCACCAATAAAACTCTCTCATTTTTATTTCTCTCCTGATTTCTTATGTTGAGGAAGACAAGTAGTTCCCAAATGCATCATCATATCTATTTCATGCTTAGTCTTAACATTCTCAAAAATTGATATGAAGGTCTTTCTTTGGTTGTAACTTGGATTTTGGATAAGGTTAGAAAGAAAAGATGATATGAGGCCCAAACGACGCTTGAAGTGGGGTAGTACTTACAACTTTTGGAATCGACTCAAACAATGAGGATTAACTCATGCCCCCAATTTCTTTTAACTGGGCAATTCTAAACTTTTATTTGATCGGACCGAGCCCCGGGTAGGGCAGCCTACGTATCTCACCCCCGAAAGAGGAGAATCAGGTCACGCATAGTTCTGGCAACTTGTTCTTTTGCTTGATTCTGAATTTTTTTGCTTTTCTCTTTTATTGACTTTTTTTCTTTGAAACTTTCTGACTCTATTTGTCTCGACACTCTTCTTTTTTACTTTCTTTTTGGATATTTTTTTACTCATCTATTTTTCTCGATACTTTTCTTTTGAGCTTTGCTGACTATATCTTGATTCCAAAAGAGGGGTATGAAATAAAGTAACACTAAAGCTCAAATGGGGGTAAACAAAGGATGACACAATATCTGGATAGCAGAATGAAATGTCTTCGTCATATCAATCCTTGAAAAATGCAAGTGCATATCATGCAATATGAAATAAAAGATAAAGATCATTTGTGACACTTTAACAGCACTAACTTCAATTGAGCATGTGTGACAATTCTTCTTCTAAACTTGTCAAACATACAAACTCCACCTTTGTTGTATATCCGTCACATTGAATGACTCATGCTTTCGTGGAGTTGATTTTCTTTTTGTTCCTCTTGATAGGATCACACAGACACTGTTTGACCTAATTAAGACATGTCTTTCAATTGATGACCAAGTTATCCTTGTGATTCTCAAAATAAAAGTCTCAAGTTTCAAAGAAGGCTTCAACTTGATCACCAAATTCCCCAGGACTCTATCTATTTTCTTAGATGCTCTCTTCTCATAACTTTAACTCTCTGATTCAATGCTTTATGATTAAGTTGGATTTTAAGATCTGACTGAAAATTTCGCAGGCATGTCATATCACTAGAATCAACATAAAATGTACTTTATAAAGAAAACAAACAAACAACACATATTTAAAAAACAAAGGGAAAGGGATAATCCATTTAGTTGAAATAAAAGATAGAAGGGTTTGAACATAGACAACAAAGGAACAAAAGAAGATAGATCCCGAGCTACAACCCTGAAATAATTTAGAAAATAAAAAAGAAGACAAAACAAACTACCAGACCTCTTCTTAGTAGGGAGAGGGGTGACTTCTCAATTGCTCAGCCTGATAACTTAGCCACTAGTTTGCATATTAGCATGACTAGAGCTTCCCTCACTGTCAATGTTCTGCACTATAATTGATCCATCTTGAATCATCTTTTCAATTTCTCTTTTCAAATATCGACAATCTTCAATGCTATGACCCTGAGCATCAGAATAATACACACATCGTGCGTTAGGATTAAAATTTCTTGAACACCGATTAAGGGTGTGCCCAAGGAGAGGAGTGATCATGCCCTCCTGTACCAATCTATGAAATAAACTGGCATATGACTCTCCAATTTTTGTGAAGCTATCTCTCGGCCTCTGCCTCATTTCATTGTTTGGCTTGGATAGCAAATATGGCCTAGAAGGGCTTTGATATGTTTGTGGATTTAGAGGATGACTCTGGGGCATTGGGGTACGCCATTGTGGGTAAGATGGGGGGTCAAACATGTGGTTGTGCATTATACACTGGATATGGATGTGGAGGAATAGAGTATAATGGATTTTGGGAGTGATTATGTGAAGCTTAGGCATGAACTTGGGTTTGAGCCTGAGAGTGACGACGACGAGGTCTTCTTGACCTTTCCTGTTATCCAACTACAATAGCAAATTCATCTTCCTCATTCTTTTTCTCCCCAACACTTCCTGAACCCTTTTGAATTGCTTGAGTAGTCGCTTTCAATGTTGCAAAACTCACAATGCGACCAGTCTTAATTTTCTCTTCTATCATCTCCCCCATTTTAAGGACCTCAATGAATGGCTTGCCTAATGCAAGTAACAAGTGTTGATAATATGTGTTTTCTTACACTTGAATAAATACCTCCACTATCTTACTTTCTTTCATTGGTGGTTTCACCCTAGCAGCTTGTTCACGACATTTGATCACATACTCACTGAAACTCTCAGTATTCTTCTTTTGTATACTAGTTAGGGATTTTTCGTCAGGGATCAACTCCACATTGTATTAAAATTGTTGCACAAATTCATTAGCTAGGTCATCCCAACTAATCCACTTATCAATGTCTTGGTCAACAAACCATTCCGAAGCTAGGCCTGAAAGACTCTCCCCAAAATAAGCCATGAGTAGTTCTTCCTTCCCTCCAGCACCTCTTAATTGGTTACAATAGCGCCTCAAATGTGCCACTGGTCCCCATGTCCATCATATTTCTCAAACGTTGGCATTTTGAATCCAGGAGGAAGGTTGATACCTAGAAACACGCATAAGTCCTTATATGAGACACTTTTGTAACCCCCAAGCCCTTGCAAATTCTTCATAGCCAGTTCCAAACTTCTCAATTTTCTGGTCATTTCCTTTTGTTCTTTTGTCATAATAGGCTTCTTAGTGTTGGGAGGAAATTCAGGCGGGTGAGTGTCACTGTAAAGACAAGTCAACTTGAATGTAGGCTCAGAAGTGTAACGCTGATCACAAATAATATTCAATGCAGGCTCTCTTGTAGAGTAGGGAGGCAGAACTTGTGGATGAACATCAAAAGTAGGAGCTTCGGGTGGTGGTGGCGCCGTAAAATCATGAACAACAGGTGGAGCCGAGTATGTGGTAGTCTTGGATTGGGGAGTGAGGAAATGAACATTGAAAGTGGTTGGATATTTTTGCCCCAGAGTCGATCCTGATGCAAGTTGTGCCATATCAACAAAAATGGGAAATTGTGCATGTGACACGGGAGGCAAGCTAGAAAGATATTCCAGATTATCAGTGGGAACTGGAGGAGGCGGCAACCCATTAGCCCAAGCTCGATGCATTTCTATCATTTGTTGCCTTAATTTTTGAATCTCTTCATTAGCTCCTAAATTCTCATTTCCCAAACTCCCTATCTGATTAGAGATAATAAACTCAGTATCCTTGTTGGCCATAACCTTCTCTGTGACTTGGTACAATATGGGGAACCAGCCAAAATGCCACAAATCAACCACCTCAAACTAACTGAACAAGAGGTAGCAAATGTGTTAGAGTTCAATATTTTCTCAAAATCTCTTTTTTTTTCTTTTGAAAAAGTCACCGAACCCAAGAAGGGCGCCTCCATATCTCACCCCCAAGAGAGGAGAATCAGGTGTGCATAGTTCGTGAAGTCTTGCCAAAATGGCCAAATAAACTCTTTTTCTTTTTCTTTTTCTTTTTTTGAAATTTTAAGAAGAAAAGAAAAATGACAAATTGTCAAAAGAATAGACGAAAATCTTTTTGAAATTTTCAGCTTTAATAACCTATACAAAATGAAACTTATGATTACTGAAGAAACTCTTTTTTGGGTTTTCAATAATGCATTTCATACGAAAATAAAACTTGAACCTATTAAAGGAAAAATATTTTTGTAGTTTTCTTTTATTGATGCATATGACACCTACTCTAAATGAAGAGTGAAGAAATTTTTTTTATTTTTTTTTTGAAATAAGATTCCCGAACCAACAATAGGTTGCCTACGTTTCTCACTCTTGAGAGAGGAGAATCAGGGGTGCGTGGTTCATCCAGATTGGACAATTAAGGATTAAATGACAAACTAAACCCCGAATTGAGAGACATGACTAAAGATAAACGATGAAAATAAAATTTTTTTGGGTTTTTAATCAGAAACTAACACCAACAACTATGAAAGAAAAAATTCTTTTGATATTTTCGTAATATAAAAATGTTCAAAGCTCCTATTGAAAGGAAAAAATATTTTTGGAGTTTTCGAATTGTGAATATTTACTAAAGAAATAAAAGAAATTTTTTTTAACGTTTTTTATTTTTCGGAAAATGAGTGCAAAAAGTTAAAAAATATTATTATTATTTTTCGAATTGCGAAAAACAAAACCCATAAAGAACGCTAAAAACTACCAAATCTCTTTTTTTATTTTTTTTTCACTCTATTTTCTTCTTTTTTTCAACAATTTCTTGCCTACACACTTTGCTTCTAACTCATGTTTTTGCCCAAATCAGTTTGTCATATGACCTCGTTACCCTCAGAGATGCAACATTTAGCATGTAGGGATGCTTTAGAGGTGAGTCTCTTACAAAGGGCCACGTGGATCCCGCTAGATCTCACTATAATGCAAATAAGCATGACCTAAAGGCTGACCTACGCTGGAGTTCACTAACAAGGCTGTTCGGGGGAGCGTATGGTCGATAGTGGCTGCGCTAGCTTTCCACCCACTCCATACCAGCCGACAGCTACCCCTCCTAAAAATAAGGGTGACTCAACTATAGGTCGTGTACACAGCGTGTACTACGGACTTGTTCCAGAAAGAATGACTTGGGTTATGCACATGATGTCAGATATAAAGCGGTAAAACATAAAATAAAAATTGTAAACAAAGAGCACGTAGGCACTCGACAATGAAAAAAATAATAACACAAAACAACACAAACGTCTATACACCCATAATGCCAAACTAAGACGATACAACTCCAAAAATAAGCTCAAATTCTGAAATGATCCCAAGTAGAGTCGCCAGAGCTGTCACACCTTTTTTTTAACTCCAAAGATATTGATTTAAGTTTGAAAGAGTTTTTATTCTTAAGTGACAAAAGAAAGATTGTTTCGAAAAGGATTCATTATATTCAAAAACTCAGAGTCGCCACTTGGCATAAATCGGGTGTGTCAAGTCACCCATGGATATCTTTTTTCAAAATGATTTTGATTCTATAGAACTGATCCGTGAACAGAGATTCCGGCTAAGGAATTCTGTTGACCAAGGGAAAGGTGTTAGGCACCCCTTGATCCCGTGGTTTGACCACGATCGCTTGGTAGAGCGTATCAGCTAATTTTGGCACTAAGAATGTATAAACCACATAAAACACATAAACAAGCATCCAAACACACGAAACAAAATAAATTCACAGTATAATTTTCAGTTCAATTATTACAAACCGAGATAGAAAAATATGAAAATGAAAACCTACTTTATTCTAGACTAATCCTAAACTACGCTCCAATGCTTTACCCTATGCCTCGAGCCTTGATCGCGAACGTCCTCCAAGTAAAAAGTGCTTCAGGGCATTCCTCGACAAATGAACACAACTACCTCGGGGCATTCCCCGGCCAAATGATATATTTAATCCAAAAACCATAAAACCAACCATTCAACACACATTTTCAACATTCAAACAATCCAAAAGTTCTAAATTTTCCTACCCATTTCAACGTATCATAATTCTATTATGTTCAATAGTATTCATGTTTATTCCGAATTAAACAAAACAATAATAAACCACAATTGATCTACATTTACCCATTTTTACCAATTCCTCAATTCCACCCCCAATTCCCTTTTAACACTAAATTCCCACAACTCACAATCACTATAAACTCAATATTCATCATTCACATCACACATAATTCGTAACCAACAGAATCAACTACTAATCAACACAAACAATTATTTCATCACCACCGAAGATCAAAACCACACACGTATATTCAATTCAAAACACGAGATATCATAAACATTGAAATAAAAGAGAGAAAGAATAGAGTTGAACCTCAATTAAAGTTTTTGATACATCAGAGATAGAACCGCATCCGAAAAACCTCGCATCCACCCCAATAATGGAGCCTCGATCTATCCCCTCTTTTCAATTTTATCAATCCGAGCCAAAATCGCCAAGAAATAAAAAACCCAAACCCGAATACGTATCAAGAATGATCTGTCTCGTCCGTTTTTGGTGGGTCCTCGGTGGATGCCGAAACAGTAACAACGACGATAATGGGGCAATTGGTTACCTGCTTAAACGTATTTAAGAGATTTTTTTTGGTTGTTGGTCGCTGATTTCGAGCCCGTGGGACTAAGTCAGGCAAGATGTGGAGGATTTCAGGGGGTAAATTGCCAGAAAATTTAAAAACCAGTTGGATTTGTTCGCTCCTTTCCGACCAACGTTTTTCTCTATATTTCTCACTCTCAAACTCTCTCTTCTTATTCTCTCTCTTACGCTCAAATCGCTTTCAATCTCTCCTTCTCGATTTCTATTCTCTCTTATTCCTCCGTCAGCTCTTCGTTACCAATGGATGTGTGCGTGAATCTGTGTAGAGGAGGATGGTGGTCAGTGTGTGCGTGATGTGTGCTCTTCAGTGAGGATCCATGAGTATGTGTGGTTTGTGCATAAGAAGAAGAAAAAATGGATAGTGTTCTCCTCCTTTCTGGCGTTAATGGAAAAAGATATATATGAGTATTGTTGTTGATGATGAAGTTAAGTGGTAGGGCCCTCCTCTTTTTTTTTTATTTTCTAGTCTATGAAAATCTCTTTGTATTTGTATGTATATATTATCAAAAAGTGGAAAAAGAAATGTGAGGGGGGGGGGTCATGTGGGGTAGGGGTAGGAGTGGTGAGGTGTCCGCTTTTAGTTGGAGAGGTTGTTAGGATAAGATTAGAACAAGGTAAAATTTGTTAAGGGTTGTTATTTTTGTATTTTTGTGGGATATAATTATACGGATGAGGACACATAGTAAGATGGGGTAAAAATGGTAAGAATGTTTTCAGGGAGGGACAAAATTATGTGTCTACAAATAGATTAGCAAAGGAAGGACATCTATGTTCTTTCTCCAAAATTGATAAGCCAATTTATGAAAACTGTCTTACTGGAAAGATTACACATAAATCATTTGAGAAGATTAAAAAAAGCAAAAATCCCATTGCAATTAATCTATTATGATATTTGTGATGCAATGAATATGAGGGCAAGGTCTGGTCCTTTATATTTCACTAAATTTATTGATGATTTTATGCACTTTGGTTATGTCTATTTAATCTCTCATAATCAGAAGCACATGAATGCTTCAAAAGATATATGAATGAAGTTGACAATCAATTAGATAAAAAAGTATAGAGGCTTTAAGAATCGATAGATGCCGTGAATATTTGTCAAAAAAGTTTGAAGAACACTGAAAAAGTATTATTAAACAATTAACTACTCCTTATGCACCTCAATAAAATGGTGTAGCTAAAAGAAGGAATATAACATTATTGGATATGACAAGATCCATGATGACGTCAACAAATTTACCAATCTCTTTCTGGAGAGATGCGTTATTAACTGTGGCTTACATATTGAATAAAGTTCTTTCTAAATTAATATATTCTACTCCTTATGAACTATGGACTTGTAATAATCAAACATTAATGATCTACGATCTTGGGGTTGTGCTGCATATATTAAAGATCGTTTTGGTGAGTTTGAAAAATTAAGTTCAAAAGAAAAAGAAATGTATCTTTATAAGATGCACAAAACACTCAAAAGGGTATATGCTTATTTGTGAATTGGAAGATGAAAGTACTACTGCAATTGAATCACAAGATGTCACATTTCTGAAAAATATTTTTTACAAAAAGGATGAAATAAATGAAAATGATTCTCTTTATAAATGTTGAATTCAAATGATCAAATAATGTCGTTGTACGTGCTTGATAATCCGATAGGTGAAGAAATAATTCTTGGTCCAAGTGTGGGTTATAAATTCCAAAATCCTAGAGAAATCTGAACTTCAATTACGTAAAAGTATCAGAAAAGGTGTACCTAAACGATCTTATGAGATTGAGGATTATGGTTTTTTGGTATCTCCTGTAGAATCTAATGAACCTAATTCAATAACTAGGGATTTATAGTTCCCTAAAAAAATGAAAGGATAAAAGCGATGAAAGAAGAATTAGAGTCCATAAAAATCAATAAAGTCAGGGATCTAGTTGACTTTTCTTTTGGGCATAGAGCTATTGAGAACAAATGGACTCTCAAAGTTAAACAAAAATTATATGGGTCAATTGAAAGGTACAAAGTACAATTGGCGGTAAAAGATTTAACTCAAGAAGCTGGAATAGATTATAAGGAACTTTTTCATCAGTTGTGAAATTTACCTCAATTCGCTTACTTTTAGCTATTGTTGTACTTTTGAATTTAGAATTATACCAAATGGACGTGAAAACCTCTTTTTTCAATGGAGAATTAAATGAGAAATTTACATGAAACAACCTATAGGTTTTGTTGTTAAAGGTCAAGAAAAGAAGGTTTGTAAATTAAACTGATCAATATATGGCCTAAAGCGGTCTTCAAGGTAGTAGTACCTGAGAGTTCATAAGGAAGTGATTTTATTTGATTTCACCATGATCAATAAAGACCATTGCATCTATATGAAGAAGTCTAATGAAATGTTTGTGATTCTTTCGCTTTAAGTGGATGATATTTTATTAGCTAAAAATAATTTGAAGTATGTGAAAATAGTTAAGTCATGGCCAACAAAGTCATTGACATGAAAGATATGGATGAAGAAGACTATATATTGGTTGTTAAAATCCAAAGATATCATTCCAAGAAAATTTTGAGTCTATCTTAAGAAACGTACATAAAGAAAATTTTAAAACGCTTATGAATGAATAATTGCAAATCCATGGATACTCCTATAGTAAGAGGTGAAACTTTAAGCCTTGAATTGTGTTCAAAGACAAAAAAAAGAAAAGGAATACATGTCTCGAGTATCATATTCTAGTGCAGTTGGGAGTTTGATGTATGTTATGATGTGTACTCGCTCAGATATTTGTTATGTTGTAGGTCTGGTTAATAGGTATCAATTCAATTCTGTTATGTTGTAGGTCTGGTTAACAGGTATCAATTCAATTCTAGAAGAGATCATTGCAAAGCAGTAAAGAGAATTTTTCGATACCTGAAGGGAATTCTAAATTATTCACTATGCTATAGTGGATCTGATTTATTCAAAAGAGGTTATAAAGATGTTGATTGGGCTGGTGATCTGTATGATAGAAAATTAACCCCAGTTATACTTTCTTATTAAATTATGGTGCAATTTAATACAAAATTAATAGACAAACTTGTACAGTCCTGTCAACTATGGAATCTGAATTTGTGGTTTGTGCATCTGCAGTACAAGAAGCTGTTTAATTGAAGAGATTCTTTGAGCACTTGAACATTACAAAAAAATTTAAGGGTCCTATAATTTTATATTGTGACGGTCAAATGACTATCGCATATACAAAGGATCCTAAATATCATAGCAGGATCAAACACATTGACATCAAGTATAACTTTGTGAGATATATAGTAGCAAGTGGAGAAATAAATTTATAATACATTCCTACACGAGAAATAATAGTTGATCTCTTTATAAAGGAGATATTTAGAAACTTGTTTGGGAAACATATAATGACTCTAGGTTTATGTAGAATATGATATATTTTTGTATTTTAAAATGACTTGATTGTAATTATTATCAATATAAGTCTTGAATTTATGTTCATATCGCATATGCATGTGATAATGTGTTTTATTGGTAAAGTGTGTCGAACAAGTTGCAAGATTGACTCTCTCGCACGAGAAATCGCCTCTTACATCGAGGAATGTGAAAAGATAAGTTGCACCATTAGATTATGACTTATTTTATAAAGCCAGATGTGAGTTTCTCTAAGAATATGAATTTGCGAATTATTAAAGAAAGAAACTCAAGATAGACATTTAGAGGTGTCTAGACCTAGATTTGTACGATGTTAAATGACTAAAAAATGAGACTCGTCCACCAATATAAGGTGAGAATATTGTAGCACGTGTTTCAGACCATGTGTGCTAAGCGACCAATGGGTTAATGGAAGAATGAATTCTTGTTTCTTCATTGTGTGAGATCCTAAAAGTTATATTAACTTTTCATTGAAATACCCTTTGACCTTTGACTGTTTCTTGAAGTTGCGATCGGTGTTGCTACTTTAGCATGCTACTAATAGTCATGAATAATTCAGCAATGCAATACATATCTAGAAAAACTGTTGATTTGAAACAGATAGATTCGAGTAGAAAGGAAAGACGATTTAAATTGAATAATTTAACTTGTCTATACAAGCTAGCTAATACACTAATCATGTAGGTATTGAGTGTAATTGTTTGTGTAAATTTATATATGAACTCAAGTTCACCTCTTTAAGAGGATGAGGGGTTGGATAAGTAACTACTGAAGTAGTGAATAATGTTTGGGGTATTGTGAGTAATAGTATCTCATATTAATAGTGGGTCCTTTCCTTAAGTGATTGAATTCCTATGATGAGATTTTATAAAATCTCAAAAGGTTACAAAATATTGTAGCTGTTGACGCTTGCAAGTCGTACGAACTATTTGTCGGTACGAATTGTGTCTTTCTCTTATATGATACTAGCTTGGATTCAGTCCATGTGTGAAGTAGGATATGTTGGATACTGATTTGGGTCATGGATCACCCATAAGGACTGACCCGTTGAAAGAGATAAGAGTAAAAAATATTACCAATCAAATAAAACCCCACACGATTATTGAAAAGTGTGATTTTCTACGATTATCTTTTTAAGAGATGTTACAACTTCTCTTTGAGATTATCTCTGAAAACAAAACAACATATATATGAGAACAAAGGTACATCTTCTTAGTCAATTTTGACAGAAAGTAAAAACACACGAGAATAGACACTTAATTTGTGAATTAAAGTTTTGTTTTCAAGAGATTCAATGCAGATTTAGGATGACTCTTTTGATAACAAGATCAATGATTTCCACTGCAAATTTTAAGATACACAATTCATTATTTTTTGCTCCGTATTTGCTATCCACTTTGTTTGTATATGTCGAATCAAAAGTAATAGGCTTCTTCAAAGTTGAACGTCAATTTGCAAAGAGAGTGGCCTTCTAAAGTTGAGGCTTAAATTGATAATGGTAAATAGGATCAATTAATTGGTTTAGAAGTACTTTACGAATTCATTTTCAATTTTATGTCTTTTTATAATAGATTTATAATTTTAATCATAAAAAATTGAAAAGATTATTTTCTTCAATTAAAATTGTAATTGATTTCGATGATCATTTTCCTCATATAATTTGAGGAATTAAAATTTACTTTTGAACAAAATAACTCCAATAAATTACATATTTCAGTGAATTAGATAGAAAGCTTTGAGAAATAAAACGTGAATTACCTTCTAGTAGTATGATTAAGATATTAAGTTTTTTTTTGGTGTGTATTAATATCTGTTGTTACGTTTGTTTTATGCATTGCTATTTTGTTATTTCTTTTTCTTTTTTTACTTTTTTGTGTTAATTACATTTCTTTTGAGCAGAGAGTCTCTAAAAAACAACCCCTCTAGTCTCAACCCCACAAAGATAAAAATAAAATTTACGTACACTCAACGTATATTGTTCAAACTCCACTTATGAAATTACAGATAATGTTTTTTTGTTTGATGTGACTTCCTTAGTGATTACAACATGCATGCATTGAGAATCCTTTGCAAGTTGATAAGAAAACTTAGGCATCGTTTGGCTGAGAATAAGTTATATTATGATTAATTATTTTGGAATTAGTTATCCCTAAATAGTAATTACACCTCAATGTAAGATAAAAATAATACTATAATCTCAAGATAACTAATCTCGAAATAAGTTAATCGATGATCTTATCCCAACCAAACATGAGATAAACTCATCTAAAAATTAATCTCAAAATTAATTTTTTTTTAATCCCTCATGCCAAGCGAGCCCTTAAATGAAAATAAAAGTATGCCAGTACCTAATGGTTGATACATAATTTAGATTATGTGGGTGCCGATTCCGAGTTGAAAGATTCGTGAGTAATAATTTCAAATATATATATTTTCAACACTATTCATCCTTTTTTTTTTGTAAGCATTTGTTCTACCACGCTCCCCAATTCATTGTTGGATCAAGGGGCGCAAAACATGACTTAGATTGAATTTGAATAGATCAAAATTGATCAAACTTATAGGTTAATTTGAACTATATATCAACTCAATATATATTCAGATGAGTTAGAATCCTAATGAATTGAAAAAAAAATAAAAAATTACGGATATGAGTAAATAATAGCAGATTGAGCCGATCATACTTTCGTGGGGCAATTTTGTGATTTTGTCATCCTATTTGGATTCACCACTACTTGAATCAAGGAAAAGCCAACAATTGATATTAGCACTTGTAATCTAAAAAAATTGACAACAAATAACCCTTTTAACTTTCTTTTTTCCTTTCCCCTAAATTCCGACAAAGAGCTTAATTATAGAAATTTTTGATATTTTACATAATTACTAAAATTTTCAATTTTTAATTTCTCAATATACATATTTAGCTCCCGATAATGATATTAGCATTTGTTGTCTGGAAAAATTGACAACAAACAACCTTTTTAACTTTCTTTTTCCTTCTTCACTAAATTCACTAAATTCCGACAGTTCAGAGCCTAATTATAGAAAATTTTGATATTTTATATAATTACTGAAACTTTTAATTTTGAATTTCTCAAGATACATAATTAGCTCTCAATACATTCAATGAAGATATAATTTTCCTTTATAAAGATACATAATTAGCTCCTCATACATTTTTTTGATTTTGGGTCGGATGAGATACATAATACATCCAACGAAGATATATTTTTTCCTTTGTAAGGAAACATAATTAGGTTCTGGTATATTTTTTTGATTTTGGGTCTGTCGAGATGCATAATATATCTAACGTAGATATAGTTTTTTATTGTAAGGATACATAATTAGGTCCAATATATTTTTTCTAATTTTGGGTCTGTCAAAATACATAATTAGCTTCCAGTACATCCAATAAAGATACATAATTAGTTGAGATTTTTATAATTATTTTGTAAGGATGAAAATTTATGTAATATGATAAATTAAGGTGTATGTTTATGCTATTTTTTTTTCAACCCTGCATGCCCTAGATTTGTGCTCCAGCAACTACTTAAATAACCCATAAAAATTCTCTAAGGTAGTCAGTCCTCCGTAGCCTTTAGAAAAATGGCAGGTCTCCGGAAGGCTCCCTTTTGACACATTTTTCATCAAATATCATGTATTTTATTTTGTATCACAAGCAGATTCTTATGAATACTCACAGATCAACATGACACATAAAGAAAGATCAAAGACATCGATAGACATTCAAATTTATTGTCAAAATTTACTTAGACACCTAAACTAAGGCATGTTCCTATCAGGCCCCTAAACCCCCCCACATTTTGTTCCAATTGGGCCTTTTTTGCCTATGTGGCACTGCGAGTATAGTGTCATCGTGGGAGGCGCGTGAGGAACATTTTTTTTTACTAATCTACAAATAAAAAGATGCCAAGAGGCATTGAGGGTCCCAAAATTTTTTTAATAACATTTTTTTTTTAAACACTAAAGGCCCTTTTTAATAAAACAAAAAGCATTAGGGGGTCCCAATTTTTTTTTTTTAATAAAACAATACGCTGGGGGCTGGGGGCTAAGGGTAGGTGGGAGAGTTTTATTTTTTTAAAAAATTTTACAATTTCTTTTTAATAATTAGTTTTTTATTTTTTAAATAATTTTATAATTTCTTTTTTATAATTAGGCAAAAAAGCATTAGGGGGTCCCAATTTTTTTTTTTTAATAAAACAATAC
>NC_061113.1:32887429-32887783 GCF_002878395.1 Capsicum annuum | reverse complement strand
TTTATTTTTATTTTTAAAATAATTTTATAATTATTTTTTAATAATTTGGATCTTCAATGCCATTTTTTATTTTCATTTTTTAAAAAGTTTTATAATTTTTTTAATAATTATTTTTTTAATTTTTTAAATAATTTTTTAATAATTTATTTCATTTTTAAAAAAAAATCATATTTTTTTAAAATAATCAGTTTTTTGTTTTTATTTTTCAAATAATTTTATAATTACTTTTTCATAATTTATATCCTCAATGCCATTTTTTATTTTCATTTTTTAAAAAGTTTTATAATTTTTTTAATAATTAATTTTCTATTTTTTAAATAATTTTTTAATAATTTATTTCATTTTTTAAAAAAA
>NC_061113.1:32825351-32887329 GCF_002878395.1 Capsicum annuum | reverse complement strand
AAATAATTTTTTAATAATTTATTTCATTTTTTAAAAAAATTTATAATTTTTTTAAATAATCAATTTTTTATTTTATTTTTCAAATAATTTTATAATTATTTTTTCATAATTTATATCCTCGCCATTTTTTATTTTCATTTTTAAAAAAAATTATAATTTTCTTAATAATTAATTTTTTTTAAAAAATAATTTTTTAATAATTTATTTTATTTTTTAAAAAAAATTATAATTTTTTTTTAAATAATCAGTTTTTTTTAATTTTTTAAATAATTTTAGAATTATTTTTTAATTATTTCCTCTATGTCATTTGTATATACTTTTTAAAAAAAAATTATAATTAATTTTTAATAATTATTAGACCCACAATATCACGTGTCAGCTTCCAATTAGCTCATTTTGCCACGTCATTGCTTATGTGCAACACACACTTTGAGCTTTTTGCTGATAGGGCAAAAAAGGCCCAATTGAAACAAAATGTTGGGGGTTTAGGGGTCTGATAGGAACAGTCCTTAGTTTAGGTGTCTAAGTGAATTTTGACAACAAGTTTGAATGTCTAATCGATGATTTTGGCCTATAAGAAATATACTAATATACATTAAAGAGAGACACATACATAAGGAAATAACATGTCACCAGAAAGCTCCACTTGGCACATTTTTCATCATTACGGCAATGTCTATCCATCAATACAACTATGCATATGATATACAGCATTGTATATCACACACATATTTACGGATATTCATAAATATACACGGTGGAGATACATTGATATACAATATTGGTATTAGAACTACATTCTTGTTTTTTTTCAGAATAAGGTAAAATTTTAGAAGGTTTTCTAGTGAAATGGTGTGTTTATGGTGTAAAAAAAAAAAACATTTCAACTTAGAAGAAATCAGAAAGAACGACAAAAATTAGGGAAAAGGGTCCAATTTACCCCTGTACTTTAAAAAATTAGCTAAATATATCGTTCGTCATACTTTGTAGTCAAATTTACTCTCGGTGTCATACTTTGAGATCAAATTTACCCCTCTACTTTAGAAATTGGCTAAATATACCCTTCAAAAGACATGCGTACCAAGTATCCTCACCTCTTCTCCATGAACTCAGATTCAGCTGAAGGTAATAGCCTTCCTTCATTCAGTTCTTTTCCAGACTCAGATTCTGCTATATAGTTGTCCTCACATAGACTCATGCACTCACAAATTAGCTCAGTCACTCAGAATGTTTTAGATTCAGTTATGCAGTTGTTTTGGTTGTGCATAATAGCTTATAGCCACAAATTTCTGTCCTACTAAAGTATTGCAATCCAAATAATCTCAAAGTATTATGAAAAATTTTTGAAACCGCAATGTCAGATGATTATAGTAAATATGCAAATCTGTCTTCACAAGAAATTTGTTATAAAGTATTAAATAATATTAATGATATTCTTTACTCAATGGGTCATGATATTAATGAATTTCGACATACTTTGGGGTCAAATTTACCCTTGATGTCATACTTTGAAATCAAATTTACCCTCGTTTTTAAGAAACTTTTCATATGTACACTTTTTAAATAGAAAAGCTCAAATGAACGTTAAATACCCCATTTTTTAAAAATAAAATACATATTAATCTAATCCGTTTGATCTGAATCGAGCCACAAAAAAAAAAACAAATAATAAATATACCCCCTTCAGTTTTGTTGGCCAATTTTTCAACGAGATTATGCCACTAGATATTTATCAGGCATAGCTCATGAAAAATTGATTTGCATCAGTGTAAACGCAAAGAAATATATTCTTTTCTCAGTTTGTGGATCTGCATCAGTGAAAAACTCATGAAAAATGGCACTTGACAAACTAATGCAATAGATTAGACCCGTTGGATATTTCTTTGGATAATTGAGTTAAGAGGTCTCCTTATGTGCCAATCGGACATCTCTTCATTCATATATATTTATATGCAATTTAGATTTATACAAATTTTTTATAATGTCATTTACTCAAAAAATTTATTCACTGGTTCTAGAATTTTGATGCACATAGAATTGCATACCAAAATTTGAAATTTGAACGTAATCGAATAAGAACAAAGTTTGTAATAGACGTTTTCTCTAGTTTCATGCTTCTTCATTATCCCATTTCATTTTACATTTTGTTCATTTGTAAACTACTTACCAGTGTTGCACGTTGAAAAAGAAGTATTTTTGTTCGTAGAAAAAATTCGACCAACAAAACTAAGGGAGGGGTATATTTGTTTGTATATTTTTTATCGGTTAGATTGGCCGAGTTAGATTAGGATGTGATTTATTTTAAAAAATTAGAGAATTTAACGTTGATTTGGGCTTTTCTGTTAAAGGAAGGTTAAAAGTGAAAAGTTTCTTAACCATAAGGGTAAATATGACCCCAAAGTATGAAATCGAGGGTAAATTTGGCCTCAAAGTATGACGAAGGGTATCTTTAATCAATTTTTCAAAGTAGAGGGGTAAATTTGGCCCCAAAGTATGACAACGAGGGTAAATTTGACCCCAAAATATGACGAAGGGTATATTTAGCTAATTTTTTAAAGTGAAGGGACAAATTTGACCCTTTTCCCCAAAAATTAATAATTATATTAAAATTTTTATAAATCTTGAATTGGAAATACAACCATGACTCTAAAGTAAATCAATCCCTAGAGTTCGATTCCCACCAAAAAATCCTATGAGGCACGAAGGGAGCCTTTGTGAGTTGTGACTGTATACCAATTTTATATGACAATCTTTTTGGAGTTTGAATTGCCAATAGGTGGACTAAGTTCTATCTACATACCAATTTCTTTTGAATCAGACACAATTCCTTAACAATGTTTCACACGATGAAGGGAATGACAACTTCATTTTTCCTTTGTTTTGTTTGTTTCTTCTTTATAAGTTTCATGGTCTTGTTCATAATTTGTACGTACAAAAAATGTATGATCTATCGTTAAATAGGCAATTAAGGAACAACCTACAAAGCAATAATAATAATGAAGAGCCAACTATTTGTATAAGTTATCTCTCTCAAGTCTCAATTGTATGCCACACGAGGTTCCTATAAATGGAAGGACGGGTGAATTTGGGAGTGATAAATTTAAAAACGGATATATAAGATCATCTTAGGATTAGTACTGAAGATTGTAGATACTTATTAGAAGTAAACAAATCAATAATCATCTTGTGAATGAATACCACAAGCGTGAAGAGAAGTTACTAATTAAATCGAAAAAACGTGCCCAAAGAAATCGAATTTATTCCTATAACAATCTTAGGTTTTATAGCTTCTGGAAAATATTAATTAGCATATATTTTGTTTTTCCAATGTACCACAAAAGAGGGAGTGAGAAATTTAACAGTTAGATACTGAAAATTTCGTAGAGTACATGTGACCTGGAGCAGATTCTTTATTAGATCAATGGACTCATGGATTCTGAAAATATTGAACATGTACCATAGAGAAAACCCAAAAATTTTGATTGGTGACATAAAGTGCATGTGATGGGAGGATCCAATTTAAACACGAAGCATTCCCTTTTTCCTATTGAAATTAATTACGCATCAATACCCCAAGATGGGTATTCCTGACATAGAGAAGTTAGACTTTTTACCTCCTAATTTACTTTTTCTTCTCTTCTTAAATGTATTATTACTACTTTTTTTTTTTCTTTTTGCCTTTGAAATTAAATTCATTTTCTATGTTCATCTATGTGAGGACATCACTTACCTTGACCAGGCCTGAGGCCTGACATTAATCAATCCAATATATAATTTCACAAGTGGGCTTACATGGTCTTAGTCCGAGCCATCTATCTTGTAAAGATATATAGGTCGCTTTTGATAGATCCTAGGCACAAGAAAAGAATATTATGAGATTAATAGCAACACTTTCATAATTACATAATATAACAATTTATATTTTGTATTTTTGCAAACTGTTGCTATAAAAATACAAATACAACTCATTTTTACTGCCCATAATTAACTGATTTAAATATGGTAAAATTATCTTAAATTAACTCTTCAGATTACATTCCCATTAAAAGCTCATAAATCACGCGTTTTCAGTTATTTCCTAACAACACTATTCAAATTCAAAAATCAGTTTTAGAAACGTGTTCCTGAGAAAAAAAGTGCAAAATCAAAATTATACCCATCTTCAATTTCAAATGTATTTTTTTGTTGTTCAATTTCTTCTGATTAGTAGAATTCAACGATTAGTTTGAACAATCAGTTTGTTTGAATTCAACGATCAACATTACCTTCTTCTGATTTTTTTTTTTTTTTCGAATTGAACTATCAGATCTAAATTCATCTATAACTATTGTTGAAGTTATTAAATCGTACTTTTTTTTGAGTTACAATTTTTTTCGAACCGTTTTAATTGTTTTGTTCGATTTTTGTATTGATCTATTTGTGTTACTTTGTTTAAATTTTTTAACTTTGTCGTAAATTTGTTTATGAATATTTTCTTACCAAATTTCGAGTTAAAGTTAAGGCAATAGTAATTTGAACTGGTACAACAAAAAACTGATCAAAATCGGTTTTTCAAGCTGATCGAAATTATATTTTTTGTAGTATTGCTTGTTGGAATTTGAGAGTACATCTGTATATAGCAATCAAATTCAACAATCAGTTTGACAACTTTCTTTGAGTTCAACGATCAAATTTAACTTCTTCTAAAAATTTTCTCTTAATTCGACTATTGATTGTAAATTCATCAGTAACTGTTGTTGAATATACTAAATTGTAATATTTTTTCGCATATCAATTTCATAAGTTGTTATGTAGTTGAAAAAAATAAATTTGTTCTTATTTTTTTTCGAGCCTTTATAGTTATTTTGTTCGATATTTTTTTTATTGATATTTTGTGTTATTTCGTTCAAATTTTTTACGTCGTCGTAAATTTGTTTATGAATATTTTCTTAACAAATTACGATGAAAAGTTAATGCAACAGTAATTTGAACTGATAGAACACAAAACTGATCGAAATAAGTTTTTCAAGCATATCAAATTATATTTTGTGGAGTTTTGTTTGTCGAAATTTGAGAGTATATGTGTATATATGAACAATTTTTTATATTTATTTTGCTTGTGTTTGATTCTGCATGTTCTGGATTTGATTATATTTAACGTTGAACAGATGATTTTTAATTGTATTTTTGCTGGAAAATTTTACTGTGTTTATATTTTTAGTTTAACAGATGTTGTGTAAATGTATTTTCGATTGTAGTTGTTGGTTGTGTAAGTATATTTTACGTTTATAACTATAAAAAAAATTTAATCTTTTGTTGTGAAAGTGTATGTTGTAACAATTGGCATATTACGAATATGTACATTTGTGTATTTTAGGTGAAATTAGTTAGCAGTGGATAGCATACCAGTTCTCGTGAAGCACTCTGAAAGGTGGACATATGATAATAACTATGAAGAGTACGTCACGGATGCTATATTGATGAGCACGAAAACATCATTCAATGAACTGAACAATCTCTTGCATCTCACTTAAATGTGAATTTGAGCAGCAAACATATTCAAGTGGAATATCAAATCACTGGAAATGGAAGGCAAATACAAATCCATAATGATATGCGTTTAAAAGTGTTTATTTCACAAAAATAAATATATACAAGACATGAATTGTCTACTTTGTACAAGACAAGTGAAATAGTACTGCCTCCGAAGAACAAACGACCTCCTGAAAGACCTGCAAAGAAGGATCATGAAAAATCTGAAAGGGATATGTTTGGAAAGAAGAGAATCAACTCATGCAGTGGTTGTAGGTCTAAGGGTCACAGTAGGCTTTCATGTAGGAAATAATGAACACATCTGTTAAATTTGTTTTGGGACATTTATCTACCGTTTGATATAGTGCTTTATAAATGACTCTTAAAAAAAATACTTAACTGTATTACTAAATTTAAAAGACAAATACATATGCTTATATTGTGAAAGTATATATGTCTTAATGTATTTGCTAAACTATATGTTATAACAACATGGAGTAATCTATGTATTGTATGAACAGGTAATAAATTACATATACGAAGTAAATTATGTATGTCATTTTATATGATAATACAGTAAAATAGATATATAAAACTTCATATGTATTTCAAAATCAAATGACGAAACAAAAAAAAAATATAATTTTAATTGCATATATATATATATATATATATATATATTAAATTTTAATATGAAAATTGTATATGTATATTGTAACTACGCACATTGCATATGTATTTTGATGTGTAATCTGAACAATGTATCAAATCATACAAAACACTGAAAAAAAACATGTACTATAAACTTATTGAAAACATATTCAACATATAAGAGTAAAATGAATAACTTTCTTTCACTTCTCAATTAGTAACTTTGATTTACTACAAAACATAAGAAAAGAAAGAACAAATAGTAAAATTGAGAAATTGATACCAATATTAATTTTCCAAAAAAAATTTAGAAATTGATACGGATATGTATTTATATTATACGTCACAGCTAAGAACATATGATGTTAACTGCATATGTATTTTTAAGTTAAACCTGAATACTGCATATCTAAACACTGCATATGTGTTTTTGAAGCTAAATCTCACTGTAACAAATAAAATTGAATACTGAAATAAAACACATACTGCAAAATTATTGAAAACATATTCAACCTAAAAGACTAAAATGAATTAGTTTCATTCACTTCAAAATTAGTAAGGTTGATTCACTACAAAACATAAAAAAAATTCTATAATTAATACCAGCATCCAGATAAATCTTGACAACTACACAATGTAATAAAATCATGAACAATCAGACTTCTAAATCTTCTATGACACTAGTTATCTTGCTTTCCCTAACCGGCATCAATAGTACTTCGTCATCACTTTGGACTTTTGCTTCTAGTTTTCTCATGTCGTAGTCCCACAATAGTGAAGCATATCTTGTACGAAGTACATTAGGATTGAACTCAACCGTAGAAACGCCTTGACCATAAGAAAGACACTCTGCGTAAGTAACCATATACAAACTACAGTCCCTATAAAAAATCATTCAATAATAGTTAAAATATATTTTGAACAAACTTACGAATTTATTATACGTATAATTAAAATGCTTATGTGGTTCAAATTTTAAAAGTTTTCTTACAATGAATATTTCATCACGCGACACCTATACAAAGTTAAACTACACCTTATTAAACTGTGAAAAACAACTAAATACAACCAACACATCAAAAAATACATATAACAATGCATATATATGTTGAACAGACCAAAAATACAAAATCATCACTAAAGAAAAATGCATATGAAATTTGATATGTATGTATAAAAATACAAATACTACCCTATACCTTAAAATATATATCGAATCATAGTGAAAATACAAATGAACGTGCATATGTATCTGCATGCACTTTAAATTTCTATAACATAAACTGTAAAATGTATTTGTATTTTAACAAATACAATTACGTCCAAGAACATAAGCGTATTTGTATTTCAATAAATACAAATATGATCAAAATCATAAAAAGTAATTGTATCATCAATCTAAAATAGTGAAAAAAAGTATTTTCCATGCATCCAACCTAGCAAATTCATATAATATACAAAATACAAATAAACATAGCATCTTCACATAAATATAATTAAATACATGTTAATCAAAAATATCTATTTAACCTATCATTTTCACAAAATCAGCTTGCCGAAATTAATAAATACATATCAGAATAACATGAAATACATATTAACTAAAATACATGAAAAAAATACATATTACCCCAAATTTGATAAAAGCTTAACTGAACTCCCTAAATACATAATAGTAAATAAACATTTACAACGAAAAATACCTCTTCTTCTATTTCTTCTTCAAATTCACTAGCAGAAGAGTTCTCAACATCATCATCAACATTGCTTTACTCTGAATTCCAATGGCTTTCCTTTTCTTCTCGTATTTTTTATTTTTTATTCTTTTGGAGAAGAAATTTTCTTCAACCATTTTTTTTAAATGTCCATCATCTTCATCAGATCATTATGAAACTTGGACCTAAGTTCCTTCATAACGGAGAAACTGGAGAAATGGAGACACTGATGGATTACCTTAAAATCCATTAGAGCATAAAAATCTTAAAATTCTTGTTCAGCCATTAAAGCATAAAATCGGAGAAACTGGAGAAATGGTGAAACTTTGTTCAGCCTTTAGAGCCTAAAAATCTTAAAATCAGAGTTGCTAATGGATTATGGTACAAAAAAAATAAAGAGCCTGATAACATGCAATAAAGGGATTAATTAGTTACCTGAAATAGTGGAAAACTATCCTTATCAGATCTTGCTAAAATCGTGCGAAAGAAAAAAATTTAAAAGAAGGAAATCTTTCAATGGCGTGAAAAAAGGGTAAAGAAAAAAAATTAAGGAAAGAGAAGGAGAAAAGCGTGAAAAAGGAAAAGTTATACACGGTAAAAGGTAAAGTAGGGGACCACTTTTAAAATGATGCTATTGTTGCTACACAGTGTAATTTCATTAAAGTACTACTACTTTTTATAATTTAAGTCTTAGATATGCTACTCCATGTAATTTTTTTAAAATTAAACTAGTTAAAACTGACCCAATAATCGTTTTCATTAAAAAATAATTTCTTTGAAACAAAATTGAGGTCTGTTTCGTTGTTTTTTTAATAGTGAATTAGTTATTGAAAGGGGATACAATAGAAAAGAAGTGATGTTGAAAATAATGGGGCAAACGATTATAGTAGTAGTAGTAGTTCGAGCCATCTATCTTGTAAAGATACATAGGTCGTACATGGTCTTCGTCCGAGCCATCTATATTGTAAAAATACATAGATATTTTTTTGATAGATCCTAGGAACAAGAAAAGCATATCAAATAGTAGTAGTAGCAGCAACAATAGCAGTAGTCCGAGCCATTTATTTTGTAAAGATACATAGGTCGTACATGGTCTTAGTCCGAGCCATCTATCTTGTAAAGATGCATAAGTCATTTTTGATAGATCCTAGGCACAAGAAAATCATATCAAATTACTACTAAGAATTAAACTTGTTAAAACAGACCTCCAATAATCGGTTTCATTAACAAATAATTTCTTTGAAAAAAAATTAAGGTTTGTTTTGTTGTTTTTTTAATAGTGAATTAGTTATTGAAAGGGAATACAATAGAAAAGAAGTGATGTTGAAAATAATGTAGAAAATGATTATAGAAACAACAAATAATATGATAATCAAAGAAAAGAAAATAACATGTAACATGAAAACTAAAAAATAAGATAATAGGAGAGTGGTGGTGGTGGTGGTGGAGGTGAGATGCATGTATGTATGTCACATCTATTCACCTCTCTTACTGATTCTTTGACCTAACTTTACCTTCTCGGCCTACCTTTACCTTCTTGGCCTACCTTTACCTTCCTCAGATCACCCACAGTAGTCAATCTCTCACACCTTTTTAGTGGGGCATCTTAGTATCTTCTCTTCATATGCTCCAATTATCTTAGCCTCACTTTCCTCATCATGTCTACCACGGATGCCATTCCGGCCCTGCTATGAATATGTTCATTTCTAATCAAATCTCTGCTAGTATACCCAAGCATCCATTTCAACATCCTCATTTGTGCTACGTTCATTTTCTGAAAGCGTGAGTTCTCGATGGACCAAAACTCTATCACATACAACATAGAAAGTATAAAAACCACTTATAGAACTTATCACACAATAAACCAATGTGAACCTTTATTTCTTCCACCTTTTTCAACATGAAGTGTAACATCATTGTCAATCTGACCATTTTCTTGATTTTTGATTCAGGATACTTGAAACTTTCTTTTTTTAGGAATGACTTGAGTGTCAATCCTCACTTTCATATTTGCCTCATAAATTATATTGTTGAATTTGCACTCCAAGTACTTTATATTAGTCCAGCTCAACCTGAACCCTTTTGACTCTTGAGTGTGTCTCAAAACCTCCAATCCAGTACTCTGTCATTAACTTTGTTGTGTGACCCTTAAGTTAACACTATGTCATCAAAAAATAACAAATACAATGACACCTTCCATTGGATATGCCATGTCATTTTATTTGCCACCAAAGAGAATAAAAATGGAATAAGAGTTGATCCTTAATGCAATTTTATCACGGATGAAAAGTATTTTGAGTTTCCTCTTAATATACTCACTAGAATCTTGATTCCATCATAAATGTTCTTAATCATGTAATATAAGCTACATATATACCTTTAACTTCCAACATCTTCATACAAACCCTTTAAGAACTTTGTCATGTTTTTTTTTCTAAATAAATGAACACCAAATATAAGTGGAACGCCCCAACATGCATTCAAATTGATTTTTGGTCATAGACACCCTTCATCGCCCTTATCTCCAGCACTCTCTCAATTTTTGATGGTGTGGTTAATAACTTGATACACCTATAGTTAAATTTTTAATATCACCCTTCTCTTATACAATATAATTATATAATTCATTCTCTATTTTTTGATTTTTTTTTACGTCCTAAAATAATATTAAATAGCCAGTTAGTCATTTTATACCATATTTGTCTGCATTCTTTCAAAATTATACCGAGATCTCATCTGTTTTGATTGCTCCCCCCATTTTTATCCTCCAAATAACTTACTTAACCTCATCAAAGCTTATATAATACTAAAAATTTGATGATTTTCAAAAAATTCTTCATTACCCAACAAAATATTCCTTTTCTCTGCTTCACTCAGGTGTTTATGAAAGTATTTTTGTTGTCGTCATCTGATAGTGCATCTTTCACATCAATACATTGTCTTTCTCGTCTTTGATGTACTTCACCAAGACACAATTGATCCTAACTAAAGTTTCAATTTATGCTATGAAATAGGGAACATGACATGTCCAATTAAATAAAAAAATTAAAATAATGTAGGTTAAATAATGACGTGGAATAATTACTTAAACTGACAGCCAATTAAAACCTTAAATTTTAAATGTTCAGATTGTGGGGTCCATTCCCATATGGTAAATCTAGTGTGCAAATTTTACTTGGCTAGGATTAATTTTTTTGGATCCAAAGTTTGACAAAATACTTGGCTAGGATTAATTTTTTGGAGCCAAAGTTTAACAAAATTGTGGAGAAAATTAAAAGTGCTACTACAACATTCTTGGTGTCCAAGTAGTTTCTCCTATAAAAGGAGGACCTCATTCACTTCTTTCATTACACCAAAAAATAAAGAGAGAAGAGAAAGAAGAGTAAGGTATCATAGAGAGTTTAGGTATCACAAAGAGTTTAGTCTGTGAGGAAAAATAGAGAGTGTGAGTGATATTATAGTGAGGTGGAAGAATCAAAAGAGGAATATTTCTGAGTGTGCAATGATTTTTGAAGTATTTTACTCAGAATACAAGTGTAAAATTTTTTGCTATAGTGATATTAGTTGCTCCTCTCGGTCTGTGATTTTTTTCTTGAATGATTTCGCGTAAAATTCTTAGTGTCATTATCATTTTTTTTATTCTTATTGATTAGCTGTATTATTGGTGTGTTCCACAATCATTGCTTTTATTATTAAAAATATTATTTTAATGATGGAATTTATCCTCAACAACTAGTATCAGAGCACAGGTTTTGCTCATTTACAAAATTTTGTTTTGGTTGATCATACTATACTCAGTGGAAACAAATATCTAGAGTAAAGTACGGATAGCAAAATTCAACAATGATAGTGATTTCTTAACATAACAGAGAAGGATGACGGATCTGCTCATTCAATAAGAATTTTACAAGACATTAACCGATAAATTCAAAAAGCCCGAATTCATGAAATTGAAGGATTGAAAAGAAATAGATAAAAAGGTTGCTGGTGTAATCAAGTTGCACTTAATAGATGAGGTGATCAATAACATCATCAATGAAAATAGCGCATGTGGTATTTAGACAATGTTAGAAAATCTATATATATCCAAAATGCTGATAAATAAGTTATACCTAAAGAAGCAATTGTATGCTCTACATAAGGGTGAAGGTAAAAATCTTTTGTCACATTTAAATATGCTTAATGGACTAATCACGCAACTGGATAACCTCAGAGTAAAGATAGAGGAGGAAGATAAAGCCATCATACTCTTGAACTCATTGCCATCTTCATATGATACTTTAGAAATAACCATCTTATATGGTAAGGACTCTATTGAGCTGAGAAATGTCACATTAAATATTCTATTCAATGAGAAGATGAAAAAGATGCCTAAAAATTATGGACAAAATCTTATCACAAAACGTAAAGGCAGGAGTCACCAACGGAGTTTAAGTAAATATGGAAGATTTAGAGGTCGTGAAAAATTCAAAGTCCGATCTAAATCAAGATCCATAATATGCTATAATTATGATCAACATGGTCACCTCAAAATAGATTATCCAAATCTAAAAAAAGAAGAAGGTGAAAGCAGTGCGAGAAGCTAAAAATTACGACAACATAACTGTCACGGTGCAAAAAATTGATAATATTGTTCTCTTCAGAAACGAAGGAGATAAATGCATGCACTTGGTAGGTACAGAGTCGAAATGGATGGTTGATATGACAACATCTTACCATGCTACACCGGTAAAGGACCTTTTTTGCAAATATGTAGCAGGTGATTTCAATATTATAAAAATGGGCAATACAAGTTACCTAAAGATCATGGGGCTTGTAGACATTTGTATTAAAATAAATATCGAATGCGTATTGATTTTAAAAAATGTACAACATATAACCTGATTTGTGGTTGAACTTGATCTCAAAAATTGCTTTGGACTGAGATGAGTACAAAAATTACTTTACAAATCAAAATAGAGACTCATGAAGAGAGAATTGATGATTGCAAAAGGAGTTTCTTGTGGCACGTTATACAGGACAAATGCAGAAATATGTTGAGGTGAATTGAATGCGACTCAAAAAGAGATTTTTGTAGATTTATGACATAGAAGAATGATTTATATAAGCGAGAAATAATTGTGGATTCTCATCAAGAAATCACTCATCTCTTTTGTCAAGGGTACGATGGTAAAACCTTGTGACTACTTCTTATTAGGTAAGCAGCATAGAGTCTCATTTGAAACATCATTTGAAAGAAAGTTGAATATACTTGATTTAGTATATTCAGATGTTTGTGGTCTAATAAAGGTGGAATCGATGTGCGATTATAAATATTCTATTACTTTTATTGATGATGCTTCACGAAAATTATGAGTTTATATCATGAAAATCAAAGATCAGGTTTCTTAAGTATTTTAGAGTTTCATGCTATGAGGAAAAAAGGCAAGTCGAAAGCTAAAGTATTTCCGCATTAACAATGAAGGTTAGTATACTTCAAAAGAATTTAAAGAGTACTCGCCCATGTCATGAGATCAGACATGAGTAGATAATTCCTAGAATCCTATAATGCAATGATGTAGCTGAAAAGATGAAACACACTATTATCAAGAAGGTGAGAAGTATGCTCAGAATAGCTAAACTACGTAAGTCATTTTAGAATGAAGCAGTTGAGACAACCTGTTACTTGATCAATCATAGTTCATCAATTCCATTTGAGTTTGACATCCCAGAAAGAGTTTGGACCAATAAAGAGGTGTCTTACTCGCATTTAAAAGTGTTTGGTTGCAACGTTTTTGCACATATACCGAAGGAGCAATGAACAAAGTTGGATGGTAATTTAATTTCCTGTATATTTGCCGAATATAAAGATGAAGAGTTTGGGTGCAGACTATGAGATCTTATAAAAAAGAAGGTCATCAAAAGTATATATGTAATCTTTTGAGAAAGTGAAGTCAAAATAAATGATGATCTGTCAGAAAAGATCAACAACCAGAATGGTGTAGTCCCAAATCTAATTATCATTCCTTATACTTCTAATCATTCCACAAGTATAGATTGTAAAACCAACGAGGTTTTCAAGATCGGGGACCAACCTGATGAGAATATTGAGGAAGAAAAGCAACTTGGTGATCATACCGAGGAAGTAGAGTATCCAACTGAGAAAGAAGAACATCTCGATATCTGAAGAGATTTAAAAGGCAAAGGTAGAGTCATCCAAGTAGCCTTCTTCAGAGTATGTCCTTGTCAATGATGAGGGAGAGCCTAAGAGTATTAAGAAGGTGATGTCCTATTCAAAAAATAGATAGTGAGTGAGTGTCATACAAAAAGAGATGAAATCATTACAGAAAAATAACACGGACAAATTGATTAAACTTTCAAATGGTAAAAGACCACTTAAGTGTAAGTGGGTTTTTAATCTCAATAAAGATAAAAATGGTAAGTTGGTTAGATATAAAGCTTGAGTGGTGGTAAAGGTGTAATACTCCGTATTTCCTTAGCTTAATTTAACTCTCATGTATAGTATTCATATATAAAATTTTTACATACTCAATATTTTTTAGTTTAGATCTTACCAATGCGTAGGAAATTAAGTCAGCTTTCCAACGATATAAAATTCGCCTAAATCCAATACCCGAGTGAAGAGTTATAGCAGTTTTTATAAAATAGTGTACCACCTGGCACATCAACAAGTCGCGGTGACTAGCCAAATGACAGTCGTCAGTTTCTAGTGAAACTCCGTGATAATGGCACATCTCGCCAATACTCCAGTTCACAATTGTCATTTTCCAGTATGGCAATGCGATCCCACCGCATCGCACCACTAGCCATTTTCCCAGTTGTCAAATTCCAGTGAGGCTCTGTGATGGTGCCGCGTCACGCCAAGGATCCATTTCATATTCATTCCTTTTCAGTAGTGCCAGCCCGATTCCAGTGGCTCACCGCGATGCGGTGGGCCAAACTCGGGATTTTTAGTGGCGAAATTTAATTTATTCCCAAAGGTAATTTGATATTATTTTCACGGTCCTAATCAGTCTAAACACGAAATTAAACCCCTAAATAACCTATTATCTCATTATTCGCTCACTTTCTCTCAAGAATAAATCATTCTCTCTCACGTTAACAAAACCCTAGTTTTCAAAAATTAAGAACAATCTCAAGAATTTCACCAAGAACCTTCAAGAATTAATTTTCTCAGGTATGTTAGGTGTTCATTCATGGGTTCCTTTCACCCATGAAGTCCAAGAACCTCTTTTAAACATACAAGATCTCTTATTTATGATTTTTATGCTTGAATTTGATTGTATCCATGTTCATGATAGTAATTGAGTTTCAATCCATGATTAAGTGTAGGTTTCATGAAATTGGAATAGCATGTATATTGAATTGTGTAATTCCCATGTTATAATCCTTGAATTAGCAAGTTTGGGTGTTGTAGTTACAATGTTTGTATGTTACCCATGATTATATGCATTAAGTTGTGGTCCTCAAGTGTTTGATAGAATGCCCATGTCAATTAAATGGTGAAATCATGACATGCTAGCATATGTACGAGCTCATGCCCTACAAGTGTATGATAAAATATCTCTATGAATGAATTGTGAACAAGTGGACATTGTTATGCTTTTTAAGATCATGCTATGCTTTACTTTCCATGCTATCGAGTCTTGGAGATATCCAATACTTGAAAATCTAGCTGTTTACCTAGAGCTCCAGTAGTTACAGAATTGTTTCAGTAATGTCACGAAATTGTAGTACTCAATCAGTTACAGAAATCGATAAAACTCAGTATCAGTCCAGTTCAGTTCAGTATAATAATCAGTGTCATTCAGATGGGAATAGGATTCAGCACTGAGTGAACCCAAGGATGGGGGCTCACCTACCAGTAGAGGGTGGGTGACTCTTCAGTTGTCTTTACCCGTGGCATGGTGTTGACACCTTTCCAACTGGGGTTACAGGTTGGACCCCAATTATCTTATTTCGGGGCATGTCAGTTAGATGATTTCTTCTTACAATTTTAGTTTCAGTCCCAGTATAGAACTCAGTTCAGTTCTACAGAACTAATACTGTCAGATATAGTTACTTAGTATCAGTAATCACAAATACCAATTACTCAGTATCAAAAATTAGTACTCAGCTTCAGTAAAATCTCAGATATAGTATACATGTATATGCATAGTATTGCATTACTCATTATTTTACAGTTGTGTCAGTTATTCATGTACTCTTATTCAGTTACTTTATATCAGTCAGTTAGTTACTGTTCATGCATATGAATCCTTGTATTCAGCCTTACCTCATCTAGCATACAAGTATATTCAACTTACTGATGCATACTTTTGCTTTGAGCTATGATGTCTCATATCATAGGTTCGGACACTCAGGCTCCTGACCACACATAGACAGATTCAGATAGTAGTAGCAGATTCAGTAGTGAGTCTTCATCTATCGAGGATATACTTTTATTTCCATAGCTTCAGTATTTTAGAAGTCGGAGTTAGTTGGGGGCTTGTCCCATCAACTCCACTTTCAGACAGTTTAGTTAGAGGCTTATCAGACTAGACTAGTTCAGAAAGTATTCAGTCTTGCAGATGCTATTATTCAGTTATTATATTCATCAGTATTTAGAATATGAACCTTATGTCATTTCAACCTAATTTTACATTATTTTAGTATTATTATACAGTGCTCACAGCAGGTACCAGTCATGGGTTAGCTTATGGTCCTTCGGGGTCGTAAGCATTGTGTAGCATCTGCGGTATAGACTTTGGATGTTACAAACTTGGTATCAAAGCCTAAGGTTCAACAGAGTCCTAGGGAGTCTGAAATTCACATCAAGTAGAGTCTTGTGCATGGGTGTGTAGCATGCCACACTTATGGACAAGAAGCTATGAGATGTTTTAGGAAAGTTTCCCTTCTTTCAATATTCATGTCGTGTGAGTTAACATTAGTTCAAGTTAAACTCTCATTCTAATCCTTTTCTTTCTTCCATTTACACATCATGCCTCTTAAAAAACAACGGACGAAGAATAGGAAACCAGTCAGCACCTCAACCGATTCAAGCAGATCCTCTGGACGAGTATGTCTCCCATGCAGAATTTAGAGTTGTGTTCACCACTCTAGCTCATTTTATAGAAGCTTAGAATGAATGTCCAACTGCTGTTCAGGCCAATCCAGTGGCCAATGCTGCTACAGTCAGGATTCGAGACTTGACCTGAATGAATCCTCCTCTATTCTCAGGAGCTAAGTCTGAAGAAGATCCATAGGAGTTCCTCGATCAAGTTCAGAAAGTCACAGATATAATGGGAGTGATATCCAGTGAGAGTGCTGAGTTAGCTTCCTATCAGCTACAAGATATAGCTCATACGTGGTTTAAGTAGTGAAAGGTAGAAAGGGGCACAAATACAGAGTCCATAGAGTGGGAAGAGTTTGCTACTACTTTTATAGATAGATTCTTTCTTTTAGAGTTTAGAGAAGCCAAGGTGTTAGATTTTATCAATCTCAAGAAAGGCAACATGAATGTGAAAGAATATTCCCTCAAGTTTACTTAGTTAGCCAGGTATGCTCCCCATGTAGTAGCATGCAATAGGTCCAGGATAAGCAAGTTCGTATCTGAGTATCAGAGAGTATGATTAAGAAGTGAAAAACTGCGATGTTAATTAAAGAGATGGACATATCCAGGCTTATGGTCCATGCTCAGCAGATAAAAGAGGCTAAGAATAAAGAGAGAGAGGGGGAGAACAAGAGATCTAGAATAGGTAGTTTCAATTTCACCCAGCCTAAGTTAGAAGAAGGTAACCATTCACAGTTTTATACAAAATCTTTGGTTCCAGATCCGTCCTCAGCCAGTGCTCTAGTTGCTAAGTTCAGAAATTGTAACAAATATAGGGTGTCAGGCTCTAAATCTCAGGGTAGTGTCGGCAGTACTCGAACAAATCCTCTTTGTTAGAAATATGGCAGAAACTACCAAGGCATCTACAGGGCTAGCAATGATGTTTGTTTTGGGTATGGCAAGCCAGGCCATAGTATTAGAGATTGTTCTTAGTTAGGTTCACAAGGTCAGTACAATCGTCCTTCAGCTTAATCCGATCGCCTGAATCAGTAGGGTGCCACTTCCAGGGCCACCAGTGGGCGGCACCCAAATAGGCTTTATGCACTTTAGTCACGACAAGATCAGGAAAGTTCTCCTGATGTGGTCACTGGCACATTAGAGATCTTTCATTTACATATTTATGCTTTTCTAGATCCAGGAGCTTCTGTATCTTATGTAACTCCTTACATAGCAGTCGACTTTAAGGTCAAACCAGAAATTTTAACAGAACCTTTCTCAGTTTCTACCCAAGTGGGTCAGTCTATCATAGCCTGACGGGTATACAGGAACTATCCAGTTATGATAAATCAGAAAGTCACTTCAACAGACTTAGTAGAGTTAGAGATGATGTATTTCGATGTCATTCTCGACATGAATTAGCTCCATTCATGCAATGCCTCAGTTTATTATAGAAATAGAATTGTTCATTTTCAATTTTCAAATGAACCAGCCCTTAAATGGAGAGGTAGTACCGCAACGCTTAAAGGTTAGTTGATTTCATACCTTAGAGCAAGAAAAATGATATCCAAGGGATTTGTCTATCATCTTGTGAAAGTCAAAGACTCTAGTTTAGAGACTCCTAGTCTTGAGTCAGTTTCAGTAGTAAATGAATTCTCAAATATATTTCCTAAAGATCTTCCTGGAGTTCCTCCCGAAAGGGAAATCAACTTCGGAATAGACCTTCTTCTAGATAGTCAGCCCATATCTATTCCATCGTACAAAATAGCTCCAGTTGAACTTAGAGAATTAAAAGAACAATTAAAGGACCTTTTAGACAAAGGGTTCATCATACCCAGGGTATCTCCGTGGAGCGCACCAGTTCTATTTGTGCGTAAGAAAGATAGTTCTCTCAGAATGTGTATAGACTACCGTCAGTTGAACAAAGTCACAGTCAAGAATAAATATCCACTTCCTAGAATCGATGACTTATTTGACCAACTTCAGGGCACCAGTTACTTTTCTAAGATAGACCTTAGATCAGGCTATCATCAGCTTAAAATCAGAGAAAGCGACATTCCAAAAATAGCTTTTTGAACCCAGTATGGTCACTTTGAATTTCTAGTCATGTCCTTTGGTCTCACAAATGTACTGGCAGCCTTCGTAAAATTAATAAATCACGTGTTTAAGCTGTACTTGGATATGTTCATTATAGACTTCATTGATGACATTCTTGTTTATTCTCGTAGCGAGAATGATCACGCAGATCACCTCAGAATAGTACTTCAGACTCTTAGAGCTCATCAGTTGTTCACCAAATTCAGTAAGTGTAAATTTTGACTAAGTTCAGTAGATTTTTTGGTCATATTGCTTCCGGTGATAGCATTAGAGTTGATCCTCAAAAGACCGAAGTGGTGAGAAACTGGCCTAGACCCATCTCTCCATCAGATATCAGAAATTTCTTGGGTTTAACTGGCTATTACCATCGATTTGTTGAAGAGTTTTCATCTATTTCATCCCCCATGTACAGATTGACTCAGAAGAAAAACAAGTTTCAGTAGTCAGATTCCTGTGAGAAGAGTTTTCAAGAGTTGAAGACTCGACTCACTACAGCCCTAGTTTTGACTCTTCCAGATGGTTCAAATGGGTTTGTTGTGTACTATGATGCATCCAGAGTAGGTGTGGGTTGTTTCCTCATGCAGAGAGGTAAGGTCATAGCCTATGCCTCTAGACAGCTTAAGCCCTATAAGAAGAATTACCTTATCCGTGATATTGAGTTGGCAGTTGTAGTGTTTGCCTTAAAGATTTGGGGCATTATTTGTATAGGGCATATGTTGATGCGTTCACAGACCATAAAATCTTGCAATATGTATTATCCTAGAAAAATCTAAACCTACATCATAGAAGGTGATTAGAGTTGTTAAAATATTATGACAGAAATATTCTGTATCATTCGGGCAAGGCTAATCTAGTGGCAGATGCTCTCAGTAGGTTGTCTATGGGTAGTGTTGCTCATGTTGAGAGTGGTAAGAAGAAGTTAGCTCAAAAAGTTCATCATCTTGCCCGACTAGGTATCCACTTATTCGATTCAGCAGAGGGCAGTGTGTGGGTACAGAATAGTTCAGAATCATCTCTAGTTTCCAAAGTAAAGGAAAAGTAGGATAGTGATCCAAGTCTAGTTAAGTTGAAAGAGTCAGTTAGAGATTAGAAAGTAGAGGTTTTCTCCCAAGGGGGAGATGGTATATTGTGTTTCCAGGGTCTTCTATGTGTGCCAGGTGTAGATGACTTGAGGCGATGGATTCTGGAAGAAATACACGGTGGGCATTACTCGATTCATCCAAGGGCCAGTAAGATGTACCATGATTTATGAGAGATTATTGGTGGAGTGGGATAAAGATAGACATTGCAGAGTTTGTAGCTAAGTATTCTACGTGTCAGTAGGTTAAGATCAAACACCAGAAGCCTAGTGGGTCCATACAGGAGTTCAGTATTCTCACATGGAAGTGGGAAGAAGTAAACATGGACTTTGTAATGGGTTTGCATCGTACTTATTATCAACATGATTCGATTTGGTTTATCGTAGACAAGATAACCAAATCCACCCATTTCTTGCCAGTTCATACTTCCTATTCAGCCGAGGACTATGCCAAACTCTATATCAGAGAGTTGTTTAAGTTACACAGAGTCCCAGTATCCATTGTCTCAAATAGAGGTACCCAGTTTACCTCTCACTTCTGGAAAGCATTCTAAAAGGGTCTTGGTACCCAAGTTCACCTCAATACAACCTTCTACCATCAGAAAGATGGTCAACCATAAAGGACCATTCAAACTCTAGAAGATATGTTAAGAGCCTGCGCTGTTGATTTTAAAGGTAGGTGGGATGACCATTTTCTTTTGATTGAATTCGCATATAATAAAAACTATTATTCCAGTATTCAGATGGATCCATTTTATGATCTTTATGGTAGGAGATATAGATCTCCAATTGGTTGGTTTGAGGTGGGTGAGGCTACAGTAGTAAGGCCTGACTTAGTGTTTGATTCCTTAGAGAAGGTTCAGTCGATCAGAGAAAGGCTTACAGTAGCCTTGAGCCAACAAAAATCATATGCAGATGAGAGAAGAAAAGATCTAGAGTTTGAGATCGGTGATTTTGTGTTCTTAAAAATCTTTCCCATGAAGGGAGTGAAGAGGTTCGGCAAGAAGGGGAAACTCAATCCTCGATATGTTGGTCCTTACAAAATTTGCAGCTATTTTAAAAATGTAGCTTACGAGCTTGAGTTGCCTTCAGATATAGCTTCAGTACACCCAGTTTTCCACGTCTCCCTGTTAAAGAAATGAATTGGAGACCCAGCAGTCATTGTCCCCTTAGAGGGCGTAGAATTTAGAATGATCTCTCTTTCAAAGAGGCTCCAGTCTAAATCCTTGATCATCATATTCACAGACTGAGGAACAAAGAAGTTCCCTTGGTCAAAGTTCTTTGGTGGAATCAGTTCATTGAGGGAGCTACTTGGGAAGCGAAAGCAGATTGCAGACCAAGTATCCTCACCTCTTCTCTGCAAACTCAGATTTAGCTTGAGGTAATAGTCTTTCTTAGATTTACTCAGTTTTATGTTCAGTTATAGTTATAAATTTGGTATTCATTAACGTTGCATATCATTTTCATGATAATCATGCATTCATGAATCAGTTCAGCCATGTACTCATGCATCAGATATGCAAGTTTAGTATGAAAACTCAGCTTATCAGTAACTTCAGTCATATATTCCATGCACCAGATATGAAAGTTCAGTGTGTAAGCTCAGTCTATAAGTATTTCTCAACTTAATCAGTCTCATTCGAGGAAGAATATTCCCAAGGGGAAGATACTGTAATACCCCCTATTTCCTTAGCTTAATTTAACTCTCAGTACATGAGTATTCATATATAAAATTTTTGAAATACTCATTATTTTTCAGTTTAGAGCTTATCAATGTGTAGAAAATTCAGTTAGCTTTCCAAAGATATAAAATTCACCCAAATACGATACCCGGGTGAAGAGTTATAGTAGTTTTTGCAAAACAGTGTGTCACCTGGCACATCAGCGTGTCATGGAGACCCGCCAAATGACAGCCGGCAGTTTTCGGTGAAGCTCCGCGATAATAGTGCATCACGCCAATGCTCTAGTTTACAATTGTCATTTTCCAGTATGGCAATACTGTTTTGCAAAAATTTTGACTTTTGAAGAGTCACCACTTAATTTATGTGAAACGGAATTAAGAAAACCTTTATATGTTACTTTAAACGATCCAAAATAGAAAAATCATTTAAATTTGAAGATTCTGAGTAAGCGACTCCTATTAACATTTTAGGAAGGTTTAAGGCACCTAAAACGTCCGCTAAGTTGCGATTATCCAGACTATTTTAAAACATCTTTTGACTAACTTCTTAAAGATTGATTTGTTGAAAAGTGATTGATTTTTTGGAAAATAGACACATGTAAAATAGACTTGGACGACTTGGTAGGAATTTTAACTAAGTCTAAACAAACTAATAAGCAAATAAACACATAAAGGGGAAAGAGAGGAGGAAATAAAACTCCTAGGCCATTGGGCCCAAATCAACAAAACTTGTACTAATCTAATTGGGTTTTTGATCCATTTGCGCTTGTCCTAAATTAATTTCAGGCCTGCTGGCCCAAAATCTGCTCCACCAGTATTAAATTTACAACTTTGGCTTCGAGGCCTCAAATAATTAAATAAGAAAATAAATAAGTAAATAAAAGACGATAATAAATAAATAAAATTAGACTTTCAAATCTCCTTAGCCGCTTCAAAGATGGGGCTTTAACCCATTTTCCTTCTTTCGACTTTCGTATCCATATTCCATGAGATTTATGTTTGGGCTTTCTCTAGAAATTTAGTCGGGGTTAAATGGGCCTCAAAGGGAAAAGGAGTCCAAGTAGGACTCGGGCGTGTCCACATGCGAAAACAAAAATAAAGTAATTAGAATATGTTCAAAGATCGATGCTTAAAGATAAATGACATCATTAAGAGAACATTCTCGCGCATCCAAACAATAGCAAGTTATGATATGAAAAAGATCTAACTTATTCAACGAAAGGCAGTTAATCTAATCTCTAAGCTAGGATAGTAGGAAGAAAACAATCATAACAACAATAGTAGTAATAACACAATGGGAAAGTATGAATGGCTAAAACCAGGCGACATTTGATAATAACCCAGTAAGATGCTTGTAATCCATTTGAGAGTTCAAAGTTTACACTTTTAAATATCTCGTGAGAATTAAAATTATAGACATAGAATTCTTATACTCTTAAACACGATATTATTAAAGAAAAAAAAAACAGCGGCACAACCACAAGTTAAGGAAATAAGAAAACAGATTCTATGCATGATCAAGTCCAGCCTCTTTTACTATGCATGGTTGTGACTCATAGAAGTAATATACCCTCTCCTTTATGTACCAACAAATTCAAACTCCATATTTCCATTTATCAATTCTAGTATGCAACTAAGCCAAATATTAAGTCTAGCTGAATAGCCTTCAATCTTAAAACAAGAATCAAGTTCCATCAAGGTCATGGAAGGTACTAATGTGTGTGGGTCACATATTCACAATCAAAACATAGTGGTACACGACTAAAATTAAATAGGGGTAAACAGAAAAACCCAAACAACTTCAAAATTTTAATCATAGTAAAATAACTATTGATTTGAGTCAGTGTTATTATGCTAAGCTTTTCCCTTCCTACAATATGAAATTGAAACTACGAAAGATAATTAAGCATCTTCAATACCATTTTGCTATTACATATCAAAAGGACTTCATAAACTATGTCCAATGTCATACAACGCTTAAGGAAAAATAAAAAAAAAAAGGAAACCCGCTTCAGTGGACCAGATATGTGAGAAAATGAGAATTTCAAAATAGGTTTCACCTACTTACAAAGATACACTAAAAGAACCTTTCATGATTCAACATGACACCTGATTCATCCTCGCCTCCTCTCGATAAGTTTTTCTAGGAAACTTTGGGGTTGATATGTGTTCTTGAAGGGTTGGGGGATGATTTAAAATAAATATAACATATCCTTTGTCCTTTATTGACATTTCTTGTCAATAGGAGCTTTAGAAGATATTTTTTGTCAACTGGGAAATCTGAAAGACAAACTCGAGATAGTGCAAACCACCCACGACATGACACTAAGGTCATGAATACAAACTAAATGACTAAAGTTCAGCGAATCAGATCAACATTCTCAGTTACGAAAACAATATGGTGATGACTAGCATGAAAAGTAACATTGTAGTAATTTCAAAGGCATATATGAAATACGAATTAAGAGACTAACATATTGAACTTACGATTAACTCAAAGAAATAATAAACCACAAAAAAATACTATGATTGTGTAATTAAACATATTCAATTACAGGAATGATGTGTGAACATATGCTAACAAATTTGAGGCTTTTAACTGAGAATAATTGCAAAGTCTTAAGCAACTTTTATTATTTTTGATTGTTTTATCTTTGATTTTGCAGTGGAATTCAAGAGGCAAGAGAACCAACAATAATGGAAGTAAAAGAGTTGAAATCTGACGCAAATAGAAAAAAAGTGTGGTTGATGACATTCCTGATAAGTCGTCAGTACTCTAATAGGTTATCAGCTTCATCGTCATCCTTAAACAGAGGATAGGATTTAGTTAGAAGAAGTGACGACGACATGTGATAAGCTGTCAGCCTTGTGATAAGCCGTTAGAGTCGCTGTCTGCCTTAGACAAAACATAGAAGATGAGGTGGAGAAGTGACGATATTGTCTGATATGTCATCACACTTCTAATAAGCCATCAAGATCGTTATTAGCCTAAGGCAAAACATGAGAGCTAAAGTAAATCATCGACGACATCTGTGATAAGTCGTTAAAGATCTGATAAGCCATCACGCTTCATTGTCAGCCTAAGGCAGCGAATATCAAAAGCGAAGAGGAGCTAACGACATCTGTGATAAGTCGTCAGACTCCTGATAAGGCGTCACAAAATATCATCACCTGTTCGAGAAATTATTGAACCCTGTGATTTTGTTTCCATAAATAGAATGAAGTATTTAAATAATATGTTAGGGTTTTCTAATTATAAAAGGAAGATGATCATATTGGGAGGCAGAAGAGATCGACTGGTACTTGACATTCTGAACCTATTTCGGAACGTACTTATTTTGTTATTTTCTCTCTAGTTTCTTGGCTTGAACAAAACAATTAACTTTGAATAGATTATCATCAATATTTTGGGATTTCTACTTTGACCTAATCTGAGAAATACTTGTTGCTATTCATCTTGCTGTAAGTTCATCTTTCAAATTATGAATTCAACTTGTTGTATCGATTATTATATTATAAGTGGCTAAATCCCTTTAATCCAAATTATGGGATCTATGGGTTAGGTCTTGGTAAGTTGCTAAGTGTTCAATATTCTAAAGGTAATAGGACTTCTTGATGATTCTGAGGTTTTAATTATTGTCTATTGGTTGCAAACGATAGATAGCACCTGCTTTGATTTGTTTGAGATAAGAAATCAACTATAGTAGAAAGTGAATTATTAACAGGGATTTGGAAGCTACCAACCTTCCATTTAATAATTGACGTTGTAACAAGGTTAATTAACCTGAGGTGAAGTCTGGTCAGTGAATATAAATTCCCTAAGTCCGAGAGGATTAGGTAAATAAATGCTTAAGTAGGTCGAGAGACATTTAGGCATAACTTAGATAAAGACAATCTGTTGTTCCTACCTATCGTGATTATCTTGAATCACTATTAGCATCTGTCAAGTACCAAAACCCATAGTGAACATAATTCTGATTTTTCATAAACTCTTGATTACAAACACTGAAACTAAAGTGACCAACAATTATTTGCTGATCATAAAAAATCCCCATTTTATCTTTTCGTATCATTTGTTTGAATTTAAATTGTAGCTTTAGTTTCAAACTAGTTTAATCGCCACTCACATTATTCCCGGTGGATTCGACCCCGACTCCAAAGTTGGGTAAATATATTGACAACAACCGCCTTTCACTAAATTGATGTGTAAGCTGAGCGTTATAAAAAATGGCGCCGTTGCCGGGGGATAATTTGGCTTATGGAGTTGGTTTGGAATTTTAGTTTACTTGCTTGAATTCAAACTTGTAAATATTTTTTTATTTTATTTTTTTATTAATTTTTTTATTTTTCTCACACCTTTCTTGAGATGTCGGCATAGATAGATGGTTTTTTATGTGATGATGATTCTTGTGACGATTCTTGTTATTATTGTGGGGGACCATATTTTGAGGCTTGCTGTCCAGATTTACCTGAAAGTGCATGGATGAGACCTTCACAATATGATGTGGATATTGTCCTACTTACTGTAACGTGGTGTTTGGCTTCTGGTCAAAGTGATCATACTGAAGATATGTGTGCTGTCATGATTCAAGTGAACAAATTGATGAAATGAATCTTAGAGAATCAAGAACAGCTGTGGGCTGAGCTAAAAGAGTTACCACTCCCACCATGTTTACAGTGGCTAAACAAAGAAGAATATGAGGGGGACATTAGCCAATTTGAGGAGAAAACTTAAGAATTGCAACCACTCAATTGTCATCTTGATCTTGAGACTGACATTGAGAAGGTGAATAAAAGTGAGTGTGTAGTAGATAGTGTAAATTTCGAAGTAGAATTAGTTGGGCCTCACTTGAAGAATTTTTTCACATTATGTTTAGATGATATCTTGTCTGTGGAATCATCTAAAATAGTGGAAGAGTGTGAAGATGAGGAAAAAAATCCTATATTCTTTATTTTACACTTGATAAGCAATATAAAAACACACCTCACTTTAAGGCCGAGTGGTTTACCACGCTCAATCCATTACTTGACTTTTTAATTTTTGTACCACCCTCCTATGATCGAGGAAAGAAGATGGACTCTAAGTTGGGGGTGAAATTCATATCCTCAACATAGAGGAAAAAGCTAAGTTGGGTCATACCGCTACATTAAATTAGGCTCTTCTTAGGAGGCAACCCAAGGTATTTTGTTGTTTGTATTTGTATTATGTGATTGACATCAGATCTTTGCACCTATGGTGCCACAAGTATATTTCTGACTCTCTTATTTTGGTTTGACGTATTGGGGACAATGTATGATTATAAGTTGAGGGTGGGACTACTTCCAGGTATTGATGTCCTCTTGGGGTTTTTTTTGCCATGTGATACAAGTGAAATGACCTCCTTATCTTTCGATGATATCCTTCAAAGTCACTACGTGAAGAATCAAGCTTTCGTCATATGGAGGGCACGAGATCATTCTTGAAGGGGTCATTATGAGCATGCCATTGGACAAACCCGAATGTGGAAGATTGCTTGGACCCTTGAAGACTTGAGGACTCTTGGGTTGGACCATACTTTGTTGGTTCACGGTTTTGGCTCCCTTCATTAAGGGAATTTTGGTAACTTAGCCTTAAGGGCATTTTGGACAATTCATAGTGTTTTCCAAAACACCAAGGCCACCCCTTGGTCATTAAGGGTGTTTTGGTCATTTTTCCATGTAATAAGCTACGCTATATATAGTCTCTTTTAGGTCTTTTCTTACTAGCTTTTGAATGATGAAATATTGAAACATTGAAAGTCCTCTATTTGAGAGTAGAATACCTTAGTGTAGTCTTAGTTAGGGCTTGGAAAAGCTACTGTAGTTTAGGGCTTGAAAAAGCCAATATTGACATTTGCTTAGAAACTGTGGTTCTTGAGGTGAGTTGATTCCCTTAACGGTCACCGTAAGAAGATTAGTGTTTGATTATTGCGACTTCGAGGGTCTCTTCGTTCAATACA
Source organism: Capsicum annuum (assembly GCF_002878395.1). Classification (NCBI taxonomy): domain Eukaryota; kingdom Viridiplantae; phylum Streptophyta; class Magnoliopsida; order Solanales; family Solanaceae; genus Capsicum; species Capsicum annuum. The sequence goes on along the minus strand of NC_061113.1, from coordinate 32,859,590 downwards.
TGTGTTGGTTCTCATTGCTTTGTAAGATCTTATGTCATCTTGCCTATCCCTTATCTTATTTCACTTTGTATGTTTGTGTCTTGTCTTCTTTATCTCGTGTATTTACATTGTTGTCGTGACTTATCTCTATTTTGCTCTTGATTTCTTCTTGTGTTGTGGACTATTTTAGTACTTCGTAGATCATTCTCGTATCACCATGCCTCTTTTTCCCGGAGTCTTGTTCCTATTAGAGCCAGCATATTTTGGCGTATTGTGATTTGTTGTAAAATATTGTAGTTGACTAGGAGAAATACAAGTACCTTAGGCAGTTAACATGTTTTTGTTGATTTTTAAACACCTCTCCAATGGTCTATTTTATAACTGTATGATATGCATTTATGTGTGACCACTGTGCATCTTGTTATGGCATTAGTACTAGTGACATGATAACCATTGTTAGACAATTGCATGGACCGAATGGGTTGTAGCTTGTGATGTACCTTTGTGCCATATGTGTGTCAGATACTACCCAGTTCCCGTTGTGTGTTAAATCCAGAACTTGCCCGGTTGGTCTTGCCTTGGTTGTAGGATATTGGTTAGGAAAAGATCATAGGCCGTTGTTGATATTAGTCCACTTTTAGCCTAAATGACCTTCCATGTGTGAATAATATCCCTTGATCCTAATTTTGAGCCTGAATGCCTATTCTTTTTATTATACCTATCACCTTCCCATTTGTATCACAATGAACCTATTTTGGCCCTGGTCCTCCTCGGATATTGTGCACTTTGACTTAGGTAAATAGCCTAAGTTGAGGGTGGCTATCACAAGGATACGTGATATAAAGTGAGTATGAAGAAGGGTAATAAAAAAATATATATGATTGGGTATGGTAGAAAAAGAATGAGAAAATAAAAGTTGTGAAAAAAAGAAAATGAATGACTAAATGACCACACCCATCCTGAATTTGCTCAATCTAGAAAGGGAGAAATAAGGTAAAGGTTGATAAGTAAGACCCCAAAAATAGTGTAGTGCCAAGGAGGCTTAGTCACCTTAAATATCCTTGTATATAATACCTTCCCCAAACCTATATTACAAGCTGAAGAAAAGTCCTATAGTGATCCTAACTTAACTGTCTGAAAGCTTCGATAATGAAAATAAGGGCAATCTTATGGTATTTGGCATACATTGACTAAAACTTGTTTCTGAGAGCGAGTGTCTCTTGACCGTCACCTCATTGACATACTTGATTTCACATATGAGTGAAGAAGGATTTCTTTGTTGTAAGGGTACATTGATTACGTTGCTAGTTGCTAACTTGTTTGGATAGTGTAAGCTTGATACATGCATGGTTGTTGTTGCTGAATGGATGCCATATCTTGATTCCTATGTATCCTATTGTTGTTCTTCAGTAGCGTACACAGTTGATTTGGAATTAATTGACCTTGGAGAAGGTAAACATAGTTTTGAGATAATATAAATGATTGACTGCCAAATGTAGTTTGTATCCTCTTGGTTGTGTTTTAGTTGCTTGAGGACAAGCAATTGTTTTAAGTAGAGGGTGTTAATTGTGAGCAGATGCTAACATATTTGAGGCTTTTAACTGAAAATAATTTCAAAGTCTTAAGCAACTTTTGTCATTTTTGATTGTTTTATCTTTGATTTTGCAGTGGAAGTCAAGAGGCAAGAGAACCAACAATGATGGAAGTAAAAGAGTTGAAATCTGAAGCAAATAGAAGAGAAGTGTGGCTGACGACATTCCAGATAAGTCGTCAGCACTCTGATAGGTTATCAACTTTATCATCATCCTTAAACAGAGGATGGGATTTAGTTGGAAGAAGCGACGACGACATGTGATAAGCCGCCAGCCTTGTGATAAGCCATCCGAGTTGCCGTCAACCTTAGATAGAACATGGGAGCTAAGGTGGAGAAGTGATGACATTGTTTGATATGTCCTCACAGTTTTGATAATCCGTCAAGATTTTTGTTAGACTAAGGTAGAACATAAGAGATCAAGTAAATCATCGACGACATCTGTGATAAGTCGTCAAAGATCTTATAAGCCGTCATGCTTCATCGTCAGATTAAGGTAGCGAATGTCAAAAAAGAAGAGAAGCTGACGACATCTGTGATAAGTCATCAGACTCCTGAAAAGGCATCACAAAATGTCATCACCTGTCCGAGAAATTACTGAACCCTGTGATTTTGTTTCCATAATAGGATGAAGTATTTCAAGCATATGTTAGGGTTTTCTAATTATAAAAGGAGGCTGAACATATCGGGAGGCACAAGAGATCGGCTGGTACTCGACATTCTGAACCTATTTTGGAATGTATGTATTTTGTTATTTTCTCTTTAGTTTCTTGGATTGAACAAAACAATTAACTTTGAAGAGATTATCATCAATATTTTGGGATTTCTACTTTGATCTAATCTAAGAAACACTCGTTGGTATTCATCTTGTTGTAAGTTCATCTTTCAAATTATGAATTCAACTTGTTGTATCGATTATTACATTAGAGTGGCTAAATCCCTTTAACCCGAATTATGGGATCTATGGGTTAGATCTTGGAAAGTTGCTAAGTGTTCAAGATTCTAAAGGTAATAGGACTCCTTGATAATTCCGAGGTTTTAATTATTGTTTATTGGTTACAAACTATAGATAACACCTGCTTTGATTTGATTGAGATTAGAAATCAACTATTGTAGGAAGTTAATTATTGACAGGAACTTGGAAGCTACCAACCTTTCGTTTAATAATTGACGTTGTAACAAGGTTAATTAACCTGAGGTGAAGTCTGGTCAGTGAATATAAATTCCCTAAGTCTGAGAGGATTAGGTAAATAAATGCTTAAGTAGGTTGAGAGACATTTAGGCATAACTTCTATAAAGACAATCTGTTGTTCCTACCTATCGTGATTATCTTGAATCACTATTAGCATCTGTCAAGCACCAAAACCCATAGTGAACATAATTCTGATTTTTCATAAACTCTTGATTACAAACACTGAAACTAAAGTGACCAACAATTATTTGCTGATCATAAAAAATCCCCATTTTATCTTTTCGTATCATTTATTTGAATTTAACTTGTAGCTTTAGTTTCAAACTAGTTTAATCGCCACTCACATTATTCCCGGTGGATTTGACCCCGACTCCAAAGTTGGGTAAATATATTGACGACGACCATCTTGCACTAAATTGATGTGTAAGCTGAGCTGAACAATGGTAAAAAATCTTAGAACGACACATATTGAAGGACACAAATGAACCATATAGAAGGAAAATAGAAAACTCGCAAATATACTGAAAACGAGATTAGCAACGAACCAAAAATAGTAATACGAGAATGAGAATTCAAAACAAAAAAAATTAAAAATATAGAATCTATAACAGAACCGACATGGTAGCATGAGCCTCGATTCAGCGAAAACAATGTAAACTTAATTATTGTCTACTAATTCCTACGGTTGTTAAAGCCATCTACAACTACTCCCATCAAAACAACACTATAATTACATTAGAAGGGGGATTAAGCAGAAGGAAGAAAAATGATAACAACAATAGAAGTGGAAAAAGGTGTTTACCTCTTTCGGGGCAGCAAAACGGGGTAATGAGCTAACACCGGAGGCTATCACCACTGGAAAGTTTGATATCTTTGTGAAAGTCTTGACTAGTCGATGGCTTTCTCTAAAATTTTGGCTAAAGAATAGTCCCCTTTTCTCGAAACCCCCTTTTCTTCTATGTTTTTCTCTTGTTTTTGCTTTTAAAGAAAGAAAATTTTCCCCACTTTTTCCTATTGTATGAAAACCACATGCTAATCACGTGAGGAATACGATTGAAGCAAAGGAAAAGAAAGGTGGTGGGTTTTGTTGGGTCGGAGCTGGTTGGAATTGGTTCGGGTTAAGAGTTGTCGATTATTTATTGTTAGTTGTGTATGTCGTTGTTTAATGGAGTTGGTGTTGTACGTTGTTGTTCACGTGTACTAAAGGAGAAAAGGGAGCCATGATGGGCTGGACCGGGTCAAGCTTAATTGGCCCTCACTATAGACCGGTTGTGGTTGTTGTGCCTGATATGGTTGGAGTTATTATTTTGTGAAAAGGGAGAAAAAGGAATTGGGCCCAGGTCAGAGATTTTTTATCGAGCCATTCAGATAAGCTGTTGTTGTTTAAGGGGACTGGGCTGGACAATTAAATGGGGGGGGGGGGGGGCTGAAATTGGGTTAAAAATTAGGGTTATTTAATAACCCCAATCAGATTTAATTAGGGTTAAAATAACCCCGATTTATTTAAGTAGGTTAAAATAACCTTAATGAAATTAGAAATTTGGTAATTTTTGAAATTATTTAGAGAAAAAATAATCTCAATTAGATAGAGGGTTATTCAAAAATAATCTCAATTAAGATTTAGCCTATTCTATTTAAATTATGATCAAATTAGAAATTAAATTGGCCAATTGCATTGCAATTTTGGCCAATTTAGCTTCAATTATAACCAAATTTAATAGATTGGTTAAATTGAATTGAAATCTGATATGAATTAATTCTTTCTTTAATCCCGAGCTTCTTGATTTAATAAAGTCAAGCAAGTATTTCTCCGAATAAATTATTTTTAAGAATAAATTATATTTAAATCAAGATTTTAATTATTTTTATTTTTAAAATAAGTCTTGATTAAAATCCGATATTCCATAGAATAAATATTTAAGTAATCAAATTATATATCTTATATAATTGAACATGATAATATATAATCTCTACTTAAAATGATAAAATTGCATACAAAAAATATTTTGAAAAGTTTTTATTCAGATGAAATAAATATTTTAATTTTATTAAAAATCAAAGAAACTCAAGATTAAATTCAATCGTGGAGGGCAAAAATTAGGTGTCAACAACTTTCCCCTCCCTTTGGGTAGGGTGGATGTAAGTAACCCTGGGAAAAGGGAGGTTGATGTTCCTAATTTTTGTTCGACCACATATTCGAATCTGAAAGAAGTTGGCTTTTGCACGACTTTCATAGAGTTATGGACGGACCTTGGTGTCAGGCTTCCTACATATATTAAGTTACATGAGAATTCAGGCTACTTGTAGTTCATAAAGCTTGATTTAAAGCACGATTTTTCAAAAAAAAATCACCAGCTATCTCGGTTTTTTGAGTTTTTGGTAAAACCTAAAAGCTGGAGAATAAAGGGATTTGGGGGGAGGTTGGAATACAGTTGAGTTTTCAACAAACAACCCAGCCTACATATCCCTACGACTCATTTAATTAGAATGCTTGTAGTTCGACTCGATCGGTAGGAAGGATAATCTTTTATTTTAGACAATCTTTGATCAGGATGAATGACAAGTTGATCGAGTTACAAAAAAGAGGCTTGTAACATCTTAACCATGAATGTGGCATCCTTCACACCCATAGACAAGAACTTACAAGGACATAATTTCCAAAACTCTAAGTATGTTGTCACCCAGATTTGAAAGAAAGAGAAGGTTACCCTTGACATGAGTTTAGAAATATCCCAAAGGTGAAGATGAAACTAGATTATCCCGAAATACCCACATTCCTTCTAACAGGAGTGTGGTTAGATAGTAGTGGTGATCATTTTTTAGCTCGCGTCCATAGAGTTTGATGCCTCTCTCTAGACTATGTCCCGTTTTACTGCTAAGAAAGAGTTCCATGTTGTGCTGCGTCCTATCTGGAGTCGTCCGCAACATATCTCCATGTGAATTTCCGCGTAAAAAGTGAAGTCATCCTCTTATGTACCTGTTGGAAGGAAATAACTTGCAATAACATACATAACAACCCTCTTGGTTGTTGCATAATTATCTTATTTGTCGACTGAATATGTATTCAAAGTGGGGTGACCCTCTTGGACACCGATGAAACTTTATGCAGAATGGTCCCTGCAACCGTGTAATTTTGTGTTGATGTGGTAACCTCTTTAGTCACCTATAATTCTTGTCGTATGTGGCATGAAAACATCTTTGGTTATTGACAATGATTCTTTCCATGTGACCTTTGGGTAAGTCTTTGCACCTTTTGTATCGGTACGACTTATAGATTTTCCTTGAATTGTTAATATTTGGATAATCTTGCGCTTATTTAATGTTGGATACAAAGAAACTTATAGATATCCTTTGAATTGATAGATTTTAAGTAATCCTGCATATTATCTGACCTTGGATAAGAGTTGACTTACAGATATCCCTCCAATCGCTAGCTTTCAAGTGCTCCTATACATCATCCGACCTTGGATACAATATGACTTATAGATATGTCTCAAATTGCTAGTCCTTGGGTAATCCTGCACATAATCAATCTTGGATATGAAGCGGCTTATAGAGAACCCTTGGATGCTTCAATTTGATAATCTCACATATTTTTGGTAAGGATTTAGTTGTGACTTATGGATAACCTTCAAACTATTGATCTTAGGGTAACCTAGCATACTATTCGGTTAGGATGTTTTTGTGGCTTACAGATGACCTATGGACTGTCAACTCATAGGTAATCTTACATACTATCCTTATTTCAAATAAAATGACTTATAGATGACCCTAGGAGTGTCAATTTCTAGGAAATCTCATATGCCGTTCGCTTTTAGATAGCGACTTAAAGATATCCCTCTGAATTGTACATTTTTGATGCATTCAGATGATGATTCATAAAATGACGAGATATCCTCGATGCCAGCGTATGCTATCTCGCGTGTCAATAAATATTAGATTCTGATAATATCCTCGATGCCAGCGTATGCTATCTCGCGTGTCAACAGAAATTAGATGTTGATGATATCCTCGATGCCACTGTAGCTATCTCGTGTGTCAACAAATATTAGATGATGATGATGATATCCTCGATGCTATTGTATGCTATCTCTCGTGTCAATAGATATTAAATATTGATTATATCCTCGACGCCAGTGTATGCTCTCTCGCGTGTCAACAGATATTCAATTGCCCTCTTGATGATGATATGAAATTGCCCTTCTGGCAATGATATGAAATGGACCTCTTGGCAATGAAAGGAAATGTCCCTCTTAGCAATGATATAAAATGGACCTCTTGGCAATGACATGAAATGGCCCTCTCCGCGATGATATGAAATGGCCATCTCGGCGATGATATGAAATGGCCCTCTTGGCAGTGAAATAAAATGGTCCTCTTGGAAATGGCATAAAATGTCCATCTTGGCAATGATATGAAATGGTCCTCTCGGTGATGATATAAAATGGCTCTCTCGGCAATGGTATTAAATGACCCTCTTGGCAATGATATGAAATGGCCCTCTCGACAAATGAGATGATGTGAAATGGTTCTTCCAGTAATTTGAAAATAGTTTCACCTGAATTTGTTTGTCTTCGTTTTTCTTTCTACATGTACCTGTATTCAAGGCAGACAGTTAGTAGACACAATGTCGCTCTCACTAGCGACCAAAGTCAAGCTTTATGATAGTTTAATGACAAATACTGAACATCATAATTTGAATGACTTATTCTGCTGTTAATCTTCTATTTTTTGAAGAAATGATCAAATATCAGATCCACCAGATGCAAGTAAATGGGGCAAAACCCTTGTTTGGGGATTACTTAAATACCGTTTGCTTCGCTTCAAGGTAAATTTTGAGGATGACTTTTTGATCTTCCTCCTAATAAGTGATCCTTTGATTGTTATATTTAGTGTGTTGACTCCCTTGAATGTACCGTTTTGAGCATTATATGCGATAGTGTGGCTCGCAACTCGCTTGGGGCTATTTTGAAAAAGATTTCTATTTTGTATACTTATCCCTGCATCCACAGAAAAATTATTAGTTTTGAGTGAAACTACTTCGTGTTGACCTCCTTCGATCCTTAGTTTACTCCTCGCCATCTTTCGGGTACTCCATCATGTTGGGACTTCCACCCTGACTCCTCCTTCTAATAAATGCCTAGGAAATTACTAAGTAGAAAGATTTGTATAGATTTTCGAAAGTAGTCTTATCTTTTAGAAACTAGTTTCAAAAAAATTCTTGTAAAAGCTTTGGAAAATCTCTGCCAGTCATGTCATGTACTAGCTCAGTGAACGTCTTCTTCTTGGTTCTGACTGTATCTGACATTTGATGGAGAAAATTCAGGGATTCATCATCGTCGAGGCTCTCTACCAGAAGTTTTATCATAGCTAGAGATTTAGTTAATCTGGACTTGGTCGCAGCTGATGATTTCCAAAACTTGACTTTGACCTCTGGTGCTGGTGATTTGAAATATATTCCAATATATTAGTGGAAATTTTGAGGATCCCCTCAAAATTTCTACCCCAGTTTAAAGTTGTCTAAGATGATATCCACTCGAGAGGATTCAAAGTCTTTATTGGTCTTCGTTCTCTTTACTGGATGATGATCTTCCTCTTGTGAATTTTTGAGATTCCTTCTCAAAAATTCTGCCCCAGTTTTTATTTCCTGGGGTTATATGACCAAGCCGTTGGGGTGCCTACGTATCCCGTTGAAGCAGGAATCATGTCAAATGTGTTCAAGACTACGCTAAAGATATATAGTATAATTTATTGGGTTGACCAAAGCCGACATAGGCCGCCTATGTATCCCTTTCTTGAAAATTCAAGTCATTACGTAGTTCATACATAAAAAGAAGAGATAAATCTCCTATGGGGTTGACCAAAGCCGACATAGGCTGCCTACATATCCCTTTCTTGGGAATTCAGGTCAAATGTAGTTCGTACATAAAAGAAAGAGATAAATCTCCTACGGGGTTGACCGAAGCCGACATAGGCTGCCTATATATCCCTTTCTTGGGAATTCAGGTCAAATGTAGTTCATACATAAAAAGAAGGGATAAATTCTCCTAAGGGGGTGACCGAAATGTATTCCTTTCTTGGGAATTCAGGTCAAATGCAGTTCATACATAAAAAGAATTTTCAGGGTTAAATAGCCCTGAATATTATTATCCATCTTACTAGGATAGAAATAAGCATTTCTATGGATGACATGGCATTTTCATTGCCTTTATCTTGATAGAACGAAGGATCAATTGTCCAATTCCCTTAGTCATTGCCCTCCTAGTTAACCACCTCAGTTTTCTCTAGATTAGGATTCTTTGATTCTCGAATGCTTTGACTCTTTTGTTGACTGTTCTAAGGCTATTGTCTCTCATTCGTCATTATCTTGCTTCTTGACATGACATTACAATGGCAACTTTTAAGTTATTGTTGTATGACGGTGACGAGTCATGGGTGGAGTGGAGGTCCAATTCAACAATGTTTCCTCCAATTAATCTTCCATGATCCAGGTTGTCTTGGAAAATTCTTCCCTCATATTTTCCTTATCCCATCCTTGATATCATTGTTTACAGGTTTGAAAAATAATTGGTAGAGTCCAACTTTACTACTAGTCATTTTTCTTTTTCCTGTAACAAAGTTATAGTCAAGAAGGGGATCTCTTATTCGTTTTGATCTAGTAAAATAGGGCTATTTTATGCCAACACAAAGTAGTTTCTATTACCTACAAAGTAAAAATAACTCAAGGGCTAACGTGTTAGATTCTGTTAGTAATAAGCAAAGCAAGATGATAAAGTAGGAAGTAAACACACAGAGTTGTTTCTCATCTCATGCGAATTGATCCATGAAATAATGATGACTCGAGAATTTCAATGAACAGGATTTTGCTCAATGATATGGAAAGGTGGAATTCACCAGGAAGGCTCAACTTTTCTACTTTCTGGCCTTATTACTTCTTTCAAGAAAATAGAGGACAACAGAGCTTTTGGAGATATGGGCCAGGCCAAAAAGCTGCCTACGTATCCCACAGAGGAGAAATCAGGCCCTACATAGTTCGAAACTATAATGGCTTTTTTTAATTCTAAAGTCAACTTTCCTAAAATGGTAGTGATCATTTTGGAAGTTTTAAGAATGACTGCGGATTTTTATGAGAAACTTTGGAGTGTGTTTGGTCTAGTTTTGTATAGTGGGGTATATTTCTGCCTAGAGATTCTCTATGGAAAGTTGGATCAATTTGCCTTTGATTCGAATCAACATAGCACGTTTAAGCACATAAATAGTTATATAACACAAGCATATTTTAATAAACATGCATCCTAATTGGATGGCCCTTTTGAGCCAATGGTTGGCCTAACCTATTTGAAGGAATATCTGCCTTTTTTAAAACCAATCCATTATCCCCCATAAACCTTCATAGGTGTACATAAATGGCATAAATGCCTACAAAAATTGTACAAAAGGGATACAATCTTTAGGGAAAGGGAAAATAATATGAGAAAAAGAACAATGTCCCGCGCAGGGGATAGAAAATACTAGTTCCTGAATGCTCTTCTATCGACCTTCTCCCTCTTAGTTTTGTCCACTTCTCGTCATTGGAGACATCTATTGATGATCAAGCAATTTCTGTATAATTGTGCTCTAGATGTAACCATCCATATTGATCAATTTCTTGCTTCGCTTGCTTCAATTCCCCCCTCGATTGGTGTATGATTGAGGTATCCTTACACGAAAGTAACCAAAACAAGCTTTCTCCCATCCCCCAAAGGATAATGGATTGGATTAAACAAATATATATTTCTTCAACACATAAATATGATTCATCTGTAATTGACTCGGGGTTAAGAGATGCAGGGCAAGTTTTCTAGTGGGCTCAATATCCCCTTTGGGTATTGGGTTGCCCTAGGCTTATGCCTAAAAGGAATTTTGGTTTAGTTCTATCCTAGGTATCTAGAGTGGGTTTAAACCAGGTTCCCAAGCGGACGACTTAGGTTTGGAAATACGAACATCCATCAGATGACTCACGTGCTAATAAAGTCGTATGTCTAACACTTTATTTGGAGATGAACAACAGGGGCCGGGACATTTACAAAATCCCAAAATAATTTAATAGATCAATGCGGGATTATGCTATGAGATGCAATAATTAAATTCCACAAAATTAAAACATATAAACACGTAAGCGATTAAACAGTTAATCAAAAGATGAAATCAAACATTTGGTTAGAACCTAGTTAAAAATCCCCAGTGAAGTCGTCATTTCTGTTTTGCGGAAATTTTGACTTTTGAAGAGTCGCCACTTAATTTATTTGAAAAAGAATTAAGAAAACCTTTATAAGTTACTTTAAACGATCCAAAACAGAAAAATCGTCCCAAGTAAGCAGTTCCTATTAACAGTTATCCGGACTTTTTGAAAACATCTTTTGACTAACTTCACAAAGATTGATTTGTTGAAAAGTGATTGATTTTTTGGGAAAACTACACGTGTAAAATAGATTTGGATGACTTGGCAGGGATTTTAACTAAGTCTAAACAAACTAATAAGCAAATAAACACATAAAGGGGAAAGGGAGGAGGAAATAAAAGTCCTAGGCCATTGGGCCCAAATCAACGAAACTTGTCCTAATCTAATTGGGTTTTCGATTCATTTGCACCTGTCCTAAACTAATTTTCAGGCCCGTTGGCCCAAAATCTTCTCCACCGGTATTAAATTTACAACTTTGGCTTCGAGGCCTCAAATGAATAAATAATAAAATAAATAAGTAAATAAAAGATGATAGTAAATAAATAAATAAATAAAATTAGACTTTCAAATATCCTTAGCCGTTTCAAAGATGGGATTTAACCCATTTTCCTTCTTCCGACTTTCGTATCCATATTCCATGAGATCGATGTTTGGGGTTTCTCTAGGAATTGACTTGGGGTTAAATGGGTCTCAAAGGGAAAAGAGTCCAAATTAGACTCAAGTGTGTCCACATGTGAAAATAAAAATAAAGAAATTAATACATGTTCAAAGAATGATGCTTAAAGATAAATGACATCATTAATAGAGCATTCTCACGCGTACGGACAATAACAAGTTATGATATGAAAAAGATCCAACTTATTCAACGAAAGGCAGTAAATCTAATCTCTAAGATAGGATAGTAGGAAGAAAACAATGATAACAACAATAGTAGTAATAACAAAACGGGCAAGTGTGAGCGGCTAGAACTAGGCAACATTTGATAATAACCCAATAAGATGCTTGTAAGCCATTCGAGAGTTCAAAGTTCACACTTTTTAATGTCTCGTGAAAATTAAAATTATAGGCATAGAATTCTTATACTCTTAAACACGATATTATCAGAGAAAAGGAACAGCGGCAAAACCACAAGTTAAGGAAAAAGGAAAAGAGATTCTATTCATGATCAAGTCAAGCCCCTTTTACTTGCATTTCCATTTATCAATTCTAGTATGCAACTATGCCAACTATTAACTCTAGCTGAATAGCCTTCAATCTTAAAACAAGAATCAAGTTCCATCAAGGTCATGGAAGGTACTAATGTGTGTGGGTCACATAGTCATAATCAGAACAAGGTGGTACCCGACTAAAATTAAATAGTGGTAAATGGAAAAACCCAAACAACTTCTTCAAAATTTTAATCATAGTAAAACAACTACTAATTTGAGTCAGTGTTATTATGCTAAGCCTTTCCCTTCCTACTATATGGAACTGAAACTACGAAAGATAATTAAGCATCTTCAATACTATTTTGCTATTACATATCAAAAAGACTCCATAAACTATGCCCAATGTCATACAACGCTCAAGGAAAAAAAAAAAGAAAACCCGCTTCAGTGGACAAGATATGTGAGAAAATGTGACTTTCAAAATAGGTTTCACCCACCTACAAAGATACACTAAAAAAACCTTTCATGATTCAATATGACACCTGATTCATCGTCGCCTCCTCTAGACAAGTTTCTACGAAACTTTGGGGTCAATATATGTCCTTGAAGCGTCGGGGGATGATTTAAAATCAATATAACATATCCTTTGTCCTTTCTTGACATTTCTTGTCAATAGGAGCTTTAGAAGATGTTTCTTATTGAATGCAAAATACGAAAGACAAACTCGAGACAGTGCAAATCACCCACGACATGACACTAAGGTCATGAATACAAACTAAATGACTAAAGTTCAGTGAATCAAATTAACATGCTCAGTTATGAAAATGAAATAGTGATGACTAGCATGAAGACTAACATTGCAGTAATTTCAAAAGCAGACACGAAACACGAATTAAGAGACCAACATATTGAACTTACGATTAAGTCAAAGAAACAATAAACCATAAAAAAAAAAAACTAAAGTTGTGTGATTAATAGATTCAATTACAGGAACAATGGTAAAAAATCTCACAACGACACATATTGAAGCACACAAATGAACCATATAAAAGGAAAATAGAAAACTCACAAATATACTGAAAAAGAGATTAGCGACGAACTGACAAAAGCAATACAAGAATGAGAATTCAAAATTGCAAAAATAAAAAATACAGAATCTATAACAGAACCAACATGGTAGCATAAGCCTCGATTCAGTGAAAACAACATAAACACAATTATCGTCTACTAATTCCTACGGCTGTTAAAGCCATCTACAGCTACTCCCAGCAAAACAAAACTATAATTACATCAGAAGGGGATGAAATAGGGGAAACAAAAATGATAATAGTAATAGAAGTGGAAAAAGGTGTTTACCTCTTTTGGAGCAGCAAAATGAGGTAACGAGCTAACACCGGACGCTATCACCACCGGAAAGTTAGATGTCTTTGCAAAAGTTTTGACTAGTCGACTGCTTTTTCTAAAATTTTGGCTAAAGAACAGTCCCTTTTTCTCGAAACCCCCTTTTCTTTTCTATTTTTCTCTTGTTTTTGCTTTCAAAGAAAGAAATTTTTTCCCATTTTTTTCAGACCTAGTTTTCTTAGCAATTTTTCGAGCTCCTTAAGCAGTACCCAGTGGGTTCTTATATAGAAGACAAATGAGGTATCCTCCCAAGCCTTAAATAATCGAATTAGGACAGAATTAGGGTATTTTAGGGATTTAAAAATAGGATATTTTGAAATTTGAAATTGGAACCCTTCTACAGCTTGGATTGTTCATCCACAACCTGTGCAAATTTTGGATTTTCTTCATGAAATCCAAAATTGGCCAACCAATAGAAATTAAGGGATGAAATTTTTCTCACTAACCAATGAGAATTGGGAAAGTATGTACGATTTTGTACCATACAACCTAAAATTCTTGGCATCTAGCCGTTGGAGTGGAAACCTACACATTTTCGAGAGGATTCTCAGACTTCCTATGGTGTGAAAACCACATACTAATCATGAGGAGTACGATCAAAGCGAGGGAACGAAAAGGCGGTGTGTTTTGTCGGGTAGGAGCTGGTTGGAATTGGTTGTCGGGTTGAGAGTTGTCGATTGTTTGTTGTTGGTTTTTGATGTCGTTGTTTTATGGAGTTGGTGTTGTACGCTATTGTTCAAGTGTACTGAAGTAGAAAGAGAGCCACAATGGGCTGGACCAGGTCAAGGTTAATTGGGCGTCACTATGGACCGACTGTGGTTGTTGGGCCTGATATGGCTGGAGTTATTATTTTGTGAAAAGGGAGAAAAAGGAATTGGGTTAAAAATTGGGGTTATTTAATAATCTCAGTTAGATTTAATTGGGGTTAAAATAACTCCGATTAGATTTAATTGGGTTAAAATAACCCTAATGAAATTAGGAATTTGGTAATTTTTTGAAATTATTTAGAAAAAAATAATCTCAATTAGATAGAGGGTTATTCAAAAATGATTTTAATTAAGATTTAGCCTTTTCTATTTAAATTATGATTAAATTAGAAGTTAATTGACCAATTGCACTGCAATTGTGGTCAATTTAGCTTCAATTATATTCAAATTTAATAGATTGGTTAAATTGAATTGAAATCCGATACAAATTAATTCTTTCTTTAATCCTGAACTTCATGATTTAATAAAGTCAAGCAAGTATTTCTCCGAATAAATTACTTGACAGAATAAATTATATTTAAATCAAGATTTTAATTATTTTTATTTTCAAGATAAGCCTTGATTAAAATTTGATATTCCATAGAATAAATATTTAAGTAATCATATTATATAATCTCGTATAATTGAATATAATAGTATATAATCGCTACTTAAAATGATAAAATTGCGTACAAAAAATATTTTAAAAAGTTTTTATTCAGATGAAATAAATATTTTGATTTTATTAAAAATTGAAGAAACTCAGGATTAAATTCAGTTGTGGAGGGCAAAAATCAGGTGTCAACAAACACGATCTCTTCGCATCGTGCCTCTAGCCATTATCCCAGTTGTCAAATTCCATTCAGGCTCCGCGATGGTGTCGCGTCACGCCAAGGGTCCATTTCACGTTCGTCCCTTTTTTTAATAGTGCCATCTCAATTCCAGTGGCTTACCGCGATACCACCGCGTCGCGGTGGAGGCCAAACTCGGGATTTTCAGTGACGAAATTTAGTTTATTCCCAAAGGTAATTTGATATTGTTTTCATGGTCCTAATCAGTCTAAACACAAAATTAAACCCCTAAATAACCTATTATCTCATTATTCACTCACTTTCTCTCAAGAATAAATCATTCTCTCTCAAGTTAACAAAACCCTAGTTTCCAAGAATCAAGAACAATCTCAAGAATTTCACCAAGAACCTTCAAGAATTAATATTCTCAGATATGTTAGGTGTTCATTCATGGGTTTCTTTCACCCATGAGTCCAAGAACCTCTTTTAAACATACAAGATCTCAGATTTATGATTTTCATGCTTGAATTTAATTGTATCCATGTTCATGATAGTAACTAGGTTTCAATCTATGATTAATTGTAGGTTCCATAAAATTGGAATAGCATGTATATTGAATTGTGTAATTCCCATGTTATAATCCTTGAATTAGCAAGTTTGAGTATTGTAGTTATAATGTTTGTATGTTACCCATGATTATATGTATTAAGTTGTGCTCCCCAAGTGTTTGATAGAATGCCCATGTGAATTAAATGGTGAAATCATGACATGCTAGCATATGTACAAGCTCATGCTCTACAAGTGTATGATAAAATATCTCTATGAATGAATTATGAACAAGTGGACATTGCTATGCTTTTCAAGATCATGCTATGCTTTACTTTCTATGCTATCGTGTCCTGGGGGTATCCAATACCCAAAAATCTAGCTATTTACCTAGAGCTACAGTAGTTACGGAATAGTCTCAGTAATGTCACGAAATCGTAGTACTCAGTCAGTTACAGAACTCAGTAAAACTTAGTATCAGTCTAGTTCAGTTCAATATAATAATCAGTGTCATTCAGATGGGAGTAGGATTCAGCACTGAGTGAACCCAAGGATGGAGGCTCACCTGCTAGTTGAGGGTGTGACCCTTAAAAGCAGTCCTTGCATTCCAGAACTACGTAGCCAGCATAAGTTGAGACATCAACCTGCCAGTTGAGGGTTGATGAGTTGTTTTAATCTGCCAATTGAGGATTCCACCGTTCTCATTAGAGTACCTTCCAAATAAGGGTGACTCTTTAGTTGTCTTTATCTATGGCATGGTACTGACACTCTTTCAACTGGGTTATAGGTTGGACCTCAGTTATCTTATTTTGGGGCATGTCGTTAGATGATTTCCTCCCACAGTTTCAGTTTTAGTCTCTGTATAGAACTTAGTTCAGTTCTACAGAACCAAGACTGTCAGACACAGTCACTCAGCATCAGTAATTCAGTTATCAGTAATCATAGATATCAGTTACTCAATATTAAAAATCAGTACTCAACTTTAGTAAAAGCTCAGATATAGTATACATGTATATGCACAGTATTGCATACTCAGTATTTTACAATAGTATCAGTTATTCATGTACTCTTATTCAGTTACTCTATATCATTCAGTCAGTTACTGTTCATGCATATGAACCCTTGCATTCAGCCTTACCTCATTTAGCATACCAGTATATTCCACGTACTAACGCATACTTTCTCTTTGCGCTATGATGTCTTATCATAGGTTCGGACACTCAGGCTTTTGACCGTGCATAGACAGATTCAGATACAACAACAGATTTAGTAGTGAGTCCTCATCTATCGAGGATATACTTTTATTTCAGTAGCTTCAGTATTTCAGTAGTTGGAGTTAGTTGGGGGCTTGTTCCATCAACTCCACTTTCAGACAGTTCAATTATAGGCTTATCAAACTAGACTAGTTCAGACAGTATTTAGTCTTGCAAATGTTATTATTCAGTTATTATATTTATCAGTATTCAGAATATGAACCTTATGGCATTTTAGCCTAATTTCCATATTATTTCAGTATTATTATACAGTGCTCACAACAGGTATAATTCATGGGTTAGCTTGGTGGTCCTTCGGGGTCGTAAGCACCGTGTGGCATCCGAGGTACAGACTAGAGGCGTTACAAAAGGTTTCAAACAAAATAAAGATATTGATTTTGATGAAAATTTCTCATCTATTGTCAAAATAACTTTTCTTTGATTTATTTTGAGTTTAGCAGCTAGCCTGAATCTTGAAGTGAAGCAGTTGGACATGAAAACTGTATTTCTTCACAGAGATTTGGAAGTGGAAATTTATAATGAGAAGCCACTAGGATTTGAAGTAGCTGAAAAAAGACACATGGTGTTTAAACTAAATAAAAGTCTTAATGAGTTGAAACAGACACCAAGACAGTGGTATGAGAAGTTCGGCTCATTCATGCAAAGTCAAACTTACACAAAAACTTATTTTGATCTATGTGTGTACTTCAAAAGATTTTCTAACAACAGCTTTATTATTTTATTATTGTATGTGGATGACATGCTGACATAGGATAGGACAAGATGTCGATTGCTAAGTTGAAGGGGGATTTGTCCAAGTTATTTGACAAGAAGGACTTGAGTTCATCACAGTAAATACTGGGGATAAAGATTGTTCGAGAACTAAAAAGCAAAAAGTTGTGGCTATCTCATAAAAGATACATTGAATGTGTACTCGAACGCTACAACATGAAGAGTGTTAAAGCTGTTAACACACCTATTATTGGTCATCTGAAGTTGAACAAGAAGATGTGTCTTATAACAAAGGAGGAGAAAGGAAATATGGCCAAAATTCCTTATTCTTCAACATTCGGAAGTTTGATGTATGCAATGATGTGTATCAGACTAGATATTACTTATGTAGTTGTTTGTGTTAGTAGGTTCCTTGAAAATTTAAAAAAAGATCACTGGGAAGCAATCAAGTGGATACTCAAGTAATTGAGAGGTACCACAGGAGATTGTTTATGTTTTAGAGGATCTTATCCAATCTTAAAGTGTTATACATGTGATATTATGGTCGATGACCTTGATAATAGAAAATTCACTTCTGGATATTTGTTTATATTTTTAGGGGATCTATATCATGAAAGTCGACGTTGTAAAAGTGTGTCGTGCTCTTTACGACTGAAGTAGAGTATATTGCAGCTACTGAAGCTGGCAAGAAGATGGTATAGCTGAAATAATTTCTTCAAGAACTTGGATTGCAGCAGAAGGAATATATAATCTATTGTGACAGTCAAAGTACAATAGATTTGAGCAAAAACACCAACTTATGCAAGGACAAAGCATATCAATGTGAGTATCACTGAATTCAGGAAAAAAAAAATAGAGAACGAATCTATGTTGGTGAATGAATCTGGAGGGGGAGATTATGGGGTCTATCTCCATGTGGTAATCCCGTGTGCAAGTTTTACTTGCCTAAAATTAATTTTCTTGGAGCTAAAATTTGACAAGATACTTGGCTAGGATTAATTTTCTTGGAGCCAAGGCTTGAAAAAATTGTAAAGGAAATTAAAAGGGATATTAT
The DNA here is from genome assembly GCF_002878395.1 of Capsicum annuum. Taxonomy (NCBI): domain Eukaryota; kingdom Viridiplantae; phylum Streptophyta; class Magnoliopsida; order Solanales; family Solanaceae; genus Capsicum; species Capsicum annuum. Next base: position 32,840,936 of record NC_061113.1, on the reverse strand, counting down.
AGCATTCTTGGTGGTCAATTAGCTTCTCCTATAAAAGGAGGACCTCATTCACTTCATTCATTACACCAAAAATAAAGAGAGAAGAGAAAGAAGAGTGAGGTATCATAGAGGGTTTAATCTGTGAGGAAATATAGAGTGTGAGTAATATTGTACTGAGGTGAAAAAATTGAAAGAGAGATATTTTTCTTGCTATAGTAATATTAGTTGCTCCTCTCGACACGTGATTTTTCTCGTGAAGGATTTTTGCGTAAAAATCTTAGTCTCATTAACATAGTCGGGTTCAGGCTTTTAAGTTTGTGGGTTTTCAATAAAATAAAAATGGTCATTCCAAGGGGATTTGAACAGGGATATAGTATGTGAGATATTTCTTCAAGCCCCTTTTGAACCAATAAGCCAACTAACAACTTTCTTTATGGGTTCCTTATTTATAATTCTTATATATTCAATAGATTTTTTAATATAATTACAAGGTATACGAAAATGAATGGGGGGTTCCCAGAAATCCGCATCGGCAATGCTACATCCACCCCTGCTCATTAATCATTATCACTCTTTTTATTCTTGTTGATGAATTATATTATTAGTGGGTTTTGTATTTATTATTTTTATTATTACAAATATTATTTCAGTGACAGAATTATCCCAACACAAATGACATAGCTAGATCAATTAAATCCTTAACTTATTTATCGACATATCTATGTTGTGATTAGTAAGATGACTCGAGTGAAGCATATACCAATAAAGGAGTTACAATAATGTTGGAGAGTGCCACCATCGTGACGAAATTCAAGAATCTAAGTTCAGAATCAAGCTACGTGTCAAGAGGGTAAACCACTTATTAAAACATATTACAATCACTTATACAAGGTCACTTTTTTTTCATTAATATAGTGAATGATAAATTCCCCCTAATAAAATTTTATGTATACGCCATTGATTTTAAGTATAACCTGTTAGTTCAAACTTTTTAACGTTGACTGTGAATTAGGATATATAATCATTCAAGTCTTTTGAAATAAATTTATAAATTTGATAACAACTTTAAAAGTATTATTTATAAGTTACGAAATTAATATTTTTAAATATTTAAAAGATATATGAGAAAATGAGAGTAAAAAAAAATTACTCCTTTAGTTTTTGAAATTCGAACTTTATCACATAAATCAAGTTAAAAGGGAGTATTGTTTGACACGAAAGTGCAATAGAGGATCCAAATTAAAGATTTTCATTCCTTAATTCCTTTCATCGAGTTGGTGGTGACTTAAAATTGGAATGTTATCATCAAGACAAAATGATATGATGCCTCAATATCCTGAGATGCCAATTGCTGACATAGATCCTCTTACAGGCTAACGAAAGAAAGATTTGACTTTTGCCTATTTCTTTGAATTTTTTTCCCCTTAAAACTACTCATGTTTATGTACTTTTCTTGAAAACTCTCACATTCATAAAGATGATTTTGTTCCACTCTTATATATACTATTAACTAATGACCAAACATAATACTTAATTTTTTCAATTGTTATAGCAATTCGAGAGAAGGAGCATGTTGGATTAAAGATGCAGAATTGATTAGAGTCTTAGTCCATAAACATTGAGAAAACCAAACTACTATATCATAATTATGCACTTTCTACATGGTGGCTGGATTGTAGGTTTACCAGCATATTCGGCGTAAGTCTAAACTAGTCATACCAGTAGATTTCAAATACTAGATATCTAAAGCAAGAAATAAAAAGTTTTACAGAGTGTGTATGTGTATATATATATGCTATAGCCAAAGAGCTTTAGCTTTCATGAGCAGAGGAACAAGATTTCCCTCTAGATGGAGGCTCATGATCTCGTTAGCACCGCCAATTAATTCTTGTCCAATGAACACTGCTGGCACGCTAGGCCTCCGGCCTAGCATCAGCAGTGCTCTTTCCACTTGTAAGCCATTGGGAAGTTCATCCAATTCATATACAGTTAAGTTAGCACCAAAACTTGATATGAGTGTCTTTATAGTATGGCACATGCAACACTTGCTTTTGCTGAACATCACCACTGGCTTTTCAGCTACCATTTTCTTCACTGACTCCATTATAGTTATTGAAGAAAAAGAAGATGAATACAAACAATAAGAGGAATTAAGAGTGATAATTGATGATGTGAGTTGATCAGATATTGTTGAAGTGATGATGAATATTAAATCCCCCCTTGAAGCTATTTATATACTAATAGTGACTTGTGTGAAGATTCAATATGCTTCACCCCCCACACCCACCTCACCCCAACAGCAATTTAAAAGAAAAGAGGGAAAGAATAATATCTAGGTTCTCAGATAAGGAGTTGATACTGTTACATAGCAGGCATTCCAAATTCTTGATACTGTTTTAAAAGTCTCCAAAAGAAAAAGTGCAAGCCACCTTAAATTATGGAGTTAAGTATGTGAACTAATTTGTTACATATCTACGTATTTCTTTTCCAATTAAGAATAAGTTACATATGATAAAAGAGTTGAGTTCTATATACCTAGCTAGAGTTTAGTACACCGGAGCTAAAGGGTATGAAATAGAAGTTCAATTGAATCTCTTTCACTCAGAGATTGTTGTACAAGTAGGATCTATATATATACAGAAATTAGGAAGGTAATAGGTTAACGATGTCTCATTTTTATTTCCCTTAAATATCCTTGACAGAATATGTAAGGACATATTAACTTGTAGATTTTTTGAATCTCGTTATTAAGATTTCTGGCTCCGCTACTAAGTAAATAGTCAGTTTGTCATTGTCACACTTATGCTCATTAAAATGCACCACTTAAATAATTTAACCTCTTCTTGCATTGAGTACTTCTGAATTCACCTCATGAACTCTTAAATTTTTGTTCTAAAACACATGGGGTGTTGCAATAATGCAATCAATAAATTTATTTTTTGGTTAAATAAATGTACAAGGATATTGGTGGATTTGATGATGTTGTGACAAGCCTATAGGGAAAAAAATGTTTGATTTTATCCACTAAAAATATTCTTGTCAACTTGAATCTCAATTTTTGGAAATGATTTAAAAAAAATGGCTTTACCGTTTTAAGGTAAACAATGGGCGTTATTCGGTTAAAAAAAAAGGTGATTTATCTACTATTTTGCCTAACACATGTTGCACTAAATGCTGGCCTATGACATATTCTCAAATAATTAAGAATCATAGGAGAATTAAGATCTAATAATTCACAATAAACAAAGAAATGAATAGTATTAATTATATTTGTTCTTATCACCATGTGATTCTTGTGATCGTTTTAAGATATTCTTTCTTAGGCATTTCATTAGGTCGGTTATTATGTCGAGAAAAAGTTTGTCCATTATTTTCATTATGAAAGCTTCATATTACTAAATTTTTATTTTTAATAATTAATAATTGCAACATTGGAGATTCTTTACCTCATTGAGGTTTGAGAGGTTATCACTTATGAGAGAGACGCTTGAGATTCCACCACGGGATAGTAAGGGAATAACTGGATAAAATTTGGATGAGTTACTGAGATGAACATTAATAACCCGCTCAAACATTATTTTGTCTAAAATAAATTGAGTCACAATGGACTAAATAATGAATCCTAGAAATCTCACCCAACTCTTACCATACTTTAATATTTTCTTTTGTTTTCTTCTAGTAATTTATTTAAAAATACCTAATAATTTTTTGTTATTATGCCTTTTATAATATCTCAAGCAAGAAAAAAGGTCTTCATTTTCTTTTTCAACCCCAACATAGATTTCTTTAAAAAAATGGAACGGCGCTGGAAAACTCCAAGTCCGACAGATTTTTTTAATCAAATGTATTTTAGCTGTGTATATTATGTACTACACACAAATTTTATGAATATACACCAATATACATGATGATATGTAAGAGATACATTGATATACGCACAAGATATGCATGAAAGATATACACATATATGGTGAATATGACATGTCCCCAGAAGCTCCATTTCTAACACATTTTTTCATCAATATGATAATGTATAAACACCTACATATATCACATAGGTTTTCCTGTATACACATACATGTTAGAAATAAGATGAGTATCAGAAATATATTCTTATTTTTCAGAAGATAGTGAAATATTGAAAGGTTTTCCGGTAAAATAGTGCGACTATGGTGTAAAACGATCTATTTCAATCCCCTACCCCTTCCCCACCCCCACGCCCACCCCAAAATTTTTTTTAAAAAAAATACTGTACATGTGACTCTAAGTTAACGATTCCTATCTAGAAATTCTATGAGACGTGAAGGATATCTTTGATTGTAATACACTAATTTTGTGTAACAATATATTTAGAGATTGTGAGACATTAAAAAGTCCTTGAGAAAGTTTTTCTAATACAATTTGCACACATTTAATTTGTTAATTTTAATTCAAAATATCAAACAAAATATATACATCGGAAACAACTTCTCTTCTTCATCTGAGATAGTGGTATAAATTGTCAATATTTTACACTTCCCCAGACTCCACTTTATGAGAATACACTGGATATGTTATTGTTATATTTGTCAAAAATGTATGGTCTTTCGTTAAATAGACAATCAAGGAACGATCATTTGTTGTTGTCTTCCAATTTGCCAAAGCAATAGAAAACTGAAGAACCAACAATTCGTATTTCAGTTGTATATATACCATCGAAAATGGAATAGATGAATCTACATATGAGCATGGGGTTGATAAATTTAAAAGCAGAGGACATATGAATATGATGTCACCTTTTATATGATCATTAATAAAAATTGTAAATTTAATTAAAAGTGAACAATGCCACGATCATACATATCTAGAGGGAAGCAAATTAATGTGCAGTTTTGCAAATGAAATTTACAAACATAAAGAAAATTTGCTAACTTAGAAAATGGGTACGCTTGAAAACTGAAGATTATTCTCTTTACAGACTCAAGTTAAATAACTTATGAAAAATGTAAAGCAATTTGTTTAATTGTTCCAAATGTATCATACATGTGATTTGGAACAGGTTCATCTTTAGATCAATGCATGCATGAACCTTTAAATATCCTCAAAATTTATTCTAGAAAAAAACTAGATTTTGATTGATGTCATAAAGTGTGGTAGAGGATATTTTAACATGAAATTATTCCCCTTTTCCAATTGAAATTATCACCAGAGAATTTTTTTTAGTTTTTTTTTTTTTTTTTAAATGCATCAATACCCCAAGATACGATAACTGACATACAGCTCTACAAAAATAAGTTGACTTTCAGTATGTATTCACTTCTCTTAAGATGCCAATTCCTGACATATATGAGCTCTAGAAGAATTTAAGAGAAGACTTTTATCCCTTTCTATTCTACTACTACTTTTTCTTTTCTTCTTAAATATGAAGCAATATTATGAATGTATAAAGAAAATCGACAACCACGTACTTATTAAATTTAAATATCCGAGTCAAATCACGAAAGATTGCTTCTGATTCAGTTTGATTTAGCTTGATATTTAGAAAAAAAAAAAACTCGATCCTTATTTATTTGATTTAGCGTGGTATTTAGAAAAAAAAAACTCCTCCATAATTAATTTGATTCAACATTAATCGAAAAAGTCAAATTAAATCAAATTGATCCAATATTATATGTACAAGTTTAAAAAGTATGTTATACATAAAAGTATATATCTATTGTAATATGATTTATAAATACTTTTTAAATTTTTTTCTAATTTTTATCTTTTAACATATTATTTCAAGCTTGGACTTAAATTTTTTGAACTGTCTAATTAATTTCATGACTCATAAATGTTAGTAACTCAAATAAAGCTCAAATCAAGATCAACTCAATTTTGTTAACAAAAGGAAATTCAATTCAATATTATGAACAATAATACCGTTAAATATCTATCTTTAATTTTACTTTGATTTGGATCGTGAAAACATGTGACTTAGTTTGATTTTAACGACTGAAAATATATATATACTTCTTTTTTATTAAAAGATAAATCAATTTCAAATCACAAAATTAAACAAATGTTTATCCTTTTACCCTAAAATCTAAATACAAGGTTAACACTTGTTATTGATGTAACGTACTAGTCTTTGACACGAAAGTGCAATAAAGGATCCAAATTAAAGATGAAACATTCCTTAGTTCCATTCTTTTATTCGTTCAATCGATGGGTGGTCACATAAACTTGAATGTTATCATCAAGACAAAAAGATATAATGCATCAATACCCTGAGGTGCCAATTGCTGACACACTGAGCCCTTTTAAGGAGAAAGATTTGACTTTTGTCTACTTCTTTGTTTTCTTCTTTTTTTTCTTTCTTAATTATCAACACACACAACCATCTATCTTTAATTAGCTCATAACCGCAGCTACAACCGATCACCCTAATTTTGTCCTCACCACTAGTAGCATTGACGTTTATCATCATCACCGATTACCATCCGAACAATAAGTTGTTGACTATTCTTCATCACAATTATCTGTTGTGATAAACAACTATCACCATCAACCATCACCTTTAACGACTACTGCTAGTCATCATTGTCACTAGTTACGTATCCACAACCATCACTGTCGACCAACACCAATCCCTGTCCACATTCACAACCATCATTGTTAGTCATTACCACCCCAAAAACCATATAATTTTTCTAAAAATACTAATTTCAATTAAAGAGTTAATTAAAGACTCTTTATGCTTTCAAATGTAGAGAAAATAGACAACCTTAATTTTTTAGCATTAAGATCTTAATATAATATCTTAAAATGTAAATATGTATTCAAATTTATTATGTGTTCAGATTCACTTGTATTAATCTTAATAAAAATAAGTGAAATGTGTATCTAAATCTCCCTTTTAGAAATATTATTCACTGTATAAATTTTTGAGAGCCAATTTAGATTTATGTCAAGACGAGGAACTAAAGAACTCATTCATCTTGTGTGGAGATTGATGGAGAAATATAGAAAAAGACAAAGGCACTTACATATGGTGTTCAATGGCCTAGATAAGGCTTATGACAAAGTCACAAGGAAAGTTCTACGGAGATGCTTAGAGGTTAGAGGTGCATCGGTGGCTTACATTAGGGTGATGAAGGACATGTATGATGGAGCCAAGACTCAAATAAGAACAATGAGAGGAGACTCAAAACACCTTTCAACTTAGATGGGTTGCACAAGGATTAGCTCTTAACCCGTTTCTATCTACCTTGGTAATGGATAAATTAACACGATATATTCAAGGTGATGTGTCATGGTGGAGATTATTCATAGATAAACATAACACTGATTGATGAAACTCACAACATAGTTATGTTAGGTTGAGGGTGTGGAGACAAACTATAGAATTTGAAGGGCTGGTTTACATTGAGTAGGATAAAAATAAAATATTTGAGTGCTGATACAACACCTAAAGCAAGTATAAAAATGAATCTTGATACAAAGATTATCCCTAAGAGAGAAAGTTTATCCTGGGTCTTTGATTAAGGAAATGGGGAGATCAACTATGACGATATCACATATCATATTGATACGATATGCATGAAATGAAGGCTAGCCTCCAGAGTTTTGCATGGTAAAAAATGTAGTACCAAAACTTAAAGATAAGTTCTATAGGATGGTGGTTAGACTGTCTTTATTGTATGAGGAGCAGTGTTGGCCAATCAAGAGCTCTCATGTGAAAAAGATGTAAGTTACGAAAATATGAATGTTGAAATAGATGTGTAGAGTTTAGGAATGAAGATATCCAAGATAAGATAGAAGTGGACTCTATGGTGGACAAGTTGGGGGAAACAAGGTTGAGATGGTTTGGGCATGTGAAGAGGAGTTTCTTAGATACTCCAATGAGGATGTGTGAGAAGTTGGATATAGTGGGTACGAGGAAAATAAAAGTAGGATGTAGAAGTATTAGGAGAAGTGATTACACACAAAACGTGTCCCAACTTCAACTTACCGAGGACATGAACTTAGATAAGAGGGTTTGAGTCACGAATTAGGGTATAACATTAGTAGGTAGTTGACCATTGTCTTGCTTTCGACCAGATTATGCTTAGTGATATATAGTATGTAGTATTGTTTTGGGTACACAATTTGTATGTTTGCACAAACACTTCAACATAAGTTCAAGACTGTTTCAAGAACACCTATGAAGTGTTAACACCGTCAACACAAGTTTCAATAAGAACTATCAAAGAAGTGTGTTATTTAAAAGAAACAAGATAAAGTAGAAGTAGAGTCAAGTCCTCCAATTTCACGGAGTGTCCTTAAGGAATTAATTCTCCTCAAGAACCCGGGGTTGCGAAATTTTACCTCCCAGGATAAAATGTCTTACAATTAGAATGTAACGGTACCTCAACCCTTCTAATTCTTCGAACACACTCAAAGACAGATTATCACAAGGATTTTTTAAAAGTAGAAGAGGTTTTTTTTAGTTTGAAAAATTTTGTACTACCTGAGAAAAAATGAAGGTATTTATAGCCATCAAGTGCCTCTTCGAAAAAGAAGCAATGGTTCATCAAAAAGGTGTATCACTTGGGAACAGTCATGTTTGTCCATTCAAAAATAGTGTGTCTTTTCTGAACAGTCACATTCGATCGAACAATCACCTCTTTTCCAAAACAGTGTGTCATTTTCTCGAAGGGTTGTATCTCTTTCGAATTATATTTTTGCGTTTCTGTATGCATGTTCATGGAGAGAAAAAATTTGTTGGATTTTTGGATTAAAAAAAATTTACTTGGTTTTTCCAAGTTTCAAATCAAATTTGTAATCAGAAGCCGAAGCCAAAGCCAAGCCGAGCGAACGACGATGACGACAGCGTGAGGCACCTCTTGGTTATTGCCTCACCATCCACTTGGAGGAGTGTTTCTTAATAAAAACACAACAAAGTTTCTTTCTCCCACCAGTGTGGGAGAAGTATACTTTTCTTTTGTGAGTACACTTTTCTTTTAAGTGTGCGCTTACTTTTCCTCCAAGAATTCCCTCCGTTTTCCATTCACATATCCTATTGAACACAATAATACCCCGCATAAATAGGGAATGACTATTCTTTATAAAACTTTACAGAAAAGTATGTGATCAACTAGCAAAGAATGATTGCATCTGGATAAGTGGGTTTCCCTTTGAACTTTCCATAGTGAACATGCATCGGATGCACTCGGTCAATTGGTAGATTTGATATCTTTAAACCGTCGAGCTTTAATGTACACCTATACAACACATGTCACACAATCAACCTTTTACCATTTATGGTTCTTACGATTTTGTTTGTTTCAGCTATGAACACGTCCTGATTTCATGAGAGCTTAGAGAATAGGCCTTTACTATCATTCTCCTTGAAGTGGATTTCACTAAACTCTCACATAGGTGATTTCTAAATGTTCAATCCTATAGATTAAACTATTTGGTCAAATCAGTCAAATTTAGATAATCATTACAAGGCTTCACCCCATAAGCATTATCCTTGTTTACCAAACATTGTCTACGTCATGAGAATGAGTTGGGTATATTGACAATGTTAAACCTGTCAGTCACAACTTTTTTTGAACTCATTGAACCTAGCTCTTGGGATCTCTAGTCTGCTAGGTAGAGTTACCGTCATGCTGACTTATCCAAGGCTGTAAACCCATTTCCTTAGATGTTCTCTCAACTCCCTCTATAGATAGACCTTTTGTAAGTGGATCCAACATATTATCCTTTGACTTCATATAGTCAATAGTGGTAATTCCACTAGAGAGTAGTTCTTTAATGGTATTATATCTCCGTCTTATATAATGAAATTTACCGTTATATATCATGCTCTCTGCCCTACCTACTGTCGCTTGGCTATTATAGTGTATACATACGGGTGCCAATGTTTTGGGCCAATAATAAATATCTTCCAAGAAATTTCGGAGCCATTCAGCTTCTTCACCAGCTTTATCTAATGCGATAAATTCAGATTCTATTGTAGAGCAAGCAATACATATCTATTTGGATGATTTCCAAGAGATTTCTCCTCCACCTATACTAAATACATATCCACTCGTGGATTTTATTTGATTTGATCCGGTAATCCAATTTGCATCACTATATCCTTCAATTACCGTGAGATATTTATTATAATGCAAACCATAGTCTTGACTGTATTTAAGATACCTCAATACTCTTTTCATTGTCATCCAATGAGTTTTATTGGGACTACTCGTGTACCGACTTAATTTACTAATAGCACATGCTATGTCTGATCGTGTACAATTCATGATATACATTAAACATCCCAACACTCTTGCGTAATCCAACTATGAGTCACTTTCACTTTCATTCTTTTGAAGTGCAAAGCTCACGTCCAATAGAGTTTTGGCAATATAGAAATCAAAATACTTGAATTTGTCAAGTACCTTTTTGATGTAGTGAGACTTTAACAATGCCAATCTTTATGGAGTTTTATGGATTCTTATTCCTAAGATCATATCCGCAACTCCAAGGTTTTTAATATAAAACTTGCTCTCAAGCTATAATGCCCCGCATCATCAATGTGTTAGCTCATGGTAATATGCTCTTAGAGTTAAATGACTAGAATGGTGTCAAAGAGACTTAGTCTCATTTTTTGACTTCTAAAGTGAGTAAAGTTTAAACCATACATAATTTTCCTAATTTTGACTTTTTATCATATGGAAAATTGAATGAGCTTTCCGTCGATATAAGATTCGCCCAAATCTGATAGCCGGGCAAGAAGTTATGGCTAATTTAAGTCCTAGTCGTAAAACACCATCATTTTAGTGCTTGGAGCATCGCGGAGGGGGGGTCTATTTAATAATTGTCAAATTCCAGTAGCCTAGCGTGATTGTGACATGTCACGCTGAAGCCCCAGGTCCCAACCAGTGGGACAACGCAATGGCTCCGCATCGTGGTGTCCCTAAGAATCCCATTTGTCAATTTCCAGTAAGCCACCATGATTGTGGCACATCGCGGTGGCCCATAAAATCGGGCTCCCAGCTATATTATTATTTCATCTCATTAAGGGTACATTAGGTATTTTTCACCCCTTTATCAGCTTAAACATGGGATTTAATCCCAAAGATACCAGAATACATTCACAATCATCCAAATTACTCAAGAACACTCTCTAGGGTTTCAAACTAAAAACCCAAATAACTCAAGATTCAACTGTGGATTTTTGAAACTAATCAAAGATTTGGAATTCCTAAATCGTAGGCTTCAAGAATCATTCATCAAATTCCTAAATTGAGGTACGTGGGGTTTTCCTAAAAATCTCATAGGCATGGAAATCATGATTTTAAGAAAAAGGTTTTAGATTTATGATTTATAATCATGTTTTATAAGTCTCAATGACATTGTTTTAGTTTTTAGGCATTTCCCCAAATTGATTTGAAATTCTATATATATGTATGCATGTGTTTAAGGAAGAATATTCAATTGAGACCATGAATTATAATGAATCCCTCTCTTGATATGATTTTTCCCATTATTCGTATGATATGGATTGTTTTGAAAAGCACGATATGAAAGGTCTTGATTTAAACAATGATTCAGACATGATTGTTGAATCAAAAGAGAGAGTTGGGCATGTAGATAAATGTTGAATGCATATAATAAAAGAGTGCATGGTCTTGCCAAAAGCACATGACCACTATATGTTTGAAGAATTCTTACATAGTTTTGACTGATGTTTTAGAACATGAAATTTCTTATACTATTTGCATGTTTAGGTGGTTTGAATTGAGTTTTGATGAAATAATCATGCATGATGCATTATGGCCCAGAAATAGGACTTGCAAGTCTTGGTGTGATGACACCAACTAAGATAATGCTATGTTAATTCAGAACAGAATAGAATACATATTTGAAAATAGATTTTTAGATTTGTTTGAAACTAGAATGATGCATATTTCAAAATAGACTAAAATTGGGCATAAAGAGAGCTTAAGTGGTTCCCCGAAGAAGGCATGAGTTCAGACAACTCATTGCTTAAAATTGTGATTTGCCGATCCGAGTATATTATTATACATTGGCCTAGTGTCCTGTGGCGTATTAGACTCAGACACTCCAACCCTTGCAGTATACTTGGGTTGGGGGCTTCCCTGCCAAGTCAATGGAGGATTTCATATAGCCCATGGAATATCAGACTTGTAGGGGAGTTCCACCTAACTCAGAAGTAATACAAAGATCAGAGGCTGCATTGACAGAAAAGTTTTATGATTATCAAAGATGCCTATGTGTTTTGGAATTTATATCATATGTGATATTTTATGACTAGCTCTCAACTATTTTATTTATATTAAAAGCTTTATTTTGGATTACTCTACGTACCAGTACATCTATATTGACCCCCTTACCTTTCAGGTTCTGAGGCACAGTCTAGGATTCCTGATAAGCAGTAGATTTCTTCAGATAGAAGTGTAGGGTCTAGTCGATGAGCCTTCTGTATTTCAGAAGGCCTAGTTATTTTCAGACATTTATTATCATTTATGGTTTTGGTCTACTAGGGGCCTTATCCCAGTTTTCAGACAGTGTTATTAGTCATGTAGTAGATATTTCGCAGATGACTTTTAGATGTCATTAGATAGTTTTGGATTTCATTTACCCTTGTTGAATTTATATCAGACTTATGACCATAATTCCATTTTGTTAAATAATTCTGCATTTTCCCTCTATTATATAAATGTTGTGCATGATTACCAAACAGATAGGGACGCCCGAGCCTTCATAGTTTGGGATGTCCATTACGGCCATGGCCCCGATTTGGGTCGTGATAAACTTGGTATCAATGCCCGGTTTATGGACCCAGGGTGTCTGCGAAATCAAGTCGGGTAGAGTCTTGTTTATTGTTGTGGAGCACGCCACACTTATAAGCAGGAGGCTACTAGACGTTTAGGAATGTTTCCCCTCTTTATAATTTAGTTCGAGTTTTACAGTCTAATCTGTCCCCTAATATGTGATCTCTTGCATTTCAGAAAAACAATCATGCCTCGCCATCGTACTATCGATTAGTATGTACAAACAAATGAGCTTCGTCCCACTCATGGGATGAGGACCCAAAACAGAGCTCAAAATCCAGAGATTGATGCTACTCCGGGAGTCCCACTTACTCAGACTAGCCCACCTAGGGCACACAGAGCTCCCCGGACGGGGACTAATCGCACTCAGCCTCGCGAAAGAGAGGTATCGAATATAAAATTCAGATAGTCCATTCATATGCTTGCTTAGTTAGTAGCCACAAAGACTCAACGGTCGAAAAATATTGAGTCTGCATCAGTCACATCTGAGGCTACTCGGGTGGGTTAGTTCATACGAATGAACTCGCCCAAGTTTTCGAGCACTAAGATCGAAGAGGATCCACTGGAGTTTGTGGATGAGATGGAGAAGATCTTCAGGGTAATACATATAGAAAAGGGTGGAAGGGGCAGAATTAACAACTTACCAACTTAAAGAAGTTACGAACCAGTGGTATAATGAGTGGGAGGATTCTAAGGGTGAGAGGGTTGATCCCACGGTGTGGGGCGAGTTCGTGGAAGCCTTTCTTGATCAGTTCTTTCCCCTTGAGTTGAGAGAGGCTAAAGCTGAGGAGTTTATGAACCTTAAGCAAGGAAAAATGAGTGTCAAGGAGTACACTCTGAAGTTCAACCAACTGGCTCATTATGCTCCGGAGATGGCTGGTAATATGAGAGCCTGAATGAGAAAATTTGCATCCGGCCTTTCGGATGACTTAGTGCTTGATGTAAGGGGGCTATGCTAAATAGGGACATGGACTTCTTTAGGCTGTCAATGTATATGCAGTAGGTAGAGGAGTAGAAGAAGAGAATAGCTAAATCTAGGGAGAAGGACAGATAGGCAAAGAGAGCCAGAATAGTAGATTAGAACTACAGTCAGTCACATAGTGGTAATTGGGGAAATAAATGGCAGAAGAAAAAGAATTGAGGTAATGCTCAACTCGCAGCCAGCGCCCCAGCGCCCAGACCTCCAGTAGACCGACAACCTCAGAGTTTCCAAACTAATCATGGATCCAGAGCTCAGGATAACCAGTCACAGGGCAGTATAGCTTAGTAGCATCGTATGTTTCCATGGTGTGAGACCTATGGTAGGCATCAACCAGGGAGGAGTCAGCAGGATTCGCTGGTATGCTATTTATGTGGTCAGTCGGGCCATTTTTAGAGAGATTGTCCTTCGGCTAGAAGGAGTGTTGGTGGTGTTAAATCTCAGGAAAATTCTTCCACACCACCAACTCCCCAAAAGGGTGCCACCTCAGTTGCCGGGAGTGGTCGCAACTGCTGTATGTTTTTCCAATCGCTAAGAGGTGGAAACCTCGTCAGATGTAGTCACCGATAAATTATAAATATTTTCCCGTGATGCTTATGTATTACTTGATCCCGAGTCTACCTTATCCTATATAACCCCTTATGTGGTTGTCAGTTTTGGGTTTGAGCTCGATGAAATTTCGAAACCTTTCTCTATTTCCACTCCAACGGGTGATTCTGCGGTGGCTAGGAGAGTATATAGAAATTATGTGGTGATTTTTTGTGGCCGAGATACCATGGCAGACCTCATAAACCTAGATATGATTGATTTTGATGCTATCCTAGGGATGGACTGGTTTCATTCGTACTATGCCATATTAAATTGTAGAACCCGAAGAGTCACCTTTTTTTTCTGAATGAACCAGTGATAGAATGGGAGGGGCATTCTTTAGCGCCTAGAAGGAACTTTATATCTTATCTCAGAGCCCATAAACTTATCTCCAAAGGTTGTTTGTATCATCTTATACGGGTTAAAGATTCTAATGCCAAAAGTCTTCCTCTTCAGTCAGTCCTTGTGGTAAATGAGTTTCCAGAAGTCTTTCAAGATAATCTCCCAGGAATACCACCTGATAGGGAGATAGATTTTGGTATTGATTTGTTGCCATACACCCATCCCATTTCTATTTCGCCATATAGAATGGCTCCTGCTAAACTGAAAGAGTTGAAAGAATAGCTAGCAGACCTTCTAGACAAAGGTTTTATGCGTCCCAGTGTTTCTCCCTTGGGTGAACCTATACTCTTCGTGGGAAATAAAGATGGTTCCTTGTGTATGTACATAAATTACCACCAGCTAAATAAGGTCACTGTTAAAAAAATATCCTCTTCCTAGGATTGATGGTCTCTTTGACTAACTTCAGGGTGCTAAATATTTTTCAAAGATAGACCTTCATTCGGGAGACCATTAGTTGAAATTTAGAGATTCAGACATTCCCAAAATAGCCTTTCAAACCAGATACGATCATTACAAATTCCTAGTCATGTCCTTTGGGTTGACTAACACCCCTACAGCCTTCATGGATTTTATGAACAGGGTGTTCTATCAGTTTCTAGATCTGTTTGTTATAGTTTTTATTGATGATATTCTGATTTATTCCATGAGTAAGGAGGACCATGCCAATCACCTCTGAATCATCCTTCAAACTCTCAAAGATCATAAGTTGTATGTGAAATTTTCCAAGTGCAAATTCTGGCTTAATGCTATTGCTTTCTTAGGGAATATCATGTCTAGTCATGAGATTAAGGTTGAGAAAATAGGACATATGGCGGTACTACCTGGACATATAGCTTTCTTGGG